>NW_025764970.1:1840000-2260025 GCF_003918875.1 Haliotis rubra | reverse complement strand
ATGAGGTTCCATGATCTGGATTCACGGGGTCTTTCTTGTCCAGATACACATGGCCGAGGCCATTATCTGCTTGTTTATTGTTCAGCGAGACCTGAGAGATTGTTATCACGATCTTTCTCAGTTTAGTTTGGAGTATGCTACAGTTTTAATGTAGTAAATCTCTAAATCTTCTGAAATTGTAATGATGCCAATTGTTGGATTAGTATACACTTTTATGTTCTTTCCAGATCGCCACCAAAAGCCAGGTAAGTGATTTCGTATTTTATATTCCATCTATACATCAGTACGCTTTGTCAACAAAAGGTAATTTTTAGATATTAAAGCTAAGTTGATTTTCTTCCTAGCCGCACAACCATAAGTTGACAGAGAGACCTATTTGTTTAGTCCAGATGAGAGTCCGGTGTCTGGAATGACGGGTTTTCCTTGTCCAGATACACATCGCCGAGGCCATTACTTGCTTGTTTATTGTTTAACGCCACCCGAGGGATGATTATCATCCCCTTTCTCTGTTTAGTTTGGAGTACGTTACAGTTTTGAATGTAGTAAATCTCTAAATCTTCTGAAATTGTTATTATGGCAATTATTGGATTAATAATAGATTTATGCACTGTCATGTTCTTTTCAGACCGCAGCCCAACGCCAGGTAAGTGATTTTGTCCTTATATTCCACCTATACATCAGTACTCTTTGTCAACAAGAGGTAATTCTTAGATATTAACTGTAAGTGTATTTCCTTTCAAGTCGGACCACCGTCTGTTGACAGAGAGACATTTTTGTGCAGTCAGTATGAGGGTCCAGGGTCTGGATTAACGGGTTTTCCGTGTCCAGATACACATCAGGGAGGCCATTATTTGTTTGTTTAGTGTTTAACGCCACCAGAGGGGTGATTATCATCATCTTTCTTTGTTTAGTTTGGTGTACGTGACAGTTTTTTATATAGTAAATCTGTTAATCTTCTGAAATTGTTATTCTGCCAATTATTGGGCTAATAGTACGCACTCTTATGTTCTTTCCAGATCCCAGCCCAACGCCAGGTAAGTGATTTCGTCCTTTATATTACACCTACACATCAATACTCTTTATCAAGAAGTAATTCTTAGATAATTACTGCAAAATGATTTCCATCCTAGCCGCAGCACCATCAGTTGAGAGAGACACACATGTCTTAAGTCAGTATGAGTGTCCAGAGTCTGGATCAACGGGTTTTCCTTGCCCAGATACGCATCGGAGAGGCCATTATTTGTTTGTTTATTATTTGGCGCCACCAGAGGAGACATTATTATCATATTTACAAATTACGTATGGAATATGGGTGACAGCTTTTAATATAGGAAAACTCTAAATCTTCTGAAATTGTTATTATGCCAATCATTGGGTTAATAGTATGTACTTTTATGTTCTTTCTAGATGGCAGGCCAACACAAGGTAAGTGCTTTCATTCTTTATTTTCCACCTATACATCAGTACTCTTTTTCAGCGAGTAATTCTTAGATAATTACTGCAAAATGACTTCCATTCTAGCCGCAGCACCATCAGTCGACAGAGACACACATTAGGTAAATCAACATGAGGTTCCATGATCTGGATTCACGGGGTCTTTCTTGTCCAGATACACATGGCCGAGGCCATTATCTGCTTGTTTATTGTTCAGCGAGACCTGAGAGATTGTTATCACGATCTTTCTCAGTTTAGTTTGGAGTATGCTACAGTTTTAATGTAGTAAATCTCTAAATCTTCTGAAATTGTAATGATGCCAATTGTTGGATTAGTATACACTTTTATGTTCTTTCCAGATCGCCACCAAAAGCCAGGTAAGTGATTTCGTATTTTATATTCCATCTATACATCAGTACGCTTTGTCAACAAAAGGTAATTTTTAGATATTAAAGCTAAGTTGATTTTCTTCCTAGCCGCACAACCATAAGTTGACAGAGAGACCTATTTGTTTAGTCCAGATGAGAGTCCGGTGTCTGGAATGACGGGTTTTCCTTGTCCAGATACACATCGCCGAGGCCATTACTTGCTTGTTTATTGTTTAATGCCACCCGAGGGATGATTATCATCCCTTTCTCTGTTTAGTTTGGAGTACGTTACAGTTTTTAATGTAGTAAATCTCTAAATCTTCTGAAATTGTTATTATGGCAATTATTGGATTAATAATAGATTTATGCACTATGTCATGTTCTTTTCAGACCGCAGCCCAACGCCAGGTAAGTGATTTTGTCCTAATATTCCACATATACATCAGTACTCTTTGTCAACAAGAGGTAATTCTTAGATATTAACTGTAAGTGTATTTCCTTTCAAGTCGGACCACCGTCTGTTGACAGAGAGACATTTTTGTGCAGTCAGTATGAGGGTCCAGGGTCTGGATTAACGGGTTTTCCGTGTCCAGATACACATCAGGGAGGCCATTATTTGTTTGTTTAGTGTTTAACGCCACCAGAGGTGATTATCATCATCTTTCTTTGTTGTTTAGTTTGGTGTACGTGACAGTTTTTATATAGTAAATCTGTTAATCTTCTGAAATTGTTATTCTGCCAATTATTGGGCTAATAGTACGCACTCTTATGTTCTTTCCAGATCCCAGCCCAACGCCAGGTAAGTGATTTCGTCCTTTATATTACACCTACACATCAATACTCTTTATAAGAAGTAATTCTTAGATAACTGTCTGCCAGCTTCCCCACAAGGCTGTCACTGCTGGTGATCTATGTTCCTACATTTTGAATAAAGTTTGGCCACAATCCAGTCCCAAATGATGAAAACAATGTTCCAAGGAATCCCAAGTTAGTCGCATGTACACAAAGCAGCACTGTCACTCTTTTCGTCGCATGCCGGGGTGGAGGCACCTACAGCCCATGTAAGTGAAATCATGATCCACACTCGCTGGTCATACAAATCTTTGAATAGTTAGGTCGTAGGTCGATCAGAAAAGGATCTATTCTTCGATTCTGCAGGGTTCAGATTCGACAGTCAGTCAAGTAGTTTCCACTGTCACTCAAAATGTAAACACTGGCTGTCCCCCATTTCAAACTTTTTTCAAACTGTCAACAACTACCGACTGCACTTCCAAGAAAAATGTAGGTCAGACGATTCCATTATAGTGTGGCCAGGGGGTTAGAGTAACACGTCACGCAAAACAATAGGCTGGTTTCGGTCGTGTGGAGTTGGGATTATATAAACCAAGCTCTTAGGTATTACATTATTGCGTTGAATAAACAGTTATTACTTTTCTTTGGACAGAATATTATATATGTTGCAATGTTTAAATAAATACGAACAGAACCTTCCACTCCCTTCACAGACGAGTTCAATTCGCCTCTCGCACCATGCCGGATTTCGCAGTGTCTTCCGTGGAAGGAAGGACTTCGATTTTAAGTCGGCTATGGCAGAATGGAGATAAACTTATTGTGTTGGAAAATTAGATGAATGTTAGGCTACGCGTTCGGTTCCAAATGAAATTAAGTTACTATCAATTCTACCTAACATTCATCTAATTTCCCAACACAATACGTTTATCTCCTAAGTAGATTTTCTTCCAAGCCGCACCACCATAAGTTGACAAAGACACATATATGTTTAGTCAACATGAGAGTCCAGTGTCTGGAATAACGGGTTTTCCGTGTCCAGATACACATCGGGGAGGCCATTATTTATTTGTTTAGTGTTTAACGCCATCAGAGGGGTGATAACCATCCTCTTTCCCTGTTTAGTTTGGTGTACGTGACAGTTTTTATGTAGTAAATCTCTCAATCTTCTGAAATTGTTATGATGCCAATTATTGGGCTAATAGTATGCACTCTCATGTTCCTTTCAGATCCCAGCCAGACACTAGGTAAGTGATTTCGTCCTTTATATTACACCTACACATCAATTCTCTTTATCAAGAGGTAATTCTTAGATAATTACTGCAAAATGATTTCCATCCTAGCCGCAGCACCATCCCTGTCTAGATGCGCATCGGAGAGGCCATTATTTGTTTGTTTATTATTTGGCGCCACCAGAAGAGACACTAATATCATATTTTCAAGTTAAGTATGGAATATGGGTGACAGCTTTTAATGTAGGAAAACTCTAAATCTTCTGAAATTGTTATTATGCCAATCATTGGGTTGATAGTGTGTACTTTTATGTTTTTGCTAGATGGCTGGCCAACACGAGGTAAGTGCTTTCATTCTTTATATTCCACCTATACGTCGGTACTCTCTTTCAGCGAGTAATTCTTAGATAATTACTGCAAAAATGACTTCCATTCTAGCCGCAGCACCATCAGTCGACAGAGACACACATTAGGTAAATCGGTATGAGGTTCCATGATCTGGATTCACGGGTGTTTTCTTGTCCAGGTACACATCACTGAGGCCATTATCTGCTTGTTTATTGTTCAGCGAGACCAGCGGGATCGTTATCACGATCTCTAGTTTAGAGTATGTAACAGTTTTAATGTAATAAATCTCTAAATCTTCTGAAATTGTTATGATCCCAATTATTGGATTGATAGTATGCACTTTTATGTTCTTTCCAGATCGCCACCAAAAGGCAGGTAAGTGATTTCGCTTTTTATATTGCACCTACAGAGCAATATTCTTTATCAATAAGAAATTCATAGATACTTACTGGAAAACGATTTCCATCCTAGCCGCAGCACCATCAGTTGAGAGAGACACACATGTCTTAAGTCAGTTTTAGTGTCCAAGGTCTGGATTAACGGGTTTTCCCTGCCCAGATACGCAGCGGAGAGGCCATTATTTGTTTGTTTATTATTTGGCGCCACCAGAGGAGACATTATTATCATATTTACAAGTAACGTATGGAATACGGATGACAGCTTTTAATGTAGAAAAACTCTAAATCTTCTGAAATTGTTATTATGCCAATCATTGGGTTAATAGTATGTACTTTTATGTTTTTTCTAGATGGCAGGCCAACACAAGGTAAGTGCTTTCATTCTTTATATTCCAGCTATACGTCAGTACTCTTTTTTTAGCGAGTAATTCTTAGATAATTACTACAAAAATGACTTCCGCAGCACCATCAGTCGACAGAGACACACATTAGGTAAATCAGTATGAGGTTCCATGATCTGGATTCACGGGGATTTTCTTGTCCAGATACACATTGCCGAGGCCATTATCAACTTGTTTATTGCTCAGCGAGACCTGAGAGATTGTTATCACGATCTTTCTCAGTTTAGTTTGTAGTATGCTACAGTTTTAATGTAGTGAATCTCTAAATCTTCTGAAATTGTAATGATGCCAATTATTGGATTTATATTTTGCACTTTTATGTTCTTTCCAGATAGCCACACAAAGCCGAGTCCATTAGTTGTTTGTGTATTGTTTAACGCCACCAGAGGGATGATTATCATCATCTTTCTCTGTTTAGTTTGAATTACGTTACAGTTTTCAATGTAGTAAATCTCTAATTCTTCTGAAATTGTTATTATGGCAATTATTGGATTAATAGTAGATCTATGCACTTTCATGTTCTTTCCAGATCGCAGCCCAACGCCATGTAAGTGATTTCGTCCTTTATATTCCATCAGTACTCTTTGTCAACAAAAGGTAATTCTTAGCTTTTCACTGAAAGTGTTTTTCCTTTCAAGTCAGACCACCGTTAGTTTACAGAGTGACGTATTTGTTTAATCAGTATGAGGGTCCAGGGTCAGGATTATCGTGTTTTCCCTGTTCACATCGGAGAGGTCATTATTTGCTTGTTTGTTTTGTTTAACGCCACCAGAGGGTCATTATCATTATATTTCGTTACTAGTATCTAGTACATGTGACAGTTCTGGATGTTGTAAATCTTCTGTAACATCGGAGATGTCATTTTTTGTTTGTTTGTTTATTGTTTAATGCCACCAGAGGGGTCACTGTTGTGATCTTTTTTCTATTTAGTTTGGGGTACGTCTGACAGTTTTTAATGTAGTAAATCTCTAAATTGCTCTGATACCAATTATTGGGCTAGGTAAGTGCTTTTGTCCTTTGTTCACAAAAGTTAATTCTTAGATACTAACTGCATCTCTTTTCCATCCTAGCCGCAGCACCATAAGTCCACAGAGACACACATTTTTTATTTCAGAATATAGGGTCCATGGTCTCCATTAACGGGTTTTCCCTATCCAGATACACATCGGAGAGGTCGTTATTTGCTTGAACTGTTTAAGAAGCATTCTAGAAGTTGTAAGCAATAGGAACGTCAAGTCTTTATTGTACAGTTGCGACGTTTCGGTATAGATGCTTATTCCTGTTTCAAGCATGATATATCATTATTTGTTTGTTTGTTTATTGTTTAATGCCACCAGAGGGGTCATTGTTGTGATCTTTTTTCTATTTAGTTTGGGGTACGTCTGACAGTTTTTAATGTAGTAAATCTCTAAATTGCTATGATACCAATTATTGGGCTAGGTAAGTGCTTTTGTCCTTTCTGCACAAAAGTTAATTCTTAGATACTAACTGCAAGTTCATTTCAATCCTAGCCGCAGCACCATCAGTGGAAAGAGACACACATTTGTTAAGTCAGTATGAGGGTTCAGGGTCTCAATTAACGGGGTTTTCCTGTCCAGATACACATCGGAGAGGTCATTATTTGCTTGTTTGTTTATTGTTTAACACCACCAGATGGGTCATAATAATTGTATTTCTTTACTAGCATCTAGTACATGTGACAGTTGTTAATGTTGTAAATCTCTAAATCTTCTTAAACTGTTATGATACCAGTTACTGGGCTAATAGTATGTACGTTTATGATGTTTCCAGATCGGAGACCAACACAAGGTATGTGCTTTTGTCCTTAATAATCAGCCTCTACATTGGTACTCTTAGTTCACAAAAGTTAATTCTTAGATACTAACTGCATCTCTTTTCCATCCTAGCCGCAGCACCATAAGTCCACAGAGACACACATTTTTTATTTCAGAATATAGGGTCCATGGTCTCCATTAACGGGTTTTCCCTATCCAGATACACATCGGAGAGGTCATTATTTGCTTGAACTGTTTAGGAGGCATTCTAGAGTTGTAAGCAATAGGAATGTCAAGTGTTTATGGATGATCAACTTGTTTACTGTACAATTGCGACGTTTCGGTATAGATGCTTATACCTTTTTGAAGCATGATATATCATTATTTGCTTGTTTGTTTATTGTTTAATGCCACCAGAGGGGTCATTGTTGTGATCTTTTCTATTTAGTTTGGGGTACGTCTGACAGTTTTTAATGTTGTAAATCTGTAAATCTTCTAAAATTGTTATGGTGCCAATTATTGGGCTAATAGTATGTACTTTTATGATGTTTCCAGATCGGAGACCAACAAAAGGTAACTGTTTTCATTCTCTATTTTCCACCTATACATCAGAACGCTTTGTCAGCAAAATGCGATTTCCATCCTAGCCGCAGCACCATAAGTCGACAGAGACAAACATTTGTTAAGTCAGTATAAGGGTCCAGACTCTGGATTTAACAGGCTTTCTCTGTGCAGATACTATTCGGACATTTCATTGTTTGCTTGTTTGTTTATTGTTTAATGCCACCAGAAGGGTAATTGTTATGATATTGTTTTCTATTTAGTTTGGAGTACGTGACAGTTTTAAATGTTGTAAATCTCTAAATCTTCTGATATTCTTATGCTACCAATTATTTGGCTGCTATTCTGTAATACTATGTTCTTTCCGATCTGACCAACGCAAAGTAAGTGCTTTCGTCCTCTATATTCCACCTGTACATCAGTACTCGTTGTGAACAAAAGGTAATTCTTAGACACTACAAGGCGATTCCCATCCTAGCCAAAGTACAATTAGTCGACAGACACACTCATTTGTTGAGTCACGATCATGGTTTTTGAATTTCTTTGTCACCTTCATTCGCAATAACGTCGTGAAATAGCTTTCACCAATTTGCTTCTTTAGTTATATGCGTTGGAGGTCGCCTTCGCCTGCTGGCATTTCGGCAGCCAATTTGCTTGAGCAGTCAACTGTTGAATACTTCGGGATGTCTAGTCGGTTATGGCCTTATCCGTCGAATTTTAAACAGTCAGCAGTGCCGATCCTTCGAATCATGCTTGAATGGTTCTGTGCTAATCGGTCGAATTTCAGACCGTGTTAACACACTGGGAGAGTCTAAGTTCATTAATTAAGTGGTCGGAAGTAGCGTCACCCACTAATTCACAGTAGGAATCCGAGCTTTCAGATCCTTCAGATGGTTGATAATCTTCATCAGATCTACCATCACTTTCATCAGAGAGATCACCACCAAGCTCCCGTTGCATAAGTTCAAATAAGTTTAGTTAATCCATTTAGAATGTGCTCTGGGCACACAAGTCACAGAAGACCCGCAAAAAAGGTTAAATGAATCTGATTGCCTTGAGGAATTCTAAATGCTGGTCAAAGAGTTGTCAGTGGGGTCTGCATGGACCCCATCCGTCCTCAGTAGGGTATATGCAACACATCAACTACTTTATAATGGAAATTCTTTCTAAATCTTAAACCTGAGATTTTAAGGGTTAATGCATCAATTTCAATTTTGTACAAAAGTACAAAAATATATAGAGTCCAAACATATATTTAATGTATCAATTTCTCATTGTATCATATGAGTAGGCAAAGATATATACTGTACAAAAGTACAAAAATAAAGAGAGTCAAACCATCCAACACCCCTTGCGTCGTTTTCTTGGTAGGATCCAATGTTTTGATAACTAATTAATAGCTTTGATGACAGTGCTCATCCGTCAAATGTATTTTACTACTTTGAAATCAGAAATTCGACGGATCACCATGCCAGCCGTCACCATTTGGAATTCTTTGTAACCAGCGCCTTCAAATTCAAGATATAGTGTAAGAGAATTTTCGCCTTTGGACACTATTCATAGACGCACCAATTAGTCTCCAATGAAGTAAGATTGCTTAATTTTTGCTTTCCGCTGTATCATATTTACATTCGGATTCTTTCGTGTATAAAACATAACAAATGAATTGGCAATTGAATCGGCTGGCTGAATCTGATACGCAAGCGGTTTTATGTGTGTTTTAGCGAATTTTGGGAAAATATGAATACGTGTACATACCCTTTAATGTGGAATGAATCGAAACAGTTATTATGGTTTATTCTTCTTTGTCTATAAACGAAAAATCCACAGAATTGAACACATCCCCACACAAGTGGACATATATACAGTATTTTCAAGGAGATTCACAGGGTCTGCATTAAGATTTACATGTCCAGGTACACATCGGAAAGGTCATTATTTGTTTGTTTAGTGTTTAACGCCGCCAGAGGAGTCATTTTCATGGTATTTCTTTACTAGTATCTAGTACATGTGGCAGTTTTTAATGGCGTACATCTCTAAATCGTTTGAAATTTTGTTATTATGCCAATTATTGGGCTAATAGTATGCACTTTTATGTTCGTTTCAGATCGCAACCTAACATCAGGTAATTGTTTTCTTTCTATGTATTCCACCTATACATGAGTATTCTTTTTCAAGAGAATGTACGTATTAGATATTAACCGCTTGGGCGATCACTTCTGGTCAAACCGATGATAGTAAACTATGATTATTTAACAATAGTCATGTGATGTATTCAATATGTGTTCGTGTGGATCCCCAGTGTGACAGTAGAAACATTTTTATTTTTTCTGACACTGGCGAAACTTACAATGAAAACCGATAGGAAATGGTCGCACATTGAGCCATGACAATTACTCATGACGTCATCGAACAATGTGTGTTTGTTTTTTCTGTTAGACATGTGACATCAAGCGCATTTTCCTATCGGGTTTATATGATAATATGTTAATGTTAACGTTAACATGTCTCGCTATCGGAGACAACATTACGTTATATACGGTGTTTTACCACACACAAGTGGCCATTTATGTTATGTTACTCTCAGTGCACTATTTGTTGTAAGCGCTTGCTTGCGAGCAAAGTTGGTAATTAATTAGACGAGTCTGGATCAAGCAATCAGTCTAGTGCCATCATGTGCACTGATATATACGGTGACATACATCAATCAAATTAGCGAGCCTGAACACCCGATCTCGTTAGTGAGTGGGTGCGTTAACGAGTAATGGAGGAGTGCGTTTTATATATATTACGACGCTTTGTGCAGTTGTATAAGGGAGTGATAGCCTTAAACATGTATAGCTTCTGTAAAGGTCACAAACCATTGATAATAATGAAGTAAAATGATCGAACCCACTATCGGGCTATCGTAAGGGGCTTAACTGCACAGCGATTTCCCGCTTCTTTGACACTTGTGCACTGAAATGACCTTTCGATGGCTCATTAAGAAGTATTTCCGAAATTATATCTGAATTTGAACGTTTTTGCCAACATTTCTAATCTGCAACACGGACATCAAGTGTCATTGTGCAGCATATGTTTCATGAAGTAGATGCCTCTCTCCAGAGTGTCGCCTCCATGATGGCTACACATACAGTCAAGTCGGCATCTGCTATAAGCTGCACCACACCAAGATCTCGTGGATGGAAGCACGTGAAAAGTGTCGCGTGGAGGGTGGAGATTTGATTAAAGTCGACACCATAAAGAGGCGCAAGGTTATGGTAAGCGTTATCGGAGGCGTTCTCAAAGGGTCATCCAGCTCATCCGGGTCACCCAGGTCATACAGCTCATCCAGGGCATCCGGGCCATCCAGGTCATTCAGCTCATCCAGGCCATCCAGGCCATCCAGGTCATTCAGCTCATCCAGGACATCCAGGACATCCGGGCCATCCAGGTCATTCAGCTCATCCAGGACATCCAGGACATCCGGGCCATCCAGGTCATTCAGCTCATCCAGGTCAACCAGGTCAACCAGGTCATCTAGATCATCCAGGTCCAGCTATTGTAAGTCCTATGCTGAGAAGAAAAAATACAAGTACTATTATCCTTTACACTATTCTGATGACCACTGTTACATCAGTACATATCTATAACCATACACTAGTTTCGTACATGTACTTGTGCTTGGTGATTAACTTGAGGCTAGAGTTTTGGGAATAAAAATGCCTGCCATTAGGTTATAAAGATACATCCCTGCATTTGAACCTTCTAAAATATTAGACAGAGATGTTAATTTTCTGCATTATAGACAAAAGAAGCGGATACTGTCGTAAGGAGGAGTTCTACATCGGAGGTCAACGCAATACTAATACTGGACGTTGGGTATGGGTGTTGGACAACACCAACATTGCCAACTTCATAAAGAACGACCCCAGGTCCAACTGCATGGAACTTGAACCTGTATGCGACAGCAACGAGGTGATAATGGACGATACAAGCTGCCACTATCAGCATCAGAGGTTTTTCTGTGAGATCGTTGTAGAGTAGATTTGATCGTCAAGTACACAATTTTGACGCATTTATGGATACTCCAGAGATTCCTTCACATCATGTTTTAATGTTCATATATTCATTAATTGTTCTTTTTTTTTCAATTGATACAAAAAAAGAAAGAAACATGAGATGTTTACCAGAATAACCTCTGCCTCTCTGTCTGTCTAATCTGTCGATATTTCTGACTTGCAATCTCAATGTGTAAATAAACCAGACAACAAGCAATATATAAACATCAGTAACCCATATTTACAGACAATTCCTGCACCTGGTTGAGTATTCCGGGGAAGCAGTTGCCCTTGATTAATTCTGAAATAGCAATTGTTATATTTCTTAACATATAATTGGATTCATCTTTGTTCATTGATAAAACACTTTCTGCAGGATGTACGGGTTTTCATGTATTTTCAACACAACAACAACAACAACAACAACAAAACTTGGGAAGAGAGTCATTGGGTATTTTAATGAGCTTCATCAATGAAACAACACATGGACAAAACTATGGCAACACCTATGATTTTAACAGGATATAGTCATTTATATTCACATCATAATTATGTTTATATAGACACTCCGCGTACCCCATGCGTTGATTTTAGATATGCACCTGTTACGATCAAAGGCGAGCATTATGTGTAATAGTTGCACCCGTCATTAAGCAAGTATCATGTTCCAGTAAATTGTTCTGACAGCTCGATAAGGCGATCAGTTGATTTCGTTGTTGATTTGTTGATAAGCAAATATGGGGTCTTCACAACTGACAACTTCTCAATAATGGCAAGTTACTGAAATGCAGAATGATCGATTGTCATTGAGGGCTGTTGCAAGAGATGCTGCTTGTCAGCCACAGACTATCAGCCGATTGGCCAGAAAGTATCAGCAAACTAATGACGTTAATCACAGTCAATGCTCAGGTCGACCACGAGTGGCAACTCCTATGGAGGATACAGCCCTTCTAAGAATCACAAGACTTCATCCGTTCATGTTAAGTGGCGTGTTAAAACGGAGGGGCTCCCACGTGGTCGTTGTCTAACAGAACTGACTGCAATATAGAGAAAAACGATCGACCGATCAGACGTCCATTGTTACCCTGAGAGCACAAAGAAGCACGGCTGGCTTTGTGTCAAGCTCGAAATCACTGGAATTTGAGATTATGGGGAAGGGTCCACTGGCCACACGAAAGACGATTTCTAGTGTTCATTACTTATGGCCGAGTTCGTGTAATGCGCTGCAGAAACACTGCATAGTACTCAACGGAATATCTTAAAGCACATACCGTTTGGAGAGGGTCCATTGAAGACTGTAATCTTGAAATAGTAAAGAAATCTGAATGGACAACGGTATACCACTGACAATCCCAGACAGAGTTTTTGTACCCCACTTCGATCTCCATCCTCTGAACACAAGACCCATCTTCATGGACGTGTATGCTATCGTTCGCGTACCGTTGTTGACGCGGTCAAACGGCGGTAGCAACTCTACCTTGCCCCGCCAGGAGTCCAGATCTTAGTCCAATAGAGCATGTCTGGGAAAATACGTCAGAGGGATATTCCATCAAGCCCTACATCAAGTATGGTACGCAATACCTCGACGTCAAACTCAACGTCTGATACAGTCGGTGAGGTGAGGGTCAGGGATGTTATTGCAGTTGGCGGAGGTTACACCAGACGTTGAGATTGTGCTCGCTTATTGATACTTATGTGATTTCTTTAGGATTGTATGCCAGAATCTGATACCATACACGATATGGGGTGTTGCGATAATTTTTGCCATGTGTATATACCGTTAACATCAACAATGGCAGAAATCTATGCGAGACTGTTTGATAATAGGGTTGAATTCAATTTGGTAATGGCCAACTCTATATTCAAGCCACTTCATGCTTTGCCTTAAAAAATCGTTTGATTGAGGTGCAGTCGAGCATGCTCCTTCTACAATGTCAGAGTTAATACGCGTCTCTTATTGTGTGAACAATAAAGTGTTCTGAAAGGCATCTGAAGATATTACAGTGGTAGTACAAAAAAGAATGTCAGTACAAATCCAAAGGCAGTCGCATAATATAACAGTGATTATAGTAATGAAGACAGAGATGGTAATATCCACCTGACTGCAATAATGATCATGTTTCCGAAATAGGACGGGGCTGAGTGTCCAGGATAGAAATGATCTCCAAACATTTTCTGATCTGCTTGTAACTTGAGATGTATTGTGAAATGAGAGGCAAGAGTAAGCCGCCCTTATGCCCCTGAGAAAAATGAGATTCTCCAACTCCCCCTAGGGTCGTAGGACCCTGTACTGAGACAACTGAGGAGCTCGAGTGGTCAGACTTGGATGATGTTTGTAATCGTATCATACACAAATATCGGTGATTGATGTTCATGATGTCAGTCACTAAAATGTCTGCTTGAAAATAGATTACAGAGCTAAACAACAAAGAAACAGACAGACAAAAACATACATTGATACGTGAGCTTTTGGAGTAGTATGTATAGACGGGTGTCAACACAATGATATCCACACAATGGAACGTGAACAATAGAAGCAAATAGTTGTCACTGAACATAACGTCGGATATCGATTTTCAACGCTCTGCCATCGTGCGAAGATCCTGTGTTGCTTTGTATTGATGGTCATCAGTAGACTGTATCCATTGTCTTCATACAGCATTGACTCTGACGCACAACATCTACAACACTAAGCAACGTATCCGACCCTGCACTATCATGTCTCTTAAAATTCAACTGCTGTTTAAAAGTAGCAAACGTGCCACTGTGAACAGCTGTGTAACATTTTGTGGGTTCTTTAAACCTACACTGGCCTAACGGGTACAGCAGAAGGGAGAATATGTGATCACATGACGCATCTTCAGCAAAATTGAAATCACAGGCATTTACTGTGTCCTTACTTTTTACAAAAAGTGACTCCTTGGGACCAAACTCAGAAACAGGTTTCTCTTTTGTAAAATGCACGATGCTATCAGTCTCTTGGAAATGGCAAAGTGTATCTGCAGTGAGTGCCCTTGATGTAGCAGCCACTGTCCAAAAGTTGCACATATTGCGATAGTGCAACGCTGTGGCATCATCCTGCTGATGTGAACACTGCCACATTTCCCTGAACTAGGAAACTCTCACTTGCCACTCGGTCAGTAAGAAAGTACATAGGATTTGATGTTATGAATATGTGACAACATTCCCCCAAAGCCATTAGAAAAATGCATATTTCTTTTGGTGGATTTCAAAGTGCTGTATTTTGGGGTACTCTCTTGGACTGACTAGATGTACTTTCATAGAGATTGATTGGTCCTCGCTGTAGACCTATTTGCTTTTTTGGCCGACAATTATGAGAGATTGTTGTTCAAAGTTTATTGGATAAGTTTAAAAGATATCTTATATTAAGAAAGGAAACATTTAAAATCACTGCAGGTATAACTGACATAAATAGTTTTCCATATCCCAAGTGATATCACACGAGTGTGAGTCTTCCTGTCACTTCCAAGTGTCATTTCTTGAAAGTTCCATAGGTATATTTAGAGTTTTCTCCCTTTGATTCTCACCTTACACGGCTGATACACTGCCCGAGCACGACATACCTTTCCATAGCCACAAAGAACACCACCCACAAGCAAATACAGTGACACTGAAGGGCGCCTTTTGTGTAGCACTTGATGGTTCGAAAAAACCGAAACGTCCATGTTTGTAACCTGACTAAGGTTGCACAAGGTGTGTCATCACACTTAATACATATCTACCTATACCAAGGAGGCTTAGAATAACAGACAGACCAGTGATGAAAAACATGAACAACGTTAACGATCTACACAATCGTAACTCAAACATCACCCACTTTAACCATGAACAGTATACTGTCCTGACATCTCTGTCTGGTTTGGTGCATCACCCGCGTGTCAGGAACACGTGTCTGGCGCTGCCATGGTGACATAATACATGTATGTCCAACTGTATCACGGTGGCATGTAAATGATCAAGTATGTAAGTGAGTGCATGTTGTAGGTCATTTTCATCACCTAAAAACAATTGATGTTGGTTGGTTGATTTGTTGTTTAACGCCGCACTCAGCAATATTCCAGCTATATGACGGCTGTCTGAAAATTAGTCGCCCCTTACGACAAGCATGGGTTACTGAAGAGCGATTCTATGCGAATGTCCGAGAAGCAGGGGGCACTAAAGGTCTGCCATGAGCGAGTATACCCACATGGTCATTCAAGGGTCCTCGGAGCGGGGAACAGGAAAGTCGCAAAAATAAATTCTGATACAGTCAAAACAATGTTTAAACAAACCATAAAGATATTTCCTTGCCTGATATCGATTGCATTTGATCCATGTAACATACGAGGGTTTGGAAGTGTTTTATTATATGTATTAATTTTTTCAACTGGTTTTGCCAACTGCTATTTGTACTCCGACAAGAATGTTCGATAACAAGTAACAAAGTAATAAAGTACTAACCCTTGAATTCTTTTAACGTATGTTGTGTTGGATTAAACTGTACATGTGTCTGAGCGTATGAATTATGCAAGCTTCTCGAAGGAGTCTTGTCAATAGCGATGACTCATCGCTCAGGGAATTCCACACTCTATTTCTTTCTGTTCCTTCTAAGCACGCTTTTGAGAACCAGTCGAGTGTAACTAAATGTTGCTAAATTCGACACCGACGTATTGTGTCGTAAACAGTGCAAGCACAAAGCGTGAACAAGGAAGTAAGTAATTGAAATCAACTACCCAATGGTGTTACAGGACGGACGAGGACAACTCGGAAAGGCTCCACACAAATGTACCAGGAAGTCAAGGAAAGACCTCCAACTGAGCAATATCGATGTTAGCTTAACACTGTCAGCCAATAGCTGATTAAATGAACAACAATCCACGTTGCTATGTTGTACGTACTAAGCTGATAGATGATATTGGTATGTGGTCCCATAATATTTAAATTCAGCAGTTATAGCACCCTCCGGACCACTCCGATATTCAATATTTAAGCATTATATGGATCACATTATGAATCATTAGATATTGTGATATTGTTAAGTGAGGTGGTCCTTGACTTTATTGTTGAGTATATTATACTTCTCTGAAAATATCTCACTTAAAACACTCACTATATGTTATGCACACACACACACACACACACACACACACACACACACACACACACACACACACACACACACACACACACACACACACACACACACACACACACACACACACACACACACACACACACACACACACACACATATTGTTACATCGAAGAATGATTTCTTCACTAACTTGGGGGAACCAACTGCAAACCTCATGCAGATGAATTATACGGGGATCATGCAACAAATTGCTGTAAAGCATGTGCAAATATCGTGCATGTGAACAGCTTCGTTGGGGTGTAAAGTTGTGTAAAGAATTCTCCAATTTTCACTGATTTACATCATTTACTGAACTCCTGAAAATAATCTTTTCAACGTTACGAATTTGTTTTACAATTCATCAGTTCATGTGTAAACAGTACCTTTAAACAGTATGAAATATTTAGCAAACTTTGGTTTAGAACAGTTGCCTGAAGTAAGTGGCTATATTTACACTAGTGAGTCATAACTTTTTAAGAGAAGTATATATATATATATATATATATATATAGCCATATAATAAGTAACAATTGATAGACCACACCTGGCTCGTTTATATTGTGGTTGTTGTAAATATTTTCATACGTGTTATTATTGTGACTTACAAGTACAACATTTTGTACATGTTGCCAAACACCACAGACAGCGTACCCAAATACAACGTTCCCCGCGTCTCACGATTCTAGCCCTACCTAGAAGATTCAGTCTATGTTGAAAGGGTTCATGACATCCTCTGAAATGGTCGATACGCCAGAATGGCCACAGCACGCAGTCGTCTCATCACTGTGTCCCTGCTGATACTGGGTGTATCCAGTTGATAAATGCGCAGGTGATGTTGCTCACTCTCTGGGATTTCAGATTGTCAAATATCTGGCCAGTCTGCCTGACGCGGCTCATTAGTCTGTTAATAGTCTGCATTCTATAGCCGAATCTTCTGACAATATAGCTTTTCGAAGCCACCATCTGAGACATCCCAAGAGCTCGTTCTGGCTGATAATCCTGGCATTGTGGTGTGAGCCTTTAACAGGTATACAACTAACGATCACCATCGTTAAAAACTGTTGCGGAATAACTAGTACGTGCGACAAAATCACGTTTTTAATAATTTGCGCCTGTACTGTAGTGTGCCGTACTGTACTGCCCAGAACTGTAAATGATATCTGCAGTGTTCAGGCAACATGTACTCAATGTTTGTGCCAATGAAAACACTCAGGTTGGTATGCATACGAAATTATCATTGAACAATAAGCGTTGGGTGTAGCTAAACGGTTAAAGCGTTCGCTCGTCACCCCGAAGACCCGGGTTCGATTCCCCACATGGGTAAAATTTTCTGAAGCCCATTTCTGGAATCCCCTGCCGTGATATCGCTGGAATATAGCTAAAAGCGGCGTAAATCTGAACTCACTCACTTTGGGTAGGACATGCTTACCCGTTTCGCGAGCCACCGGGACGCGCTTTAAGCCCAGTGAAAAATGTTCTGGATAATGGAGACAGTGTATTCTCTGGCATTGACAATATATATTTGCTCTTCGGTGTGTTCTTGATATACATCTATACAAACCCGCTCGTCGTGTGCCTTGACAGTTATCAATGGCAAAATGATCACAAGTTAATGTTAATCTCTAATCTCCATCGTTTCCGGCTGATCGAATATCTCATTTAATCGTTTCATTAAAAACACTGTCTGCCACTTCCTTTCGTTTATTGTTGAATGTATTTTAAGGACAAAGATACAAAGCAGGCAATTCAATGTAACACTGTTTCAAGATGCCAGACGTCGTTATGATGATAAACGTTGCTAAAACAACTCTCGCGCTGAAAATGAGTGCAATGCATATTACTCACATCTAAATTTTGTTTGTGATGGCAAAATCACCATCTGGCTGTAAGGTCTAGATAGGCATTAGAAGTAGCAAGTAAGCGTGGGGTATATAGATGAACAACTTCTTTATCAAGTTTTACACAATGCACAGCGACTCAAGGACAACTCTCGACACTGACAAATGTCCCTGACACTGCAGCTTATCAATGAATACATATAACACGTGTCATTTGTTTAATAACCATGGCTCAGCTTACCATTTCGTTTTGGGGACTCTTTTGTACAATATCTTAACATACAGCTAGTCCCACTACAATTTACTGGTAGCATAACATTTTCAATTCTTCCCGGAAATGAACAATTCTCTCAGTTCTCAGTCATAAAAATGTTTTAGATTTTAACATATAAAAAGACTTACTGACATCAAAAAGTAATACCTTGTGAAAGAGTGTCAGTTGAATATCATGCAAGCGTGTAATGTAAAATTACTAACATCTTCATCTGTAAAGCTAAAGAACGTAACATCAAAGCGCACTGGACTGAATCGCACTGAATCTCGACATGTTTCACAAACATGTTTCACAAGATAATCATCGGACAAGCAAATGTGAGGATATGTGTTTTAAGTAATTGAAACAAATAAAGATGCACAGTGCAAAATTACACATAATCACGTTGTAATAATTAGTCTACGTAAATTCTAAAAAAGCTATTAACATTCACCGTCTTTGCCAAAGAGCCTTATATCGGATTTTCCTTAGTTTTAGGTTTCCTCATGCACATACAGATCACTATGACAACCAAGTACAACTGCAACAGTTACGGCCGCTCCCAGGCCTATTCCGACCCATATCAAGAAGTTGGTGGCAGGCTCGGATGCAGGCTCAGGGGCAGGCTCAGGGGCAGGGTTTTGTTGCGGAATGGTGAGAGGCTTCAAGGTGATGGAACGAAGGTTCGACAACTCTGACTGGCGACTGGCTTCGTCGAACGCTTTAAGCCCAAAACGTAGAAATCACTTGGCCAGTTGATCGGTAACCGAATCGTGACCATTTGCTGCGATCTTGCCGGAAGTGGGTCCAAGCTTCCGGTGACTAAATCTTCGTTCATAACCATCGAGGCTTGTGTGAAGTTAACTCTGAGGCTCGCAAAAGTCACCGCAACCCGCAGCTCATATTTTGCAACTGCAATGAACAACTGCCATGTGTGATTTAAATGTAAGACTGTTAACATATTGTAAAAGAAATTAAAACAAGAAGTATATCTCTGACAACGGCTTTTGTGTAAACATAAGCTTTATGTTAGTGGCGCAAATGTTATATTAATGAAGATACCAGTATCAAAGTTTTACCTGAACAAAACCGTTAACATAATCAATTTCTTGTAACAGGAGACCCATATAGCTGGAATATTGCAGGGTGCGGCGTTAAACAACAAACAAAATGTAACAAGAGACAGAAGAATACGTTCTAAAAGAGGGTTGGTGTAACCGACAAGGTCAAAATCAGATGTGGCCACCAGATGAGTTGATACAGGGGAGGCAGCAGCGGCGGGTCGGATTCAGAAGATGATTGGCAGCAGAGATTTGTCGTCCCGGTAGCGTACGACGTTCAAAATGCCATGAAGAATGTTGAATTGAGATCTCTCATGAGTTGTGATGCTACCCAATATGATTACAATTTTAGTTTGAACCTGACTATGGTGGTAACGAAACCGTCACCAAAACGGTCTGTTCCTTGCACGACCTTTAGAGCTGACTCATCTGTGAACAACCTACTGTCCAACGCTTGCCTTCTGAATCTCAGACGTTGTCAACATCACGTTGTACCAACGGTAACGTGGAGGCACATTTGCTGCACCCCGAGGCTGGGCGTTTTGCTCCCTGAGCCGGATGCCATGAATTACTTTCAACACAGGAATTGTACGAACTGTTAGTGTGGCAGTTTGGTATCGATTTCTTTATACGGGTGTCCTGGTGACGCCCCACGGGCCTACATACACAGACAGATGGGCCACGGGACGACGGGCCACGTCATGTCATGAATGTTGCCCTGCTGTAGATGACGTCTCCTGAGAGAATCTCATGATAACATGTTTTGATATGGATGAAATTCCTGTTTCCTCACGGCGCGCAAACGATGATTTACAAGCAACCTTGGCATTGCGTGGGAGTTATTGACTATTAAAGAAAGGGATGGCTAAATTATCACTGTGCGTTGCACACATTTAAGAAAAACACATGTGCGATTATCATGGGTCCAGCAAACGCTCAAAACGCGCATCGAGGATATGTCTTCAACAATATGCATTTAAATTCGGAATAAATTTTGGTTAATATAACTTTATGAAAACCACAGTTACGTTTCCTTTAGTACTTCTGGTCCTCACCTTTTCCGACATTCAGGTCATCCCCTGGAGCAGTTCAAGACAAGGTCACGGTCTGATTGAGTTTGTTTTCTATAGCAATGTCAAGGTCGGTGACTCGTCCTGGATCCAGCTGGTCAACTGAGGAATTATAGCCAGATATATCTATGGCATCTGGAGAAGCTGTTCTGCTGAAAGCTTCCACCGTTTCATTCCTCACTGGTGGTGTTGTGTCTAGAAGAAACATACGACCATCAAAATCAGAAAAGGTTGCAACAGTCACGTGTATCAACAGTCACGTGTACCAATACGGTTGTTTCTTCCCTTCATGGAGCGTATGTGTACGTGTCTGGATAAGATGGGGAGTGGGTAGAATGAATGTTACTTTACTCTTGTGTCACCGTGGTATATAAATAACAGATAGAGTCCTACAACAAACCCCACATAGGTACGATGACAAGCTGTTCTGATGAAAGCTTCTATCCTTTCATAACTCACTGGTGGTGTTGTGTCTAAGAGAAATATACGACCATCAATATCAGAAAAAGTTGCATGATAGTTTTAATGGTGTTTGCAGTGACAGCAGTGCACGTTTAGTAACACTGTTACTTCCTCCCTTCATGGGTCATATGTAAACGTGTCCGGAAAGTTTGACGAGTGAGTAAAGTGGATATTGTTTTACGCGTGTGTCTCAATGGTATATAAATAATGGCATCACGTCCTACAATGAACTCTGCAGGGGTATGATGACAATACACCAGCTGAGCTAACATCACAACCCGATTCCCGCAATCCCTACAAATCACTGAGGGTCATTTTGGGATAGATCATGAATAACCTATCTTTCTCATAAGAGTCGGACAGTAAGGGTTGGACCATTTTCCAGTTTCATGGAACGTTGAGTATACTATTATAGGCTAGTGTCGTATAGCTAATGGAACGACGTTACTCAGCATTCACTTACATAATCAAAATTACTCGAAACATTGAAATCCATTCATCCAAAAAGTGCACATCAACCATGGATTAAGACAACTGAAATTTGCTGATAACCGAGTGATGAAGCATACAAGTTAGATGTTAGATACTGGTTTTAATGAAAACGTGGACTCAGTTAGTAGTTCAGCTGTAGTTCAGTTAAATCAGGGCGTGTCCGCCTCATGAAGATGAAAAGCCCAAATCAATAGGCTTTTGGTATTGTTGAAAGTGATGGGCTCTATGGCGTAACAAATCAAAATCGAAGTGAATAAGCGATACGTGCTGATCGGGGCTGATACAGAAAAGCTGATACGACTGGAACATTTGTCTTAAAGTACATTTGTCTTTAAACTACCTGATCCAATTTAAGGTTGTGTGATACTCGTTTATGGTAGATGGGGACGGGTGGACTAGTCTTCTGAGGCTGTACAGAGTTGTGGTCCTCTGGCATGCCAGAAACGTATGATCTTGGGTTCGGATTCAGGGTTCGTCACGACTATGTTTGAAGGTTAGTCAGCACCAGAACTCATGTTCATGTGTTTCGCCGAAGGTCTAAGACCAGCATCCCTTCAGACTAACATCCAACATTAAGCTTATATGCTGATATAACTGGGCTAATTAATGGCCTACAATGGACAAACTCTTGTCTTGTTGTCAAGTGTTGCTGTATAAATATAACACTTACTCTGAAAGACAGAGAGTGTTCTGCCAGACAGGGTGTTCCCAGATTTGATGATGACAGTCTCTCCCTCCACCGACTCAACCCTCACATCCATAGAGTAACGGGAGTTGGACTTGAAGCCGAGCAGATAGTTGCTGTAAACGCCGTCATTGGCTGTGTTGTCAGGGACTGTGAAAAACGAACAAGTAAGAATACTTCAGCTCTACGAGCAATAGGCAAAACATAATAATATAATTATATTTCGGTACCCAATACCAATGCAATCTGAAGCATTCAATTTGTAAAATATCTTATGCATTCGAAATATTAGGCACACTTTGTTCTAGTGACTACTCTGGAAATTTTTTTTGAATGTATTTTGGGCCTACGGCCCTTTTTACCGAAAATAAACTCTGTCTCTGTCTCTCCCTTCTGTTGCATTTTACGGTTATGGCCCGGGAAAGCGAAATCTGGATTAAACCTCCTCAATTTAGGTTTCGCTTTCGCGGGAACGGTCAAGCTACAGTGAACACTGAATTTAGCGTTCCCGAGACTCTTAATACACAAGAAAAACAAAGAAGTGTGAGTCGTCGTCTGATACCGTAGTCATGGTAGAAATTTAATATATAGATAACAATAAATGTTTGAGTCACAGACTGTTCATCGATAAGTCACATGGATGGATCATGTGGAGGTGGAATTGAAAATATCGTGCATAGACAACTTACATCGTTAAGCATTCATTGACGCAATTTACGTTACCGCAATGTAATTTACGTTACTTATACATAAAGGGCGATAACAACCTAAAACTACTTTCACTTGCCAAAGTTTGATTCACATTTGACATTTCGGCAATACCAGACAACAAAACACAAAAGTTTCGCGAAACATTCCAAATTTCCAAATATGGCGGTAACGTAAATTATAGTAACGTAAATTAGTTCTGGTAATGAATAATGTTATGGCAAGGTGAATAAATACAGAATGCTTGGTTGGGGCACATTTATAACAACAGACCGCCGGGCCCCAAATGTACAGTGATGAAGACTATTACTGGGATGCTAGATTTGAGCTATAACGGTAACGAATGATCACTTGCTTAAAAAATCTCTACTGATTTCGATCATATTTTTCCATCTTGTAAGCAAAATCAATGTTAACTATATGTTTTTAGGTATCGAGAATAGATGAACAGGCCAATCAAGAAAAATTATCTTGTGGGTCTGTGCGATGATTTACCACAAGAAAAGCTGTAAACAAACACAACGTAACGTAACTTACTCTGACTCTACCGACATACGTGGGTTTGGGGTTTTGGTTGGTTAACCACCTTTCATGACACTAAATATAACAAAACTTCCGTTGGATAAAATTGTGCAGCAAGCTTAAATGCAAAGAATACGTACTACCGACATAGCTACGGAAGCGTAGTAGGGCCACGGTGATCTCCTACGTAGGACTTAATATCTCCTACGTAGGACTTAGTATCTCCTACGTAGGACTTAGTATCTCCTACGTAGGACATACTATCTCCTACGTAGGACTTAGTATCTCCTACGTAGGACTTACTATCTCCTACGTAGGACATACTATCTCCTACGTAGGACTTAGTATCTCCTACGTAGGACTTAGTATCTCCTACGTGGGACTTAGTATCTCCTACGTAGGACTTAGTATCTCCTACGTAGGACTTACTATCTCCTACGTAGGACTTAGTATGTCCTATGTACCTATGTTGCCGTGGTAATCAGAGGTCTATCACTTAGAGGTCTGTCACTTTTTGCGTAAAATTGCTTTGTTGATATCGGTCTGATAAACGACTGATAGAACACTGAGGCGACGTGCAACGGCAAGAGACTCTCCAGCCTCCAAACATCCAATGGCGATGTTTCGATTTACAGCAGTGAGATGACATAACGATATTCTTTCAGTTAGATAAAGAATGCCAATGATCGTCTTCAAGCCATGTATGTAGCCAATTTCCCTGCTTACGATTCCTCAGAACATTGCAAGCCACTTTTCCCATGACATATTCATGCAAGTTGACATTTTTCTATATAACGACTATGCGTTTTTGCGCAGTGTATCTGTTCCATCTACACAAACCAGCATTATGATGGCAAAATTATAACAAAAATCCCAAAAGAACAACGCCATCATGCTCAATCGGCGTTCGTTTCTTTTTCTTTGTATGGAATGGTATACTTGACCATTCCGAGTTTTGTACTAGTTACATCATGGTTGCCGAATAAACCGCATGGTGAGATCGGTTATGTTCACTGGTGTGGTGGCAGCGGCATTCTTACTCACGTCAATAATCCGACAAATAGGATTCCAGTGACATCGTTTATTTTCATATCTACACAATCTATGAGCAACCTGCACAAACATGTTATGTTCATTGGACGTTCAAATAACGTCGTGAGTGCTTGCAATTTCGTGATATTATTGTAATCGAAATCATGGCTCAAAATCGGGCTCCAATGCAGTGGCAGTTGACCAAACACGAAACCATAACCTCTTTTGAAAACTGGCGACAGAATCCAGTTTATATCTTGTCATCAGATGACAATTTCTCCCCTTTTCTCGCAGATGACTTCACGTGGGAGAAAAAACCCTGCCGTTAATCCTACTCGGGGCTTACAGGACAATGAAAAACAGCAGCGCAGAAAATGTGCAGCTTGACTTTGACAGCTTGACTCTGTTCATGACATATGGCAGAAGGTCAGGCAGCATTATGGGTTCCAATCCACTGCAACCAATTTTCTAGATGGTGTTGACATAGAACTCCAGACAGAGGAACGTCATGAGGACTTGTTTCAAAGGCTGGTCGCTTTCATAGAAGACAACCTTCTCACTACCGGATGTGGCATTCAACACCATGGTCTGGAACCAGTCGCTGATGACGAATCTCCCCAACCATGAAAATCACGATTATTGTGGTTACAGCTGATCCATCCTGGTCTCCCTCAGCTTGCAAAGCGAAAGTATGGGTCTGAATTCCATAATCAGACTCTGGCGTCACTCCAACCTGAGATTTCACAAGCCTGTCGTCATTGCTGGACGAACTGTGTAGCATTGCCTGACTGACTGAGTTTGGTTTTACGCCGCTTTAAGCAATATTCCAGCAACATCACTGCGGGGGACACCAGAAATGGGCTTAACACATTGTACCCATGTAGGGATTCGAACCCGGGTCTTCGGCGTGACGAGCCAACGCTTTAACCATTAGGCTACCCCACCACCCCGTGTAGCATTGAAGACACAAAAGCCTTCAGAGCTTATACGTCCACCTTCCCAAACAACAAACAGTCTCCCACTAGTCTCAACCAGATGTCTAAGTAAGTAACCCTTCAGTGGGTAAATTCTGTATCTTGTGCAAAACAGCTGAGCGTCCAGCTTATAATACCCATTACCTTAGGAGTTGCAGATATTATGAAAAGCGCATGATGTCTGGCAGTTCGAGGTTTATTGGCTTGGAGGAAGAGTAGTGAGTGCTCAGACGATGATCAGGAAGAACAACAGAACCTCTTATTTGATCAGCCCAGCATTAAACGTGTGAGTGTTGAACCCTCCCCATACCTCAACGCCTTTTATGAGCCTCACCCTGTTCGTCTAACTTTAGACACTGGTGCTACGAAAAACATGGTAGGCGGGGCAGGGAATCTAGATGAATAGACTTGGCTGCTAGGGGTAGATTAAGCACATGCAATATATGCTGACCAGGCATGAACTTGATACCGCTTCTGTTTAACACGTGGGAGAATGGGCAAATCGTTCATTCTCAGGCAAGGGAGTCAACCAAAGTAGACGCTATGTCAAAAAGTAGCCTTGCTACTGGTCTTTCCTTTAAAACGAATTAAAGCAGTAGGTGACAGGGGTACGAGTAGGCCTACTTTTATAAGTTGCGCAAACCCAAAACTTCCAAGCACAAACTTGATGATTTTGACCGGTGTGCAGTCCGTCAATTTGTACAAAGTTTATATGGAGTACAAAAGCAACTGCCTACTCTAGATATGATATATGATATGGCAAGAAGCCAATTGCATTACCAGGGTTCAAAGGAAAGTTTTGAAAAAATCTGAAAGACATGGGGTTTAGGTGGCGAAAAACGCAGTCAAATCGTAAGGTTTTAATGGAACGAAAAGACATCCTTGCAAAGCACATGCAATACGAACGTGCAATATAAAATGTCGAGATGAACATCGAATAATCATCTTTGTTGATGAAACATTGTTCCAGCATTGTACCAAAATGTTTGCAGCTTGATGGTGAGGTTGTGATAAATGGGGTTCAGACGTCCGGTACCGGACCTCGGCTTATTGTTGTTCATGTGGGGTCCGAAAACGGTTTTGTACCAAATGCTTTACTTGTGTTTGACTCAAAGCTCAAATCAGCAGATTATCACGACGAGATGAATTTTGATAATTTTTCCAAGTGGCTGCAGAAAAATTTATCCCACACATTCCACCCCACTCCGTCATTGTTATTGATAATGCGCCTCACCACAGTAAGCAAGTGGACAAATGTCAAACAACGGCTAACAGAAAAGATGATATCAAAGCTTGGCTACAAAGGCGCAATATTGCATTTGACGATAAAATGCTCAAAGCTGAACTGTTGTGTCTGGCAAAATCCAACATATCGGGCCCTGTCTATAGAGTAGACACTATGTTGAAACAACATGGCCATGATGTACTACCTCTTCCTCCTTACCAAGCAGAATTGAACCCAGTTGAATTGAACTGGGCCAATGTCAAAAATTATGTTGCTAAACAAAACTTGCAGTTCACAAAAACTTTGCTAAGAGTTGGCATAAACGAGAAAATGTCTGGAATGGTCTGAAAGTTGTAAACATGTTAAAACCATTGAAGATGGCTACTGGCAACAGGAAATTGCAGTAGAAAAGGAAATTGACAAAATCATGATCGAAGTAGGACTGGCAAGTGATTTAAACACCGAGACCCATTAAGAAAGTGACGACTAAGGCCCGAAGTACGCCTGAATCAGTAAATGGTTCGGTATTTGACCCCTGTGTGGAGAGGATGCACCAGAATATATACCGATTATACATCTGTTTGTAAACATAACAAATGTTCTTTTCTCTAGCATTTGTTTGTGGTGTTTTGTAAATAAAGTTATATTTGTCTTTGTTCAGTTTCTAAGGATCTTAGCTTTACACACACTTGATATAACAATCAATACACGATTTGCACGAAGAAATTGAACTTTTCAAGTTTTAGAGGACAACCTGTTTCACTCATTTTTCAAATGGACTGTTCTTGAGGGCGTTCCCATACATGCAAATTGGGGTCATTTGTCAAGTCATGGCTCATCTAATTGTAGTACATCAGTAGTGCATCCCAACGGCCGACAAGTTGGGGAGTCCACTGCACATTGACCAGAGAAAATGATTCTTTCCAACTTGACGCCCTCGTTGTCAAACGACTTGATGTCGACATGCTTGCAAGAATTCTTTTCAATAAAAGCAATGATATTCCTACACGACCCGCCAAGAACCAGATCGTTATCAAGGGTTTGAACGCCGTTTGTTATGGCCAATATCAAAGCAGTCATGCCACGGCTAGACTTACTCAGGCTTCCTTGATCCGAGCTCCCTCCTGTCAGGCAACAATCCTTGACCCTGAAGTGTTTAGTAAATTCACTGATCTCCATGAGGAATTTGATCTAGTGTTTCATCCATCAGTGTCAAAGTACAGTGGAGACTTGCAGGCATTTGTGAACATGCATTACAACCGTGATGCCTTGAATGAACTAAAATGCGAATTTGAAGAGCTGGAAAATGAGGCCAAGCCCGAGCAGGTCAACATCACTGTTGAATGCCTCAATATGTCTTTCCTGGTGCGGAAACCAAATGGCGGGAGTAGGTTACTGACTTCTTTCGGAGATGTTGGACAGTATTGTTAAACACAGCCTGCCCTTATGTTGACAATGTGATCAGAGATATAGGCAAGTGGCGGTTCATTGTCAAAACCGACTTACTGAAGTCATTTCATCAAATACCTTTGTCTCACAACTCCATGAGTCACACCTTTCAAAGGAAAACCGCGTGCACACACGCTGTGCTATGGGGATGCCTGGTTCAGAGGCTTATCTTGAGGATCTGATGTCACGCGTGCTTGGTCATCTTGTTCAGGAAGGACGTGTGATCAAACTAGCTGATGATGTGATTTGTGGCGGGGACACAGCTGAGGAATGTCTACATAACTGGCGTTTTGTCCTCACTGCCTTCATCGCAATAACCCTTGCCTCATCCCTCCAAAACAGTAGTCTGCCCCAAATCAACCAACCTCTTGGGTTGGATCTGGAGTAGGGGTTCTTTGACTGCAAGTCCACATAAGGTTGTAACTTTGTCCATTGTGAAACCTCCAACCACTGTTTAAGGACTACGATCTTTCATCGGCGGGAATGTATTGTTGTACCAAGGACAGTCCTGGATCGCTTCAATCACCCCAGTAGTATTACAACGCGGTTCCTGCAGCAGTTCGGCTGGTTGTATTGAAATGTGTTTCCCTCTCCAGCAGCCATGAAAAAACGTGCGTTTTTGTAGTGTTTTTTCCATAATTTATGTATAATTCACGATTCTTTTTTTGATACCACTGTGTCCGTACGCATAAGTCGTAATACCGTTATGAGCAATCCATCGTTTGGTATCCATGGGCGACAAGGATGTTTTATTGATGGTCAGTCCGTATATTCTATGCTTGTCACTTCTGAGCACATTCATTTGGTGTTTGAACGTGTGTTTATCGAAGAGAGCATGTTTAAAGAGGATGTGTTTGATTTGCTGTTGAACCACGTATTTTTTCACTCCTTTAGCCTTTCGGATGTCACTGTTGTCGGCTTTCAGGATGGAATACATTTTATGTCTTAATCCAACGTATTCCATAGTGGGTGTACCGGTGCATTCGTCCTTCATTTTTCCCAGGATCTTTTTTTTGGTCGTATTGTGTAAAGCGTGATCCAATGGATAATTGCTCGTATCATACCAATCTATATTTTTAAGAGCAAGGAGTAGGTGTCGGTATACAACAACTGGCATCCATTACCGTACTGCTTTTTTGAGCTAATTGTAGTAGAAATCGTACATCAAGTGTTTGGAGAGGTCCAGGATGCTCATCCCCGAGTAGACCTGTCGATTTAATCTGATGTGGCTTTTGTTCATGTGCAGCAGTGCCAAATCTTCGTTAGACACTTTGCTTCAGCTGGGCTGGCTATGAGTTTTCTCATTTTTTCCTCTTCGAGCGATTGAACTAGTATTACGGTCATCCGTTTTCTTAAATTCTCCATCGTTTTGCCAAACACGGAATTGTTCATTAATTTATAAAGATTTTTCTCGAAATTACTGGTGGCTTGTTTTCACAGCTTGGTGTTTAACCGAATGTACGGTTCCATCCATGGACTTTGATCGAACTTTAGCACTCGGTGTATTTTTTTTAGCTTCATCCCCAACGACAGGTAGAGCTGTAGATTTCGATAATGCACGATGTACTTGTTCTTATCCATCAAATTGGGTACAAGTTTTTCCACTTGAGCTGGTTTAGTCGTCCCCAACAATTATCGATGATGGCCCGACATCCATTCTTGATCGACCGTTAGCCATTTGGGGGCCAGCGGATAACTGTTGTGGTCAGTGTGGATTTCTGTAGGATATTCCAAATGCACTTCGAATATGTATCCCATCTTAACATTCTCGCGGACAGCCATGATGTTATCCTGTTTACATTTTTTGCTATTAACCCACTCAAACCCCCTGATGGGTAGATATTGACTCATGGCCCAGCCGTACAGGTTGTTGGCATCGACATAGAGGAGATGGTTTGCGTGCTTACTCGAATCGTAGCCTTTTACGTATTTATTATATGCGTTTGGAGACAATCACGACCCCACCTCGCAGGACTTTTTCAATAAACATATGCATATCGTAATTTGTTAATAATTCCAACGTCACGCTGGTTATACTTAACAAGGCGTCCCACCACAGACCAGGACTGGTGTAATACCAGGCTGGATCGAGACCATACTGTTTTAGACACGTTTTTCTGAATACCTCGAACGCGTCGGCGAGTAGGAACACATCCATTCTAAAATACAGGTCATGATAATTCTGACAGGCTAGTTTTCCCACACCTTAAGGGTGTGGGCGTAATCATCTTTGGTGATATTGGATTTGGTTAAGCGGCTATAAAAGCGGTCGATGGGGGGTACTCATGTCTCCTCAAACTTAGAACAATCGTCCATGTACTCGTAGGTGTACACACCCTTTCTCAACAGCAAAGACCGAGTTGCCCCGTCGGTGTATCAATTGGTGATGGGAATGGTATCGTTGGCCTTGACCAAATTGGCGAGAGACGATAGTAGAAACTGGATGATGTCAATGAATTTCAGCCCGTTTAACGAGAAGGAAATGTATTTTTCGATGTTGTTGGGGACACACTTTATATCGCCCTCCAATTTCGAGATGGCTTGCAGTAGAAGTAGAGCGGGGTTTCTGCCGCAGATGCGCCTTAGAGGCTTATTTGTGGGAATTAAGCCTTCAAGCCCCCCTTAAAAAAGCGCCGCTCTAGCGAGAGGCATCCTTCGATGTGCCACCAGCCTAGACCCAAAGTTCTGAGCACTGAGGTATCAGCTGGCTTGCCAATGTGATGGTTAGGTTGTTGGACTCGTAATCCAGAGTTTAGAGTTTGAGTCGGGAAAGCAACAGGAACTTTTGCAAGTGAGTGGAGGTATATAGGTCATGCCAGCGTTCATACATGAGCGTTCTACTGACATAGTATGTATGAGCGCTGGATTGGTCTCTAGATAGTGAGATTTGTGTGTCATGCTGGCGTTCCTACATGAGCCATGACTGAATGTGGTTTCTTGCATTGTATTGCAAGGGTTATTGGATGGGATTTTTTTTTCACGAGGCTATGTTCACATCAACAAAAACAGTTTAAGGTGAATATTTGATGAGATCCTTGTTTTTTGTCAGGAAGGTTTGAATGATTTGTTGTCGACCCTGTTCTATGAGCTTTTTTTTTTTCTCATCTTTGCCGATGTCAGCGGTTTTCCGAGTTTTGGTTCGAATGTCTTCTTTCATTCGGTGGTATTTTGCGATTTCCAACATCCCCAAACGAAACTCTTCCTCGGAGATTTTGCTATCGGTGATCGCGTGGAAATATGATCGTTAATCGTGTTTAACTTGGCTTCGGCCAGAACCCTGATCTCATCATGCTTCAGTGCTTTCTGTTGCAGACGACGTGAAATGAATTTAAGGGCTATTCCCGCCACTCCCGATACCCTGGCGGTTGTTTCTAACCCGAGGACGACCGGTGTTTCCACGATGGTAGATAATAAGCCGACGCCTGCCACGCCTAATCCCATGCTAGCTGCCACGAGTGCCGTGTCCAATTGGTGTTTAATTTTGTTGATTTGTCGCAAACGAAATCCATCCACGGTTTCGAGCATTTGAGCCACTTCGTCCATGGCCGGATACAATCCCATCTCGAGTATATTATAAGTTTAGTAAGTAAGCTTCAATTGAGCCACCGTCAATTGTTGATGAATGTACTTTAAGCTGACAAGGTGCATATGCTCGGATAAATGAATGTAGTCGAGTGAAATGAGAGGCTCTAGGAAAACCATGACCCCTTTGAGGCTTGCGGTGGGGGCTCTTCCTGGTTCTGAATAAATACGACAACGTTTATAATGATGGCGATCATACCAGCGTATTTTTAACCCATTTAGAATTGGTACATCTTTTGCCGGGTCATCTATAAGAAAAACTTCAATAAGTGTAGAATCTTGTATCACTTTAATCCACGTTTCTGGGATTTCATAATTATGATTTTGCTTCAATCGCATCAGTTTATATTCGGGTTCCGGACGGGTGACTTACATATTACCCGTTTGATCTGGTAACGTTGATACGTGCATTGTGTTTTCGTTGAATGGAATAAAACCATCCAGTAGAGCCCCATGATTTTTCAGTTCGATGACATAACCATCCTCATCCATGATGAGATAGGGGTAGGTCAGGACAATATCGATAATCCAGTTCAATTTGAAGATCACTTCTCGACGTTGGTACACGTTCTTTTGTAAGTGCAGGACGTACAAGGTGTCTTCCGTCCCAGGTTGGTCGAATCCTAGCATGTCCCCGAGATCGGAGAACGCGATGGTGGCACTTTGATTCGGGGTTGACACGTTGCCCATGGTTATACTCGTATTATGGAAGAGTCTTCAATTGATTCTCCGACAACTTCCCGTTGGCAAACTTTAAGCTGATGAGATGGATTTTTGGATGTAGAAAAATCTTCGTGAGCGTGATTTGATTCTCCAAGTTAATCGTGACTCCTTCGAGACTCATGTAAGCTAGACGTTTTTCTGTATGTAAATCGAGCAAACATGATTTTGATGTTTTCGAGGTCAACAGAGGTTTACTCCCGGTATAATTTCAACATCTCGGTCGGGTGGTGCCTCCCGGAAAAAGACTTCGATATAAAGCGTAGAATGGTTTGGAATCCCTTGTGTGAAATCAGTCATGTATTCAAGCACCAACTGTAAACTCGTATTTTGACTATCCGGTCTACTCGCTAGCAAATGACCAGCTTTATTCGGGATGAGGCTCATGATCACACTTCTTTGTTGCGTGGGCACATAAGCCGCGATGAGAATCCCCTTATTGAGGACTTTCATTAAATAATGATCCTTCGACTCCACAAACACGTAGGGAGAAACGAGGGTGATATTGAGTAGCCAGTCGATTTGGGAGGAGATCAACGTCCATTGCTTATCATCGGTTAGGACAAACTGGTACAACGTGTTTTTTAAGAGACCCCAGGTCTCGACATTGTCTTAATCACCTAGATTGCCATCGAATGCCGGGACCATCACCCTTTTGTTATTGTCATTGAGGACGAGATTGTACTGCATGCTTTTCAAGAGCCCTCCGGTTACCACATCGTCTAAATCTCCTAGTTTACTACCACCACCACCGCGGACTTCCGCTCGCGTGTAAGTGTTGCTTCTTAATTCTAAGTCGTATATTTTGCCTTCGCCCCGGCTTAGTCGAATCCACACGTGTCCTCTAGGTCGGAGATTGCGATGGTAGGACACTATCACTCACATAGCCGTTCCGGGACCCGAAGCTCGAGTCATCATTGTTTGATGTGCAGCGTGATGCTTAGAGAGCCTATATGCATCGGTTTATGTTTTATATCAAAAACAGATACTTTGAGTTCCGTGATGTTGTTCTGTACTGTAGGGGTTGAAAACGATTCCATTCTGCCGTCGTTGCACTTTTCCGTTTTCATCGGCACGGCTCTTAGCAGTGTGGAAGGACGTTTACCACCACATGAGCATTACTGACGGTCACGATATATTTTTTCAAAATATCAATAAAATTCGTTTTAAAACTCGTTCCATCCGCATCCACCACGATTTCCATTTTCGTTAGCACGTCACTAATGTTGAATGTAGATTGTAATGGCTTGTATATGTGTAACATGTTCGTTACGCTCCCAGGAATCATGAGTGGCGAGCCTGTTTAAGCTGCTACACGTGATCTATGACACATCGGGATGACTTGAAGTCGTTCTCTGTGATCTTGTGTAATACCCCGCGTTGGTCGAATATCAGTCAACATAAAGGGAACAACAGACTATTCATCGATAGCAAACGCCACCATTTGTCCGACGGTTATTACAGCGTTTATATACGATGAAATTTTCAAACCCATTGGAGCCCATCTCAAACTCAATGAAAAACCCATTCGACTCGGTTGGCTCTTGGCAAGAACTCTCGAGTTGTCATCGAGACACCATCGCGGGTTCGAAATTACCGAGCTTCGTTGTCTATGACGAACTGTTCGTTCATCTCAATTCGCCCTTCCCCGTTGCTAAGAGCCATGACGGTGAAAACAGAAAAGTGTAAGTACTGTCGAACCGAATCATTTTCTGCCCTGCAGTACAAAAAAAAATAGCACAGGGCATGATCATGGAATTGAAACTATCCATCTTAGGTATAAAACATAAACTGGTGTATATGGAATATCTCAGTGTCACGCTGCATGTAAAACAATTACTCAAGCTTCTGGTCCTGGAACAACCATGCGCCTGAGAAAATGCCCTACCATTGCGATCTCCGATCTCTGGGACACACGAAGATTCGATGAACTCAGTGTCTAGGTATGGGATAAAGCATGAACCTTGGGAATTACGAAGAAGTAAGGATGTTTTCCCGACGGAATTCCTCTAGGGAAAACATCCTCACTTCTTCGTAATGCCCAAGGGTAAGCTTTATTCAACTTATAAACCGACCGAAGATATACTGTAGATATAATTTCAATATTTAGTTTACTTTTGAAAGCAACTGGAATGAGGCTGGCAGCCAACGCTTTGCCTTGCACGCAATGCACGTGCTCTGTACGCGCTACCCATGTCCTGCACATGCGCTACCCGCACTACCCGTCTTGGGAGGACACACAGTTCATGCAGACAAACAATCTTTTTCTTCACAGCGATCCTTCGTAGCCTAGTGGATAAAACTGCCAAGCTAGTGAGCCAAGGGTGGCGGGTTCGAAACCGGGTGTCGGCACTACATGTTGGAAGTTTTCAATAGTGTCATATTTTACGATCGCATTCAGTGATGGCAAGACAAAGTCGTAACAATCTTCAACACAAGTAAAAATCAAAGTCAAGTGCTATTCCTAAGAAAATCCCCGGGCAGAGGGACGATATTGGGGTAATGCCCTAATCGACGGGGCATTGGGATATGACAAGAAATACTGCCTCGCTAGAACAATAGAGTGACGTCACTGGAGGTTTATAAGGCAAGGCATACGCTTTAAAATTAAGAAATAACATTTACGGGCGAACAGATGTGAGTGGTGGTGGTAACATAGGAGATTTAGACGATGTCATAACCAGAGGTCTCTTAAAGAAAGACGCAGTACAATCTCGTCCTCAATGACAATAACAAATTGGTGATGGTACCAGCATTCGATGGCAATCTAGGCAATTTAGACAGTGTCGAAACCCGAGGTCTCTTAAGAAAGACGTTGTACCAGTTGATCCTTATCAATGATAACCAATGGACGTTGATCTCCTCCCAAATCGACTGGCTAATCGATATCGCCCTCGTGTCACCTTACGTGTTTGTGGAGTCGAAGGATCGTCATTTAATGCAAGCCCTTAATAAGGGGATTCTCATCGCGGCTTATGTCCCCTCGCAAAGAAGAAGTGTGCTCGTCAACCTCATCTCTAGAAAAGCTGGTCATTTGCTAGCGAGACGACTGGATAGCCAAAATATCCGAGTTAACAGTTGGTACTTGAATTCAAAGATGGGTCAAATGTCTTACAAGAAATTCCATCCAATTCGACGCTTTATATCAAAGTATTTCTCGAGGAGGCCTCCCCCCGATCAAGATGTTGACCTATTACCTGGAGTCAAACTTCGTTGGCCTAAAAACATCAAATCATGTTTGCGCGATTTATAGACAGAATGATGTCAATGCTTATGCTAGTCTTGACGGGTTGACGATTAATTTGGAGAAAAAAATCGCGCTCACAAATTTGTTTTTACCTCCAAATATCCATCTCATCATCTTAAAATTTACACATGAGAAATCGTCGGAAAACCAATTTAAGGCTCTTCCATAATCGAGTATAACCATGGGTGACGTTTCAAACCTGTGTTCACAGGCCTCCATTGCATGCGTTATCCGATCTTGGGGACATGTGAGGATTCGGTCAGCCCTAGCCCAGTTTAACCCCGGGTATAGTCTGGGACAGGGGTATACTCTGGCCTGTTACACCGGTACGGAAAGTGCCATATACGTATTGCACTTACAAAACAATGTGTACCAATGACAAGAAGTGATCATCGAATCTCAATTGCACTGGATCATCAATCTTGTCCTTATCTACCCCTATCTAGTCATGGATGATGATCGTAATGTCATCAAACTAGAAAACAAGGGGGTTCTACTGGACTACAGTTTTATTCCGGTTGAAGAAAAGGGAATGTACGTATCAACATTACCAAATCAAACGGGTAATATGATAGTCACCTGTCCGGAAACCGAAGATAAATGGATGTATTTAAAAAAATATAATGAAGGCCCACACTCGTCGGTCACTGTGATACAAGGTTCTACCCTTATTATTGAAGTTTTTCTTGGAGATGCCCCCACAAAAGATTCGACAATTCTGGTTGGGTTAAGGATACGCTGGTATGATCGCCATCAACATCAACGTTGTCGTATTTATATACAACCAGGAACGGCTCCCATCACAAGCCTCGAGGGGATCAAGGTTATTCAGTCTAAACGCATATTATTCCATGCCATTAATTTATCCGAGCATATATACTTCATCAGTTTAAAGTATATTCATCAATGATTGACAAAGGAACAATTAAAGCTTATTTCCTAACATATATTATACTCGAGATGGCATTGTATCCAGCCATGGACGAAGTGGCTCAAACGCTCGAAACCGTGGATGGTTTTCGTTTACGACAAATCAGTGAGATCAGACCTCAACTGGAACAAGAACGTGACGTGGGCATTGGATTACCAAAAAAATACCATAGGGCAACAAATGCTCTGGACGGTGTAGACACTACCCTAATGGTGACCAGCATGGGACATGGCACGGCTGACGTCAGCTTATTATCAACCATTATAGCCGCCCCCATTGGGTATCGGAACTGGTAGGAGTAACCCTTAAATTAATTTCAAGTCGGCTTCAAGGTAAAGCGCTGAAACACGATGAAATTAGAATTCTAGCCGAGGCAAAGCTAAACACGATCGATAATCATATCTCGACAGCGATCTCTGACAGCAAAATCTCAGAGGAAGAGTTTCGTTTAGTGATGTCTGAAATCACTAAATATCCCCGAATGAAACAGGAGATTCGAACCAAGTCTAGAAAAACCGCTGACATCAGCGAAGTCGAGAAAAAAAAGTTCTTAAAACAGGGCTGACAACAGATCATTCAAACCTTCCTTACCAAGAACAAAGATTTCATAAAAGATTAACGTTAAACTTATTTGTAGATATTAACATAGAAAGATAGAAAGGTTAAAAAAGTAGCAAAACGTCCCCGGCGGCCACAATTCCTCTAGAAATCAAAAGATTAATAATTTTCGAGCAAAAAACTTGGTTATCAGGTCCCCGGTAGCTGTTTTTTGCTCACTGCCTGTTGTTGACATACAAGCTCCCATGCAGGCTTATGTGTTCGTAGCCTGAGTGAGCAATCTAGGCCAGCCCAGCGCTCATGTAGGAACGCTGGCATAACACATCTCATTATCTAGACCAGTCCAGCGCTCATGGAGGAATGCTGGCGTGACCTATATACCTCCACTCACTTGCAAAAGTCTCGGCTGCTACCCCGTCTCAAACTCCAAACTCAAACTCTCTACCACCCCACTGGCGGGACGGCTGACAGACACAATGCAAATTTAACGGGTCTATCCATAGAATTGCATCATCCTCTTAAACCGGGATCTGTCTATAGTAGTGCAAAGGATGTCTAGCGCAGAGGATGTCTGGATCCAGTCTTACAACAAATCCCACTTCCGCTTCAAAAGTCTTAACACGAGATCGCTCGCTTCAAAAACGTTAGGGTGTATTTTCACCTAGAATAAAGTCTAATAAAATACAAACACGATGCTTGTAGGTAGTCTGAACAACGCTGATCACGACAGATGTAACGATGGACGCTGAAAGCAATTTTAGAAGCCACAATCCATTATTTTAGAATCGGTCGTATGAGCTATATACCTATCGGGAACCAGTTTTATGAGGTCGCTCGCTTCGAAAACGTTGGGGGGATTTTCACCTCGAATAAAGGTCTAAATAAAATACAAACACGATGCTCGTACGTAGCTTAAACTACGCTGAATACGATACATTGGTCGATAGGCTATTGGATATTGATACAGCTACATCCCTGGCAACAGAAGCTTGCCATCACTGCATGTCTTTGAAGCGTATCCCTTCACAACTATACCCTCAGTCAAGAAAAACCGTACCGGACATGGTATGCCGCAGACGTAATGAAACGTTATGGCCAGCTCATCTTTGACAAACACGTGTCTTCAAATACGTAAGTTTACCCAATCTCAGTTTCGCTCAAGAGTATATGACAGACTGTAACCGAGTAATGCCGACTCTCCTCAGAGCCACTCCTAATGACCAAATATGATTTGTTTTCTCTGGAAGACAGGAGGAAGGGTGGTTACGCCATCACGTTCAATCCGCGTTTGTTTCTTTCTGTTTGTACGGAATGTTATAGTTCATCATTCCCTGTTTTGTACTGGTTTACATCATGGTTGCCGAATATACCACATGTTGTTCGAGTGATCGGTGTTGTTCATAGGCGCAACAACACTACTTTTGAAAAATATTGAATTTTCATGTATCGGTATCACCTTTATCTCCTTTTATTCATCGGGCGACTTATAATTGACACTTGCCTCTTGGCCACACTGCACAAGAAGATATTAATTAAGGTAATGGTTCTAAATCACATAATACTCACGCATGCCATCATCATAGAGAGTTATGTTGAATATGTCTCCTGGTCTGGACACCTCCACCTCCACAAAAGCCCTGACGATTGGAGCGTATCCCTGGTGAACGTAGGCGTAAGCGACGACCCCACTACGACCTCCTGAGTAGTCATACGTCTTAGAGCTGGTCCAGGTCTCCACCTTAAAGGGCAGGGTGCCAACCCGTGGGTGCGACGTCACCACAGCTGTTATGCTCTCGTTCGCGTTAGAGTCGCGTTTTAACATATACTTCCATGTCCCCGTCTAGGAGTAAACGTTAAAACATAACGTGGTGTAATCTTATTGAAATATAAGTGCAGCCAGTGTAAACCTCACAGTATCCCCTCAGAGGCAATTTTGACTTTTGGCATAGAGGTATGTTTAGAGGCGAAAGAGTGGGGCGATTCTTCATTTAAAAGGTCATGATCTAATCGCTTGAATTATTGTAAAATCATGATTGTGAATTTTGGATACTTATTTCAGAACTAAATAGAACACAAATAGTACACTAGAGTTGTACATTCATTTATCAGATCCCCTTTAATCAAAGCTCAGTGGCGAAATTCATTTTCCAATCTTGCATCATTGAAAATATGCGTTACCGGGATGCCTTTGATTGGGTTGAAACTGTTGTAATCTGTGAGGCAATCTGCCGTTGCAATATGTGACATTAGATCAGCGTTAATGCATGTCTTCTTCCGCTAGTCGTTCATATAATTATGAAATATGTATTACAATTTCTACTTTCAACATGTATGTAGTTATATATTACATGTAACAATGATAATATACATCGTAAATGTTAAGACAGTTGAAGAAGTTGTACTTTTATCTTTACTTTATCTTACCTTGGTCAATGGGAAAAGGAATCTTATTATGTTCAGAGTCTCATCTTTGCTGTATTCAGATGAATTGGAATCATACACAGCCCCATAAGGATCTTCAATTCTGATCTATGAGAAAATGAAGCATTTTGTTTAGACTGGTCAACACAAATGCAAGGACAATGTACAGTGTGTAAGGCGCCATTTAGCATAGAATGGGGTGATTTAAATGACGTTACTCCTACCCTACTATACGGTTATGTTTCACAAATATCTCGTCAATTCACCTTTGTTTCCGCACCATGTGACAAAGTAAAGACGAAAAGCGTGTTGTTGCCGACGGTGGGGTCCATGTTAAGTATTCTGGTGAAATTATTCTGTTTTGACGTTAGAACAAATGCGCGACGATCAATCTGGAACAGAATTTTCGAGGAATCAGGAAATTCTGGAATATAACTGAATTTTCTATTAGCACCCAAACCAGTGACTGGCAGCATGAACAACAATCGAAGCCAGTGGACACATCTCAACTAGGTCACAAACTGCAATGTTTTCAATCTAATCAACCGGCTCTTATGACACACATCGGAGATCGGGAACGCTTTCTGCTGTGGAATTAACACCGTGTTTAAGAATACAAGCTAAACCGATCACATGCAGAATTTTTACGAAATGGAATTGTTCTCATCAAGTTATGGTTTCAATTACCTCAATATTATTATCGTATTCGTCGCAGAGGCTGAGGTCCTTCAGTAGTCGGTCAGCTGCTGCCTTAAAGGCTGTCAAACCGGTGGTCTCTCCAAAGAACGAATACTGGCCACCTGTCATACACAACAAGGTCAATGTACCTATTCCATCCAGGTTATCTGGGGTCCTAATGAAAAGGTGCATTTACACTCTGACACATACAACAATGTCACTGTAACGATACTATTATATCCAGCATGTCTGGAATCCTAACAAAGGGGAATACTTTCCTCTTGACACATACAACAATGTCCCTGTAAGGAAAACATTACATCCCGGTTGTCTGGATTCTGGAGCAGTTATCTCACGACACAAACAGAATGTCACTGCAACCATCACATTTAGTTTCAAGCTTAAATTTCTTGCTTACCTGCTGATTTCGATAATCTTTGTAGGACTTATGCAGCAGAATCACCATAGGCCATTGTGTGAACAACAACCTTAGAGCGCACAATATCGGAATAGCGGTCGTTCACACTCGGAGTAACGTTTTCTTCTCCGTCAGTGACGAGGAATATTCGTCCATTCTCCGCCGATTTCCCCCGGCCGTTTAGCATCTAGATACATAAAACATATCATCACTGTTTGTCTCAAGTTGACGCCGTATTCTGAAACATTCAAGCTATGCCACGACCTTCTGTTACTGGAAGTGTCTGGATCTAGACACTTGGAGTGTGATGAAGTCAGCGAACATGTCCTCTCGATCCATGTTATCTACTCATACACATACTATCTGAACGTATATTTTGTAATCGCTGATCGTAATATACTCTCCAAAAAAGGAAACGCATCATGAAAATAGCAGTTTCTTGTAGCAATGAATTAAAACGTGATTCATTTTACAAAAGGTTTTGCTCTGTTTATAAGTCCTATGGTGTTTATGTTTTGAAACATCACAACAAAAGGCACCATCCGTAAAAAAACCCGTATTTAACAGCATGATTTTCAATTTCGGCGTGTAGTGTCACAGAATACACAATTCACATGAAATGCACGTGAAAGTTGGGGATCAGATAGTCTCAATGATGGGTATAAAAGGTTGATTGCTGTCTGTCGATTATTCACTGTATTTGGAATATTGTTGACGAACGCAAAATGCCACGTCTAAGTGAAGCCAACCGTCATATTGGTTTGCTTGAAGTTGGCCAGTCTCAACGTGCAGTTGCCCGACGCATGAATGTTCACCAAAGCACCATTTCACGGCTCTGGGAGAGATATCGCCGGCAGAATGCGGAAGCAGATGTCCCTCGTAGTGGCCCCCTCGAGTGACCACTGCGGCGCAGGATCGCTACATCCGGGTACATCACCTGCGTCATCGAACAGCTACGGTGACCAGTACGCTCGACAAATACCCGGATTGAGGAGACTTTCTGCACAGACCGTCAGGAACAGGTTGAGAGAGGCTTGTTTACGTGCCAGAAGACCTTATTTTGGCCCTGTGCTTCGACAACAACATCGTCGACATCGAGTTCAATGGTGCACTAACGTTCAAGCCTGGAACCTACCGAATTGGCGAAGAATCTGGTTCAGTGATGAATCACGATTTCTATTGGAACGACGCGATGGAAGAATGCGGGTGTACAGACGTCGACGTGAACGTTTCGCCGACGCTTGCGTTCCTCAGGTGGACAGATTCGGTCAGGGCAGTGTTATGATGTGGGGAGCCGTAGGAAAAGTAGGAAAAGTGATTTGGTGATGATCCAGGGCAACCTGACAGCTCAACGGTACTGTGACGAATTCCTACGCCCACACCTCCTTCCAATCATTGATCGCATGAGGGAGTTGTTTCAACAGGACAATGCCAGGCCCCACACAGCACGTCCCACTAGAGACTTCCTCCAGAACCACACCATCAATGTGCTCCCCTGGCCCTCAAGATCACCGGACTTAAACCTGATCGAATATCTGTGGGATGCCCTGGACAGACGGGCGCACCGACGTAACCCTCAGCCCCTGACACTTCAGCAACTCGCACAGGCACTACAGGCAGAGTGGCTGCGATTGGGCAACACGAGATTCTGAGATTTATTCGTTCGATGTCGAGGCGCTGCCGTAAAGTACTGGACGCCAACGGTGGTCACACGAGGTATTGACTTCAGCGCCACCACACGTCTCCATGTGACACTCTAACTGACTTCCATCGAGTTGGTGCCAAAGATGGATAAGTCTGTATTCCTAATGTGCAATTTCGCTATATTTCATTGACTCATAAAGCCTATAAGATGTTTCAAAGTAAACATTAAAATACAGTTGAAATTCCCTATATGCGTTTCATTTTTGGGAGAGTACATAATGAAACTACAAAAAACAAAGCAACATACAATCGGTATTAAAGTATAATTTTCAGGCACCCTTCGTAGACATCACATTTTTAAAAAAAATCCATTTAAGAACCCGTTAGAGATTGAGAGTGATACTCTTTAAAAAACATTTTTTTTACATTCTTTTATGCAACTCAAAAGTAAATATGTACAGCTTTAGAAACAAAGGTCAGTGACTCTGGATATTTGACAAATACAGCTTTGAGCAGGGTTTCACAGAGACATTTTTTTGCGTTTATGCAAAATAAACGAAAGCTTGTATACTTTTACTTGTCAGAAGATCCCATGTTTTTACCATACTGATGTTATGATAAAGGCTGACATCAGGCGAACTTTAGATACGCTCTTGTCACAGACACTACAGTTTTGAAAAAGATCAGCTTACTACCTTTGATCTTTGAAAGAAACACGATAGTGAATTAAGAGTGAGTGAGTGAGTTTAGTTTTACGCCGCACTCAACAATATCCAAACTATATGGCGGCGGTCTGTAAATAATCGAGTCTGGACCAGACAATCCAGTGATCAACAGCATGAGCATCGATCTGCGCAATTGGGAACCGATAACATGTTGTCAACCAAGTCAGGGAAACTGACCACCCGATCCCGTTAGTCGCCTCTTACGAGAAGCATAGTCGCCTTTTGTGGCAAGCACATGGGTTGCTGAAGACCTATTCTACCCCGGATCTTCACGGGTTAGTGAATTAAGATGTCCATCTAGTTATATATGTTTCTTACACTTTTTTTGAGTGGCATACATGGAGAGTCAAATTTTATTGATGGACAACCTCTTTATTCAGTTGATACGACGTTTTGATACAGATTCTTGTATCGTTGTCAAGCAGATAGAAAACAGTGTTATATACAGTGGAGTCTGTCTATTACGGACTGGCCTGGGACCGACTCACTTTTCCAGATTATAAAGCAGTCCGGATTAGTCAACTTTTGTCCATTAGCGTAGACACTGCCTTGATGAGTTACCTCCCTTTGTTAAGGACAACCAACAACTTGGATAGTTCTTTTTTTGTTTTGATTTTATTTATACTCAGTAGCAAGCACGTGATCTGTCATTTATAGAACTTAAACCCATTAAATAATGTGTGTTTATAAACCATTGAGAACATAAGTAACAGTGATGTTTATTCAACGGACCGTTATTTCAGTCAGCTACGTCCAGTTTACAAAGCATTGTTCTCATAGCAAGTTGATTACCGGGGCTGTTATTTTAGTCATAAAGCAAGCTTTAATGATAAATTAAGAACAACTTTGCCGGGACTCAGAGAGTAGTCCGGATCACTGAGAAAACCGGTTTATAAAGAGTCCGGATTCGACAGATTCCCCGATATTGACAACGATGCAAGAATTTCTATCGAAACGTCGCATCACCTGAATAAAGAAGTTGTTCATCCATAAAGTTTGTCTATTAGTTTTCTTATACTCCAATAAATCCGTCTACTTGGGCTGTGAGCATACAGCCAGTTTTTTTGTTTATGACAAAGCAAATACATCTGTACCTCGATGGCTTTTAGAAGACCTAACCCTATAGCTGTACCACCACCATAGTCTTCTTTGTCCGGCAGACCCTGGGCCAGCATCTGTCTGTCTGCAGATGATGTGATGAAACTCATGTTGGCCCAGATTCTGGCGGAATCGCTGAACACCACAATCCCCACTTCTGTGCCCAGAGGTAGAATGTCTCTGATGATTTGATCAGCTATTTGCCGCAGTTTGAAGTATCTGTAATTCTATCAAAGTCACAGAGTCATGACGCTATCATTAAAATGTTTGTTTTGTTTATATATATATATATATATATATATTGATGATATATACTACTGACATTGATTGAAGCCATTGTAAGCATTTATATTTCGAGATTATGATATCTGATCTGGACATGACTGATTTTCCGTGACATCAGAGTTCGGTTTTGTCATTGAGAACATGGTAAACCGAAGGATTAAGAACTGCCTTTGTGTTATCTTATAATGAACCTTGGCTGTTATGGATCATGTTCGTTTCTCCAGCGTCACCTTCATTTGGTTATAACAAATCTCTTCTCTACAAGCTGAGATAAAACTCCAGCTTACACGAGTTACTGCTAGGCAATTTAGCGCGAATTTTGTTGTTCACATAGTATTACATCATCAGTGCAGCATATGTGAATTATCGGATGCGTTAGGTGCTACAGATTTGAGCGATCTTGCTAAGGATGTTTGAAGTCAACACTTATCTTTGTCCTAACATATATATATACTTCATTATTCCCATCTTTTGTAAGAACATATATACTTATACAATTACAGGTGGTGTCAATTTGTTGGTTACCTGTTCCATCGACCCCGAGAGATCTAACAGAAGAACGATTCTACGTCCACAAATGGTTGTGTTGCCAACCGCCTCTCTCTGGCGATAGACAACATTGAACTGTGGGGCTCGGTTTCTAATGTCCGCAGGGTTACTTCCCTTTATGTCTGTATGTTCTTTGATGACGTCCCAAGTTCCCCTTTCGCTGCACATTTTGTTATGCCTGTTTGGGGCATTGGGGTTATGAATCAAGTCCATTCTACCACTGTCAGGGTCACTTTCGCAAAAGTGAACCACCTAGAAGGTAAAATGTATTGCAAAATATATAATCATGCATTGTAAACTTAATGTTTATTACAGCTGAACTTCAAAGAGGAAGCAATTACATAACTATAGTATCGTATTAGACAATTTGAATCGAAAAACAATACGTCACCCGTTTACCTCCTTCAAGAACTGGGCATACATGACAGACACCGTTGCCGTGTTGTTGTTGACGTCTGGGAGAAAGGAACAGTCTTTATTCACCAACTCCTCACTGTCGACAGGTTCGCATCTGGAGCCTTCCACTTTATTGATAAAGTAACCGGTGATATCGGTGGAGCAGGCAGTGGGGCGTACGGTCGTTCCTGTGTCATCTACATAGTAGACTGGGTGCTGACGGCTACCGGGGATGCCGTACTCATCAAATACGCCAAATCTTAGATGGGCGAACTCGTGCACCAGAACACGACCTTCGTATTGGGAAACAAACGCAAGGTGGCCTTCATTAATACATAGCATGAGTACACAACTATCATGTAGTGCTGCAGTAAACAGCAAATGGCGCACACTGCATTGTATCTGGATTATGACGGGTTAGTATGATGCCCTCAGTCTATGAGAGATGGGCGTATAGCCCGGCATAATCACATAATCATATAATTGCTGTTGGTTGTCATGGGTAACACTCTACCTACCTGCATCTCCATAATTAATGTCACGGTCGTTGTCTTTGTCCAGCACATAGTCGGGTGTCAGAAGGATATAGCGTCCAGGCTCCCCACACTGCCCTGGTTGGAACGTGTACGGAGTATTGCCCTGTAAAGAGAGAGAAAGAAGGGAGAGAGAGAGAGAGACAGAGAGACAGAGAGAGACAGGTTGCCAGAATAAACTATGTCTGCACATGAATTCAACCAGTGATATAAACAACGTTACACTCACGCGTAATTGTTTTTGGGTGTTGTTGAGTGAGTGAGTGAGTGAGTGAATTTAGTTTTACGCCGCTTTTAGCAATATTCCAGCAATAGCATAGCATGTGTGTTCCCCGGCATCTCAAGGTCCCTTCAAGTTTCGTTACGTTCGCCACATTTGTTTGGCGTTTTATCACGGTTGGTTCGCCCTTGCTGTCCGTTTTGTCCCGGTTCTCACAGCAAGGTAGGTTGTATGGTTGCCAATTCGTCCTGTTCTATAACGACGCCGCATCCAGGTGTGTGACGGTTTACAGGGCCGGCGAGCTACGGCACAATGCATTCTCTGGCATTCCCTCCCTGCAGCTGATTCTGGCCTTCTTGCTGACTCAAGGACACAATGTATGCCCCCAGCAAACACCAAATGCTGCTCTTGTCTCTCAGGGTACTATGGCTGTTATTGCTATTATATTTTATACTGAAGGCACAAACGCGCTCCAAATCTGGCCGACGTCAACAGAACGCACAAAACGTGTCAAACCCTTGATCAAAACGTGATTAACGTGAGGGAACCCATCTGAACGCCACAGGCCGGGAGGAAAGGTAATGAAATCCGCAGTGGACAGAACCGTAGCGCGCCTTTGAGCTCCCAGGACTCAGCAGCCCGTTTTTTACCAAACGGAAAACGTAGCAGGTCAGAACAAAACTTGACTTTGGAGGAAAGAAATGGCCAAAACCCCACGGCGCATTCGGTTTCAGGGAAACGGGGCTGCCGTGGCCACCGGGAACAAAATGTAACCCTAGCATTACTTCGGTCGTAACAATGACAAGTTTAATATGTCAGTTCTCTTTAAAACAATCGCGCTAAAATATTACCTTTAGAGGATTGGGTGAATCCACTCTGACATCTGCATCAGTAAAGGTTATCTCCCCTTTGTCTTTCCAGCTTGGATCTTTGGTCCACGTGTCTGGTACTAAGATGGTCACATGTCTAATGTAGGTATACTTCCGGGTTGTATTGTACAGGTAGTCCGAGGCAGAGGTAAACATGGTCTGAAAAAGTCCACCGGGCAAAAAAAAGTTATCACTTTTAAAGTAATTGTATAAAAAGCAAAAACGCTGGTGCAGGTTTGAATCCATGCCAAAAATATTCGCCAAAGCGCAACATGGTCCCGATCACAATGCATCTCTAAGAAAAGTTCGTAGGAATCGTGCATTTTTCCAAAGGTGAAGAACATCAAAAGATGTTTGCAGACCAAGCATGCAGTAACCAAAAAAACACCACGAACATGCCGAGACTTACTCAAGCGCATAAAGACAGGGCGATCGGTGTGGCCAATCTCGGGCTTCACAACTGCAGCCAGGCTACCATCAGCACAAAACGCTACTAGCAAACAGGCCAGACCCTAAACCGCCCAAGATCATGAAGATCAACATTTAAGAAGACCGTAACATCCGGGAAATACACATCCGGAACATATTTGTGATGGCGACAGCACTCCGACAAGCCATCAGCAGACGAACAGTCCTTCGATGATTAGTATGGCTGGAATGGCCTTGCCCCATCTACGCTGTCAACACAAATGGCAATGGGCACGAATTGTATGTCGGGGCAGAGACGTGACTTGAAGAAACTGCTCTTCTGTTCAGAAACGATGGCAGAGTTTGTACGACGTAGAGGAGAGCGACTGTCACCAAACAGCGTACAAGAAGTTCATCCCTTCCCTGGAGGAGGTGGCATGGTATGGGGTGGCATTTGTGGCCAGAAAAACAAGACAGGGTATCATCCGAGGAAATCCGAATGCCCAGCGATACAGGGATCTTTTGTGGTACCCGTTTTTCGACAACAGCCAAGAGGAATCATTTTTGCAGCACGACAACGCAAGCCTTCAAACCGCCAGAATTGTTCGAGAATACCTGCACAAAGTTAACGTGAACACGTTCTGCAGACATGAACCGACGATGAACGTCTCTGGCATCATCTTGATCGTCAGTTGAGACAGCGTCAGTTGAGACAGCGTGTAGCACCCCCAGTGAACCGACAGGAACTTGGACAGACTCTCTTCTGCTTATAGAACAGACATCCACCGGCTGACGCCGTCAATGAGAAGACGTGTGTTGACGTGTATGAATGCCCAGGGTGGTCACACTCGCTATTGATGACGTGTCCCCTGACTCTTGTCTGATTATGTGACTCTTTATGCACGTTTTGAATGAACTCTGATTTGTGAAGTTTTTAATTGTGACCCCTAGACTCTTTCATAATGAACTGCGGCAAATGTAAGACTAGCATTCCAATGAATGTTCAGTCATATTATTGGAAAATGATTTCTGTATGTGTAAAATTGTTATCATAAATCTCATATACGTCTCTGAATGATATGCAAGTTTATAAGTAGGCATCACAATAAACACAGTTTTGCCCACAGCCTTGCTGAACTGTTTCTTTAAGCATAATTCTTTTTAACCGGAAATTCTGTTCGTTATAGCAAAAATCATGCATGGAAATCTGTACAAACGTTACGCTTCCGGCATTTCATTGATCATCAAACACATTGTTTGCCGTTTAACGATAAACTAGTACTCAAAAGAAAGTATACAATGTGGTTGACCAAACTATAAATGAAAACAAAAGCATATATATATGAACATATGTTTAATTTCAATAGAGTATTCAATTATACAGCAAATGTAGACAATTTCATTTCATACAAAGTCGAAAGTACCGTTTGACTGACACTGAAAGACATGCGGTATCATAGTCTGAACTTTTACACAAATCAATAAGAGCAAAATGTCATCAAAACACGTCCACGCATTGATGACGTAAGACGACGAATGACGTTAGGCGTGATCCGTTGCCATCCCTGGAGGAGACATTGTTCCGGTTGTTGATCGGTGACAGGTGGCGCTGGTAGTCTTCCGATTTGTCCCGTACGTATTTGTCAGTCTTGATGTATGAGGCCTTGCATCATTGTGTTGGTCGACAATGTCACGTGGATGTTGCTGGATAAGTGGCAGCACAACTTGTCGCAAAACTTCATCCCCGTATCTTCGAGTATTCAGGTTTTCATGAATAATCACAAGTCTCTTTTTGAGATCGCCCCAGATCCCTCCTCACACCATAACACCACTGGCTACCACTGTCGGACTTGTTAAATTCGATGCTAAACGTTCACCTACTCGCCTGTAAACACGAGCCCGGCCGTCATTACATCACAGGCAAAACCTACTCCCTTATAAGCCTTAATTATCAATAATTAATTATAAATAGTTAAGGCTTATAAGGGACCTGGTCTCGTGCCACTATTGTGTATACTACTACACGGATTGCATGCAATTGCTTGCTCTCGACGAGAGCCGCCCCTTTCTCGATAACCTTACTATCGAAAGTTTCAAATGCTGCAAGTAAACTATAGTGGCCAGACGGGATGTGAACTCACAATCGCACAGTTACGCGGCTGCACAAAGCAAGCTGTAACTGAGCCACCATAGCTCCTGTGGAGATTGGTAATTGATGTTCCTAGTCTAGGTTGAGCGAGTGCTGTGGGCGAGTTGTAGTGTGTGTTTGTGTGTATGTGTCTCTCTGTCTCAGCTCAGCTATTCATCAGCTTAGCCGTGTGTGTGTCTGTGTGTGTCTGTCTGTGTGTCTGTCTGTGTGTGTGTCTCTCTCTCTCTCTCTCTGTGTCTCTCTCTCTCTCTCTGTGTCTCTCTCTCTCTCTCTCTGTCTGTGTGTGTGTGTGTGTGTGTGTGTGTGTGTGTGTGTGTGTGTGTGTGTGTGTGTGTGTGTGTGTGTGTGTGTGTGTGTGTGTGTGTGTGTGTGTGTGTGTTGATCGGCTGACAGGGCTGGTCGGCCAGCTGGCTGCCAAGTCGGCGACCTTATGTTGATATCCGCGAAACTATTTACTGTGAATCTCCTTCTATAATTTGTTTGGTTTTGGTAATGAAGGCTTGCCGGGCCCTTGTTGCTTCCCTTGTTGTATGAACCTTTTTTTTCTCGTCTTCGCTGATGACAGTGCTTTTACGAGACTTGGTTCGAATCTCTTGTTTCATTCTGTGGTATTTTGTGAGTTCTGAGATCACCAAACGAAACTCTTCCTCGGAGAGTTTACAGTCAGTGAGCACGGTGGAAGTATGATCGTCTATTTTCATCGTGTTTCAGTGCTTTACGTTGCAATCTGTGAGATACGAACTTAAGCGCCAATCCCACCAACCCTGCCACTCCAGCTGTTAATTCTATGTCTAGTACCACGGGTGCGGCCACGACGGTGGATAACAACCTGACACCGGCCGTGCCTAATCCCATGCTGGTTGCCATCAGGGTGGTGTCGACACCTTCCACAGAATTGACAGCCCTATGATATTTTTTCTGTAATGTTGACCGTGCATCGCGCTCTTGTTCTAGTTGTTGTTTGATGTCCTTTAACTGTCGCAAACAAAACCCATCTACAGTTTCCAGTGTTTTTGCTACTTCATCCTGTATATATATATAAGAATATTTGTTTTTTATAAGATAATATTTAATTGGTTCTCCGTTAATCTCTGATTGATGTATTTGAGGTAGATAAAGTTGAAGTTTTCGTGTGGGTAAATAGTCTCGAGACGAAGGGCCATGTTTGTGAAGGCTGTTGACCCCGGCTGCATGATAACATGACATTGTCGACGTGTGTGTCTATCATCCCAGCCTACCGACAGTCTGTTCAAAAGTAATAAATGTTTCAGAGGAGCGTTTGCGAGATACACTTCTATTATGAGCGTGGTGCTGTTATCCTTGTTGAAAAAATGCAGTTGGCAATCAGGTATGTTGGCTGTTAATACCGCATCCGTGTTGGTGGGGGCGAGCATGTTGCCCATGTGACCCGGTATTCGTAAAACTCGTACGGTACCATCTATTGTCGGGACAAAAGACGTGAGAATTATCCCGTCGTTTATCACTTCAGACACGCGACTGTTTTTAATGAATATGCGGGGCGAGGTGAGGGTAATGTTGATCAACCAGTCAGGCTCTTTAGAAAATCTGCCAGTGACATTCGTCCGTACGCATTGTTTTGTAAGCGCATGGCATGCAAGGTGTTTTCCTCAGCAGGCATATTGAATCCCGACATGCGTGTCCCCGAGATCGGCGAATGTTACGTTGGGGTGCTGGTTCATCGTACATATTACATAAAGTTTGAATGGTTTTCAGTTGGTTTTCAGATAATTCCTAAGACGTGCACTTCAAACCCATGAGATGTATGTTGTCGGGTTGGAAAATTTTAGTGAGCAATATCGTGTCTTCCACGGTCACGATGACTCCCTGCAGACTGGTGTAGGCATTCACGTTCACCCGCACGTAAACTGAGCAAACGTATTGTTTGTTTTTGGCCCAGCGGAGTTTAATCCCTTTCACAATTTTGACGACGTCATGTGCTGACGGCGGTTCGCCGAGGTAGAGTTGGATGTACAGCATGGATTTCGCAAACAGATTTTCCAGGATGTTTACCACACTGTCGAATTCCGACACCATCTGCAAACCCTGCAGTTTGACAAGTTTGTAAATGTTGTTTTTCAGTTGCAAGGCATACAGTTTGCTGTCAATTCCGGGTTCGTCGAATCCGCGTGTGTCCCCGAGGTTGGAGATCACTATGTTGGCGCATTTTCTAATGTGTGTTCCTGGACCTCAAGACTCGGTCATTGTTATATGTGCAGCGTCGCGCTGAGATATCCTATTCTTATGGGATCATGTTTAATGTCTAAAACTGATATTTTTAATTCTGTGATGGTACCTCGGATTAATTTCTAGTACTGCCACTACAAAAACGATTCGGTTCTGCCTTCGTTGTACTTTTCCGTTTTCACCGACATGGATCTCACCAATGTGGAAGGTTGTTCGCCTTGAACGTTGTCAGTCATGCTCAGTTCATTGAGATGAATTCACAGTTCGCAAAACGAAACGAGGTCGGGTAATTTCGTGCAGTCATGGTGTTTTTCGGCAGTATTTCGTTCGAAATCAACCCGAGCGTTCTCGCCAACGGCCGACTGAGTCTCAAGTCGTTTTTTCCATTGTTGGCTAACACGACTGTGCCGTTCAAGACCTTCATTTTGAGTTCGGCTCCCAAGGGTTTGAAGATTTCGTTGTTGAGCCAGCACATGCCGCAGTAGCCGTCCGTTATTTGGTTTGCCGGCGTTATTGATGAACAGCCTGGTAGTAGGATTATATGAATAATATAATTCCATATGTACAAACAAGGAGTGTTTTATTCTAAAGGTGATAATGTAAATGCTTGAAGATGAAGATCGTGGTCGATGCAAATGATAGTTTACATTTTCGAGCTCGGTTCATCGACGTGTTTAAAAATTACAGGGTTTTTTTAACGAATGTAAAAACAGTGCACGCTTGGTTTAACAACCCGATGCAATTCTGGCAGAATCAATTCAATTTCACCGTGTGGTGTGCGATGATAGGGTGTGGTTTGACATTGAACGACACTCGTCGTGATGAACTAAGTCGGTCCGTGTTATCGTTTCACTCTTACTACCAGATCAGACGCATCCTGAAAGAGATCAGCGCACCCATTCCGCAAGACAAGGCGTGGAATGCAGCAAACAATCCATATGATCGGCAGGCTTACAAAAGCGTTTGCGGTGAATTTGAAATAGATCCAAAAACGGCCAATTGGCGTTTGCCGGGCGATAATCACTGTTTGGGCATTCCCATCATGTCCCTCGTGGAAGCCATCAAGCAGTTGAAAGAATGGGGTGGCAAAACGTATACGAATACTTACGTCATGAGTAACGAGTGGAGAGACGATCTCATGGGTTTTGACGACAGCAAGGATTACCACGTTTGGAGGTTTCAACGGGGCACGCAGACGCCAAAGTGGTTTGGCATCATAGGTAAAGTGATGGCTTACAGTTCGTGGCTAATGTCGAGGATGCCATCCCGAAAGTCGACTACGTGTTTGACTGTACATAGCTCCGAGGGACATGCAACTGAGGGTGAACAGAGTGGTGGGCTGCAGCAATGAAATCGTCATCGCCACCAGTGATCAAAAGTTTGGCGTGAACCCGGACGTCAATAACGCGAGTCGAGTCGTGCCACAAAATATCGTGGTGGCGCCAACGCTGACGCCATGAAGCAAAACCACCATGACAGCAGCAGCAGCAGGCAAACAATCAGCGGCACATCAATCACAAAACGGCGCTGGCGGTCGGAGGGATCGCGGTCGGACTGTGCCTCATTTGGTTAAAAATGCCTTAGTGGTGATGTACACCAGACCCGCCACAGCGATGATAAAAGGTCACAGGTTTTGACCGAGCCACATGACTGTTTTCAACAGCAGACCCAGCAGCCAGGAAACGATGCTGCCCAAGATGCCAGGCAGCAATTCAGCGGCTTTGCCGGCCAGTTTAGCCAGGGCTTCAACGAGCGATTTCAAATGTTTTTTTATCCAGTCTCTGACGTCACTTGGTGGTGTTGTTGTTGGTATGCCCCCGCCGCCCGTCATTGATATGACCAGGGTCGATGTGATGAAGTCCAATGCCCTCAGAATGCTGGCGATGGTGATCTTCTTGTTCGCGGAACAAAATTCGGATCGTGTGGGCAACGTGGTGTCTTCATTCAAGACTCAGTCGAACGGTTTCGTGCACATGGCTAATTTGCGAGCAAAGGGCTTCCCGGTTGCTGGAAGCGGCTTCCAATCGGGTCGACCTCTCATCTTCCAGGTCGCGCAATCTTTTCTCGATGGTGTTGTTCATGGCCTCGTCATTTTGTACCTAGACGAGAATCAGTGTGGAGCAGTTGACTACCACCACAGCAACTAGCTAGTGTCGACAGGGCAAGCGGTTTTCTCATGTGTTTCTTGATGAGATCGATCTCTGAATGGGTTTTCAATCGCAGCGTCCCTTCGTTGTTGATTTTGAACTTCGGATAGTCGTGCCCCAATGGTTCGACGTAATTTCTATGTTGCTTTACATCATCGTAATAATCGTCAACGGTCTGCTTTAAATGTTCGTTGCCCACAGCAAGTTTAAAGGAGAATCGATGCTGTTTATCCTGGACGATTTAGCAACTGCTTGGCAAAATGCTTGAAATTTTTTATCAGTGTGAAAAACACCCAAGCAGGATTTGAACGCCAAATCTCTATATATCTAGTCTGCTAGACATAGCAAGCAGTCAGTTTACTATTCGGTGCATAAAAGGCTGGCGAGCTTCTCAATCAGGTTATTTTTAAGACCCTGGGAATGAAGCAACGAACATAGCCGTGTTTAGATACAGCTTACACCTGATTGGCTGACAAACATTAATTATGCAAAACCAGAACCACCTGATTGCCTGACTTTATATAGTTATATTAAAGCTATGGCGAGTTTTTTTTAAATTATCGTTGTGTGACACCCGTATCTACCCATTACTCCTAATGTTGACACGTTACATTGTGTAGGCACCCACATCTAAATTTATACTTTCACTTCAGCCGTTGGCGATAGGTCTATTTACAATTATTATACATAACTACATAATTATCAATTTATTTCAAAGAATTTAATTTCCATTAAACATAAGGTTGAATAATTGATTACGCACCTTTAACTGTGGGATCATCCGAGGATCCTGGGCAACCTTTCGGTCGATGGCCACCAGGAGATCGTATCCATTGTTTTCAAACTTAACAGCTACAAAATCGGCCCCGATCCACAAGGCTAACAACACCATCACCCAGCGTACCCGAACCTGCACCTCCATGTCTCTACAACCACGGCGGCAATGTGAACGCACCACACGTATTGCGTAGTTATACCCTTGCGTCACTGAAGTGCTCGTTCGTGGCGGTATCACTGTGATTACCTCATGCTTTGTGAAGATACTCTTTCTAGAAAAGAGCGCACACAATGTGTACTACACAAGGAAGTCACGATTCTTACCGGCAAGCCCGTTCTATTGCGTCACAATCGATTGTACCATTCCCACTATATTTAACCTGTGATTGATTGCATGCTGGTTTGATTAACGTGCAACTCGGCAGCTGTATGACATATGACGGCGATGTGTAAATAATCGAGTCTAGACCAGACAATCCAGTGATGATACCAGGTGTTCGCGAAAAGGTGAACGTGGCACCTGTCATACACGTATGCAAAGGTTGGTCCACTGCTCGCCTCTACCACGTATGTAGATATGTATTTCTAAAGAAGTAGAAATAAGTCAAGGAAACACTGGTTTGAATGGTCACTTACAATCTGTTCAGGGTAACCCTGATAGTCCAGCGCTATTCAAAGCCTGTATAAAATCCGACAAACGTGATATGTACTCCCTCAGTATTCTGTGAAATATAACAATACATGTAAATTTGTATTGAAAAGAGATAGGGTTTAAGATTACTTGTGTGAGAATAAATGGCACAAGTAACATTTATTTCATGATATAATATGTTACATTACGGAAGATCGTCCAATCGACTTCTCTTCATTGAAGACAAAATTGGTCAACATTTCGAACGATATTTTCTAAGTTAAACGCTAGTTTTGCTGGAATAATTTCTGTAAGCTTTGACGTTATACGCTTAGAAAAGCTGTCATGACCAGAACTGAAATTAATAGCAGCTTGTTCGGTAATAACCAACCCCGATTCCGGAGGAATATCTAGTCCAGGTTTCGTTGTTATTGACAGAAGCAAAATAATTTCATCCGACTTGCATAGCTGCTCTTTATAATATCATCTTTAACGAACACTGACACCGAATGGCGCTGTCGACCTATTTTGTTGTTTAGGCCGACAATTATGAAATGATTGAAAATCAGAGAATTTGTTCTTCAAAGCCTGTAGGGTGGCTAACAAATGTCAAAATATATTATTAGTGTAATACTAGGAACGGAAATACTTAAATTATCACTGAAAATATACATGAATACTTTTCAATATTCCAACTGAATTTTCCATTTTGAATCCGCCCCCATCACAATCATCCTACCATACATTGGTAAGACCCCTCATCAAATCAGCACCAAGTATTCATCGACACCATGTTCACTCACTCCATCACACAGAACCATCCCCAAGCCAATGGTCGTAAACCCTCCTCCAAAAGCAATCACCCAAAATAGTGGTATACAAGATTATACAAGACAATGTGGTGACTCTTATACAGGTGAAACAGCCATGACAAAGAGCTGAAGCAGCCCTCTCTCACATCACCAACAAAATTTCCTACCCGTTTAATCCAGTTTGACAAACTTGAAGTCATGTCCACTAAGAATTCGGACTTCACAATAGAAATCCGCCGTCACAGACCTTTGACCAACGGTACTACATACCATCGGGCCTACGAAGAGTTGATCAAGCTATACCCTATTAATTAGTAATTGTGGTTTACTTAATCCCTCCTGTTTGTTGGCTTCATGGACCCGTAAAGTTTGTTGTCCTACCTGGCCTCGTCCAATTATGTACCACTTGTTATCAAGTACATACAGGTGTTGATGTTGTTAGCCTGCTGTTTGCTATAATATGGTATGTATGTATATATATATACTTCACAACACTTGTAGTCACTCTTAGCTTGATAGGGGAGGTGAGGTGGCATAGTACTTAAAACGTTCGCTGGTCACGCTGAAGACCCACGTTCGATTCCCCACTTGGATACAATGTGTGAAACCCATTTCTGGTGTCCTCGGCCGTGATATTCCCTATTTCTCATGATCCTGGGTCGCAACATAGGTCGAAGACGAAAGCTCCAGGATCGAGTCATGCCATCATGTCAGTTAAGGTATAAGGTGTTGAAGAGTGACTGTAGGTGTGCAGCAAAGAGAAAGCCTTCTGTTTCACATTTCCGGTCAGCTCACTTCATCTCAGCAAAGAACTCCGCTTGAAAGCTGGTCATCACGACACACCGAGTGTAAACTCCATGTTGTCGTAGAACCAGTCCTTTATAAACCAAGCCTGTGCCGATTTCATGGCACATCGCCATAAATGCAAACTGCGAAATGCCACAAGACAATCATCAGACAAACAAATATGATAACTGCTATCTTTATTATGAAGAAATTTTATTAGGAAATTCAGACGATAAAATGTATATTGCAAACTTACACATGTATGTTTTATTAATTACGTGAACGCTAAAAAATGAAATGAAAACAACATCGCCTTTGCCATAGAGCCTTATATCGGATTTTCCTTAGTTTTAGATTTCCTTGTGCAAATGCAGATAATGACAACAAGTACAACTGCAAGAGCGACGGCCGCTCCCAGGCCTACTCCGACCCATATCAAGAAGTTGGTGGCACTACTGGCCGGCTCAGGGGCAGGGTTTTGCTGGGGAATGGTGAGAGGCTGCAAGGTGATGGAACGAAGGTTCGACAACTCTGACTGGCGACTGGCTTCGTCGAACGCTTTAAGCCCAAAAACATAGAAAGCACTTGACCAGTTGCTCGGTAGCCGGATCGTGACCATTTGCTGCGATCCTGCCGGAAGTGGGTCCATGTTTCCAGTGACTAAGTCTTCGTTCTTAACCATCGCAGCTTGTGTAAAGTTAACTCTGAGGCTCGCAAACGTCACCGCGAGCAACTCATATTTGGCAACTGCAATGAACAATTTCCGTGTGTGATTACAACTTCATAACACATGGTTAACAGACTGTTGACATTATGCAAACAAAAAGCTAAAACAAGACGTATACCAACAAAAAAAAGTATCTGGGCTTAATATAACATGGGGTCATTATTAGGCTAATAGGGAAGGTGTAACAGTACAACAAACAGGATAGAAATCAGACAACTATAGCATTGCAAGGAGATCGTATCCATTGTTTTCAAACTTAACAGCTACAACATCGGCCCCGATCCACAAGGCTAACAACACCATCACCCAGCGTACCGAACCTGCACCTCCATGTCTCTACAACCACGGCGGCAATGTGAACGCACCACACGTATTGCGTAGTTATACCCTTGCGTCACTGAAGTGCTCGTTCGTGGCGGTATCACTGTGATTACCTCATGCTTTGTGAAGATACTCTTTCTAGAAAAGAGCGCACACAATGTGTACTACACAAGGAAGTCACGATTCTTACGGGCAAGCCCGTTCTATTGCGTCACAATCGATTGTACCATTCCCACTATATTTAACCTGTGATTGATTGCATGCTGGTTTGATTAACGTGCAACTCGGCAGCTGTATGACATATGACGGCGATGTGTAAATAATCGAGTCTAGACCAGACAATCCAGTGATGATACCAGGTGTTCGCGAAAAGGTGAACGTGGCACCTGTCATACACGTATGCAAAGGTTGGTCCACTGCTCGCCTCTACCACGTATGTAGATATGTATTTCTAAAGAAGTAGAAATAAGTCAAGGAAACACTGGTTTGAATGGTCACTTACAATCTGTTCAGGGTAACCCTGATAGTCCAGCGCTATTCAAAGCCTGTATAAAATCCGACAAACGTGATATGTACTCCCTCAGTATTCTGTGAAATATAACAATACATGTAAATTTGTATGAAAAGAGATAGGGTTTAAGATTACTTGTGTGAGAATAAATGGCACAAGTAACATTTATTTCATGATATGATATGTTGCATTACGGAAGATCGTCCAATCGACTTCTCTTCATTGAAGACAAAATTTGTCAACATTTCGAACGATATTTTCTAAGTTAAACGCTAGTTTTGCTGGAATAATTTCTGTAAGCTTTGACGTTATACGCTTAGAAAAGCTGTCATGACCAGAACTGAAATTAATAGCAGCTTGTTCGGTAATAACCAACCCCGATTCCGGAGGAATATCTAGTCCAGGTTTCGTTGTTATTGACAGAAGCAAAATAATTTCATCCGACTTGGATAGCTGCTCTTTATAATATCATCTTTAACGAACACTGACACCGAATGGCGCTGTCGACCTATTTTGTTGTTTAGGCCGACAATTATGAAATGATTGAAAATCAGAGAATTTGTTCTTCAAAGCCTGTAGGGTGGCTAACAAATGTCAAAATATATTATTAGTGTAATACTAGGAACGGAAATACTTAAATTATCACTGAAAATATACATGAATACTTTTCAATATTCCAACTGAATTTTCCATTTTGAATCCGCCCCCATCACAATCATCCTACCATACATTGGTAAGACCCCTCATCAAATCAGCACCAAGTATTCATCGACACCATGTTCACTCACTCCATCACACAGAACCATCCCCCAAGCCAATGGTCGTAAACCCTCCTCCAAAAAGCAATCACCCAAAATAGTGGTATACAAGATTATACAAGACAATGTGGTGACTCTTATACAGGTGAAACAGCCATGACAAAGAGCGAAGCAGCCCTCTCACATCACCAACAAAATTTCCTACCCGTTTAATCCAGTTTGACAAACTTGAAGTCATGTCCACTAAGAATTCGGACTTCACAATAGAAATCCGCCGTCACAGACCTTTGACCAACGGTACTACATACCATCGGCCTACGAAGAGTTGATCAAGCTATACCCTATTAATTAGTAATTGTGGTTTACTTAATCCCTCCTGTTTGTTGGCTTCATGGACCCGTAAAGTTTGTTGTCCTACCTGGCCTCGTCCAATTATGTACCACTTGTTATCAAGTACATACAGGTGTTGATGTTGTTAGCCTGCTGTTTGCTATAATATGGTATGTATGTTTATATATATACTTCACAACACTTGTAGTCACTCTTAGCTTGATAGGGGAGGTGAGGTGGCATAGTGCTTAAAACGTTCGCTGGTCACGCTGAAGACCCACGTTCGATTCCCCACTTGGATACAATGTGTGAAACCCATTTCTGGTGTCCTCGGCCGTGATATTCCCTATTTCTCATGATCCTGGGTCGCAACATAGGTCGAAGACGAAAGCTCCAGGATCGAGTCATGCCATCATGTCAGTTAAGGTATAAGGTGTTGAAGAGTGACTGTAGGTGTGCAGCAAAGAGAAAGCCTTCTGTTTCACATTTCCGGTCAGCTCACTTCATCTAAGCAAAGAACTCCGCTTGAAAGCTGGTCATCACGACACACCGAGTGTAAACTCCATGTTGTCGTAGAACCAGTCCTTTATAAACCAAGCCTGTGCCGATTTCATGGCACATCGCCATAAATGCAAACTGCGAAATGCCACAAGACAATCATCAGACAAACAAATATGATAACTGCTATCTTTATTATGAAGAAATTTTATTAGGAAATTCAGACGATAAAATGTATATTGCAAACTTACACATGTATGTTTTATTAATTACGTGAACGCTAAAAAATGAAATGAAAACAACATCGCCTTTGCCATAGAGCCTTATATCGGATTTTCCTTAGTTTTAGATTTCCTTGTGCAAATGCAGATAATGACAACAAGTACAACTGCAAGAGCGACGGCCGCTCCCAGGCCTACTCCGACCCATATCAAGAAGTTGGTGGCACTACTGGCCGGCTCAGGGGCAGGGTTTTGCTGGGGAATGGTGAGAGGCTGCAAGGTGATGGAACGAAGGTTCGACAACTCTGACTGGCGACTGGCTTCGTCGAACGCTTTAAGCCCAAAAACATAGAAAGCACTTGACCAGTTGCTCGGTAGCCGGATCGTGACCATTTGCTGCGATCCTGCCGGAAGTGGGTCCATGTTTCCAGTGACTAAGTCTTCGTTCTTAACCATCGTAGCTTGTGTAAAGTTAACTCTGAGGCTCGCAAACGTCACCGCGACGCGCAACTCATATTTGGCAACTGCAATGAACAATTTCCGTGTGTGATTACAACTTCAAAACACATGGTTAACAGACTGTTGACATTATGCACACAAAAAGCTAAAACAAGGCGTATACCAACAAAAAAAAGTATCTGGGCTTAATATAACAAGGGGTCATTATTAGGCTAATAGGGAAGGTGTAACAGTACAACAAACAGGATAGAAATCAGACAACTATAGCATTGCAAGGAGCGAGGCAGTGGTAGCGAATTGAAGGCAGCAATTGATCGAAAGCTGAGATATGTTGCCCCGATAGTGTACGCCCTTCGAATTGACATGAACAATTTTGAATTGAAATCCACTCTGCTTTTGAACTTTGTATATACGTGTACTATGGGCCTGACTGTGGCCTTCAGTTCTGAATAAAGATTGATTGAAAGAATTGAGTTCTTCCATGAGTATATTGATGCTACCCAATATCATTACAATTCCACTTCCAACTTTACGATGGTGGTAACGAAACTGTCGCCAGAGCGTTCTGGTCTTGCACGATCTTCGGAGCTGTCCAGATAAAGCCTGTATTTTTCTGTAAACAGTTTACTGTCCTGTCTTCCAGATGGTGACATGGATGGAAATCTGGGTACATCGCTGGACGTAGGGGCTTACTGATGTCACTAATTGGTTTCAACCAAGGAATTGAACGAGCTGTTAATGTGGCAGCCAACTATCTATTTCTTAAATGCACCAACCGAATATGGTTGTATACGATCGGCTGTGTTATGTCATGAAAACTGACCTGCTGAAGATGGTGTCTTCAAATAGATGACGCGTTGTGATGAACATCGTAATGCTTAGAAATATCGTTTTAGGCCATTCCCTGTTGCGTCATCCTAACGGCGTTGATTTAGCGGCCAGGCCATGGCACTGCATAGTTACTTTAACAATGTTAAAGTAGAGGAGATGCCTTTATTAACATGCATCTAATTTCAATTTCCTTTCATTGAACTATATATGAAGCACAGTTACTTCAGTACATATGATCCTCACCTGTTCCGACATTCAGGTCATCCCCTGGAGCAGTCCAAGACAAGGTCACGGTCTGACTGAGTTTGTTTTGTATAGCAATGTCAAGGTCGGTGACTCGTCCTGGATCCAGCTGGTCAGCTGTGGGGTTATAGCCAGATATATCTATGGCATCTGGAGAAGCTGTTCTGCTGAAAGCTTCTACCTTTTCATATCTCACAGGTGGTGTTGTATCTGGCAAAAACATACCACAATAAATATCAGAAAACGTTGCAGTGAAAGTTTTGGTGGTGTTTGCAATGACAACAGGACACATTTACCAATACGGTTGTTTCATCCTTTCATGCAATGTATGCATGCGTGTGTGGATAGGTGGACGAGTGAGTAGAGTGAATGTTGCTTTACGTTTGTGTCACAGTGGCATATAATCAACGGAGTCCTACAATAAACCCTACAGGGGTAAGATGACAAAACAGCAGCTGGGTTAACATTACACATCGATTACTGCAATCCTCACGAAACTCCGTTCTGGGATAGATCCTGAATAACCTATCGTTTCCATATGAGTCGGGCGGTAAGGCTTGGAGCATTTGTATATTTCATTGGACGTTGAATATACTATTATAGGCTGGTGTTGTACAGCTAATAGAACGGCGTTACACAACATTCACTTTCAAAATCACAATTATTTTGAAACACTGAAATATGACCAAAACTGCAAAACCATGGATGAGGATAATTGAATTCGCTTGTGATGAAGTATGCAAGTTGATACCTTAACGAGGTGTAACTGGACTATGTAAGAGCCGTAGTTCAGTGAAATCAGGGCGTGTCAGCCTCATGGAGATCAGAAGTCCAATTCAGGACGCTTTTGGTATTGTTGAAGTTCGCTCATGGATGGTGCAACAAATCAAAATCGACGGGAATTAGCGATTCGTGCCAAGATCGGCAGATCCAGGCTAGGCTAAGGGGCGTAACTGGACAAAATGGTCTACGAAAACACAAGTTCGCATGTCTTTAAACTGATCCAATTTGTGTGCTACTCGTTTATGGTAGTTTGGGCAGGGGAGGCCTAGCCCCCTGAGGATGTGCAGAGTTGTGGACCTTGGGCACGCCAGAAACGTATGATCTTGGGTTCGAATCCTGGTTCGTCCCGATTATGCTTGTAGGTTGGTCTGCACCAGTACCCATGCTCGTGTGTTTCACCAAAACTCGAAGACCAGCTTCACTTCAGACTTACCTCCAACATTAAGCTGATATGCTGTGATATAACCGGAATAATGAACACTGTTATAGCCTGCGTTGGATATCTTGTTAAGGATATACCTTGCTGTTTAAAGATAACACTTACTCTGAAAGACAGAGAGTGTTCTGCTAGGCAGGGCGTTTCCAGCTTTGATGATGACAGTCTCTCCCTCCACCGACTCCACCCTCACATCCATAGAGTAACGGGAGTTGGACTTGAAGCCGAGCAGATAGTTGCTGTAAACGCCGTCATTGGCTGTGTTGTCAGGGACTGTGAAACAAACGAACTAGCCACAGTAACTTTGCTCTGAGAGCAACTGACAGAACATAAACATCCAGATTAATGAAATTATACTTCGGTGTACTAAAAATCCGAAACATTTATTAAAGAAATATCTTATGCATTCGAAATAATTAACACAGCTTCATTTGTCATATACAGCGTGGTAGAAATAGATCGGTCGACTTAAAGTTGACACTGCCCTCGTGCCCTCTGCTCAAGAAAATACTATTTAAAGGTCACATGCAAAGTAAAACACAACGTACGGTATGGACTTACGGTAACAAATGATAAAAAATGCAAATTCAACTTATAAAGTTGAAACAACGCGATGAAAAACCCCGCGAAATCGGAGTTGAAACGATTCACAAAATTCACCCCAGCGGTGATGAAAAGTGGTTTAAACAGCTGTGCTGCGCATGCGCAGTGAAAGTTGTGTCTGTCTGCCTGTCTGCTAATGACAATATGCAATACACATCTTCGATCACTGACTTCATGCAATTTGAACTTAACACCTATCAGGCTATACACCATAAACAAAACGCATTGATTTATGTCTCGTGCACCCGAGTTCTGTCTCTGTCACATGATGTAATTACACAGACAGGCAGGTGTGATCGCGTACCGATCCGTCGAATTTCTGATTTCAAAGTAGTAAAATGCATTCGACGGATGAGCACTGTGATCTTAGCTACAAATTAGTTATCAAAACATTGGATCATACCAAGAAAACGACGAAAGGGGTGTTAGATGGTTTGACTCTTTATTTTTGTACTTTTGTACTCATCTTTGCCTACTCATATGATACAATGAGAAATTGAAGCATTAAATATATGTTTGGACTCTCTATTTTTGTACTTTTGTTCAAAATTGAAATTGATGCATTAACCCTTGTCTTATGGAGCTGGGTCCAAATGGATCCCAAGGCTATAAATATTGTGATAGAATCGCTCAGTGGTGAACTATCTTAATGGGACGTTTGGATATCTTCAATTGACCTTTTTTCTTTTAAGATTTAGAAAGAATTTCCATTATAAAGTAGTTTATGTGTTATTGCACATACCCTACTGGGGACTGATGGGGTCCATAAATAAAATAATCTCTCTCTTTGTATGTCTGTCCTGAAATTGTTGACGATATTGTCAAATGGACACATAAGTTTGCTGAAACTAAACTTGTGGCACACAGTGGAAGCGTAACTATGTAAGAAAACATGTAGTCTAATCCAATACAATACAAGCCGACCCCTTAATTAATTAACTTAGACTCTCCCAGTGTGTTAACACGGTCTAAAATCTGACCGATTAGCACATAACCACTCAAGCATGATTCGACTGCTGACTGTTCAAAATTCGACGGATTAGGCCGTAATCACTTGTACACATGACATGTTATGGTGTCTGTTGATTGCAAAATGTTATACATAAAAAATGAGCATGTATTTACAAAACCCAACATCTCTATACACACACTTAGAGTGTATCGGCAAATGTACCAGCCAATGAAAGTCTTCGTTACACTTAAGAGCACGCCCACCCGCTCTGACTGGGTTCGGTATCCCGGGTGCTTCGTTTCCAGAGAAGTTAACCCAAGTACAAAATATTGCACTTTTGTTTATTTGGGGTTTTTTCATAATCAGCAATGTATATTATATGTCATGAATAAGTGATAATTGTGTTTAAATTATGTTTGTTTTGGGGTTGAATGTGACCTTTAAGGTAAGTATGTGAAGAGACATAATACTCACGTAAGCCATTATCCTGGAGAGTAATGTTCAATGTGTCGCCTGGTCTAGAGACCTCTACCTCAACTGAGGCATTGACGATTGGAGCGTATCCCTGGTGAACGTAGGCGTAAGCCACGACTCCACTACGACCTCCTGAGTAGTCATACGTCTTAGAGCTGGTCCAGGTATCCACCTTGAAGGGCAGGGTGCCAACCCTTGGGCGTGACGTCACCACAGCTGTTATGCTTTCGTCCGTGTTAGAGTTGCGTTCTAAAGTATACGTCCATGTTCCCGTCTAGGAGTAAACGTTACGACATGACGTGGGGCAGGTACATCTGAGCCATGTCTTACAATATCATCCCAGAAGCGATTTTGAAATCAGTTTGTCAAATCAGCGTAAGTAAGAGATTTTAAATCTCACACACAGTACAAGAACAGTAATCAGTGTAAACGACATATTTACAACATTTTTACCTAAATAACGAAAATGCAACACAGTCATCTATCTAGTTATTAAATCAGAGCTGAATCAGGAAATACTCTTTCCAATCTTGCATTATTGAATGTATGAATCACTGGGATGCCATAACTGGAATGGATACTATTGGAATCTGACACAAAAAGTGACATTAGGTCAAGATAAATGCATTTCATTCCTACACTGGTAGGCCATATAATTATATTCTATGCATTACTATTTTACTGTTTAAAAATAGCTTTATGTGCATATAATAACACGAAACAATCATACAAAACACGGTAAATGTTAACATGGTTCAAGATGGATTCATGCAATACGTTTTACTTTTGTCTTACCTTCACCAGTGGGAAAAGGAATCTTTTGATGTTTAAAGTCTCATCATTGCTGTATTCGTTGGAATTCGAATTATAAACAACCCCAGACGGATCTCCAATTTTGATCTATGGGGAATGAAGGGTATTTTTGAGAAGACAAACGAACACAATTGACGTAAAGTGTACAATGAGCAGAGCGTTGTTTAGTAAAGGGCAGGTGATGTTTTAAATTTCGTTAACCCGAAGTCATTTACTTCGTCGGGAGAATCGGAGTACCGACACAAGGACATAGTGTTCAGAAGAAATCTGCTTCAAAGAAATGTCATCTTATGACGGTTTAGCGGTACTGAAGTATCTGGGATGTAGGCTTTTCAAACATATAGGATTGGCTTACTTGGATAATATGACAATCCTTCGTTAAATCAGGTTCGTTAGGTTTCTTGAGTATTAAAACATGAGATGGTCTGATTTTACAAATCACTTCAATTCACCTCTGTTTCCGCACCCTGTGACAAGGTAAAGATGAAACGTGTGTTGTTACCGACGGTGGAGTCAATCACAAGTATTCTGATGATTGTCGTCTTTGTTGACGTTAGAACAAATGCGCCACGATCAATCTTGAAAACAATTTAGAGCAATCATGGATATGTGGAATAAACCTAAATGTTTATTTTACTTTAGAGTCAACAAACAAGTACAGCAAACCAAGCCAGTGATTGACAGTGTGAAAATACTTCAGCAACAAATTTGCAACCACCTCACCCTAATCAGTCGGATGTTGGCATCTTTTTCTGCCCTGGAAGCAATAATATGAACTTGAATTGTTCACATCACATGCTAGGTAGTTCGGTTACCTCAATATCATCATCGTCCTCGTCGCAGAGGTTGATGTCTTTCAGAAGCCGCTCTGCCGCACCCGCAAGAGCTGTCGAACCGGACGACTCGTCAAAGAACGAATACTGACCGCCTGCCAAATGAAACATTACTGAATCCATTACATTCAAGATATCTGGTATCCTAACAAAAATGAATACTTACCTCCTGTCACATACCACAATGTCATTAAACACCCATGGTATTCAGGTTGTCTGGGTTCCTAATAAAATGAATACTTACCTCCTGTCACATACCACAATGTCATTAAGCACCCATGGTATTCAGGTTGTCTGGGTTCTGAATAAAATGAATACGTACCTCCTGTCACATACCACGTCGTGCTTGAGAATATTTCGCTCATATGACGACGTGCATGCGTGTGTATGTGTATGTGCGGCTGCTTGTACTAGCCCAGACTTAAGCTGGTTTTATAGTGCTAGCCCACTGAGATACCATGCCGCAGTGAAGCATGAATACCCCACTCAGACTCCGAGCCGACCAGTCCTTGTTGTAACCATTAATTCCGAGAGCCAGGCAGGGACCAACAAGTACCACATTTTAACGTCTTTTGGTATGACGCTGTCGGAGATCGAACCCGGGATCCTTCCGCTCTCCGGGCGGACGCTCTAACCACTATATCACGGAGACGGTCTGGTAAAATGAATACTTACCTACTGGCACAAACAGAAATGTCATTAAACCCATGATATTCAGGTTGTCTGGGATAATATAAACCAACCTCCTGCCACTTGCAAGGGGCGGTGGGGTATCCTAGTGGTCAAAGCGTTCGTTCGTCTCGCCGAAAACCTGGGTTCGATTCCACACATGGGTAGAATGTGTAAAGCTTATTTCAGGTGTCCACCGCCGTGATGTTACTGGAATATTACTAAAAACTAAACCACTCACTCACATATCACTTGCAAAAATGTATGTCATTTCCTGCTTACCAGTTACTGTTGACAGTCTTTGTAGGACTTCCGCAGCAGCATCACTATAGGCCATGGTATGAACAACAACCTTGGAGCTTGTAATATCGGAAAAGATGGCGTTCACAGACGGATTAATGTTTTCCCTTCCATCAGTGACGAGGAATATTCGTCCATTTTCTGTCGTTTCCCCCGTGCCGTTTAGCATCTAGATACATAGAACATATGATCACTGTTTGTCTCAAGTTGACGCCGCATCTGAAACATTTCCAGCCGTATCTGACAAACTAGATATTCATATCCAAGTTGTTGGAGTACGATGGAATCAGCGAGCATGTCCTCACTGCATATTAAATTGTTTCATTAAATGTATTATCTGGACGGTTATATTTGTAATCTGAGATCCCCGTATTCTGGAACTATGAATAAGACTACTACAAAGAAAGAATTATGTCAACTCAAAGATTCAGATTGACAAAATCTCTCAAGAAGAGGGCATCACCTTACTCTCAAATAATTTATTTTCCTTTCATCTCGAACATTATCCCAGAAAATCAAGCCTTGGTGTCAACATTTCAAAACGTGCCTGGTGCAATCGAGTATAATCTTTAACGAAAAACATTAAACAGCAGAATACATCTCTTGGTCAAAAGGTGTAAGATCATTGTCAGAGCATCCAAGCACTCAATTAAGCTCTCAGAACGTTTTATGGCGGTCACGTTGTGAGCATGTCCATAGCTGAAGCATCAGCGACACACTTGATGTCCCTTGTACTGCATTCGGCCGTGTGTTGTACAGGTACATAATTAGCATTCTTTCTTTAAATCTGCCTATCCACGTGATCAAATCCATATTTTCGCAAACCTGCTTGTGACCATACAGCCAGTGTTATGTTTATGAGAAAGACAATCATACATCTGTACCTCGATGGCTTTTAGAAGACCTAATCCTATAGCTGTAGCACCAGCATAGTCATTTATGTCCGGCAGACCCCGGGCCAGCATCTGTCTGTCCGCAGGGGATGTGATGAAACGCATGTTGGCCCAGATTCTGGCAGAATTGGAATACACCACGATCCCCACTTCTGTGCCGACAGGTAGAATGTCCCTGATGATCCGATCAGCCATTTGCCGCAGTCTGAAGTATCTGGAATTCTGTCACAGTCATGGAGTCATGGCAATATCATTAAAATGTCTGTTTTGTTAATATACAAGATGATTACATGGAAACACCAGGGACCAATAATTGTATTTGTGTCATCAATTATTGAGCAATTTCTGTTCTGGTACATTTTGTCCCTAATCCTACTTTCGTTTCATTCCAGCAAAATCTATCCTATACAAGATAAGATTAAATGTCATCTCGCAAATTAGCTCGAATTTTATGGCATTAATTCATTAGACATGCAAATTGTGGGATGTGGCAAGTGTTAAAGAGGCGTTCTTGCATTGAATGTTTGTCATAAACATGTATTTATTTGTTCTCATACTAAGCGGCACATTTACATGTCATGATCGCGTACTTTATCAAGACAATAAAAGTATTCAATAAGATGCGTGAAATAGTTGCTTACCTCTTTCATCGACCCCGAGAGATCTAACAGAAGAACGATTCTACGTCCACAAATGGTTGTGTTGCCAACCGGCTCTCTCTGGCGATAGACAACATTGAACTGTGGGGCTCGGTTACTAATGTCCACAGGGTTACCTCCCTTTATGTCTGTATGTTCTTTGATGACGTCCCAAGTTCCCCTTTCGCTGCACATTTTGTTATGCCTGTTTGGTGCATTGGGGTTATGAATCAAGTCCATTCTACCACTGTCAGGGTCACTTTCGCAAAAGTGAACCACCTAGAAGGTAAAATGTTGCGTCAGTTTTCGGAGATATAATGTATTCTAAACTTAACAACTTAACTTTTATTACTATTGGAACTGCAAGAAAAGAAGCAATGGCACAATCAATGCATATTTTCTTGCGTAATAGTTGATAGTTTCAAGGGCAATTGTTTGTGTCAGTTTCCAAGCTTGCAACGTATTCCGTATTACGAACGAAATAAACGCAATATGGTTGATGTTAGCCCCCAGCTATTCCGGCTAAATGGCACTGGTCACTGGTGTATGAATGATCAAATCACAATCAGACAATGACTTATATAAAAGCAATGTCCAGTAACACTGGGATAGATGATATGCACTCACCAAAGTTACCTAGCCTGACAGTGTTTGCCCTGAACCCTGAAAAGCTGCAGGCCCTAAGGACCCAGAACCATAAAAAGTTGTGGTTCCTGATCAGAATGTGTAGGCCCTATATTTTAATATGGAAATAATTCTCTTAGTTATTGGGGGATGAAAAAGCCGTCGGTCATAAGGACCTGCAGAAAACAATAGCTGTGGGAGTGAATGGTTTTCAGTTGGCCTCGGGGCTAAGGACCTAAGTTTCGAACGCTGGTGCCTGGCCATCCATTTAGTTACAAACACGTGTATATGTTTCTGGAGATTTTCTAAGCTGTAATCAACAAATTGAGTTATGCATTCGCGAACAAAAACATTATTCTGGAATTCAAATCGGAAAAATGCTTATGAATGAATACTTGATCTCGTCGTCGCTATATGGCTGAAATAATGCCGATGCGACGTAAAACCCAACTCAACTCAATCTGTTTACCTCCTTCAAGAACTGGGCATACATGACAGACGTTGTGGCCGTGTTGTCGAAGGCGTTTGGGAGAAAGTAACAGTCTTTATTCACCACATCCTTACTGTCAACAGGTTCGCAGCTGGAGTCTTTCACTTCATTGATAAAGTTACCGGTGATGTCGGTGGAGCAGGCAGTGGGGCGTACGGTCTTCCCTGTGTCATCTACGTAATAGACTGGGTGCTGGCGGCTACCGGGGATGCCGTACTCATCAAATACGCCAAATCTTAGATGGGCGAACTCGTGCACCAGAACACGACCTTCGTGTTTGGAAACAAAATCATGAACAAATTAGAGTGCGGCGTTTACTAAACATAAGAATGTGTAAATAACGTACCATATACTTTAGCTTAGTAAAAAATACAAATGAAGCACATTGTGATCTGTTTGATTGGCATTTTAGAAGTTGATGAATAATAAGAAAGGTACGATACTTGTATGGATAACAAATTTCTTTGTTATGATGCGACGTTTTGGTATAGATTGTTACACAGTGAAGCAAGAGTGAAGTAATACAGCTGTTATAGGTATTTGCTTCATTATAACGTCGCACAACTAAGGTATTTCGGCGACGGGGTAGTACACTTATTAAAAAATGAGGGGGAACAAAAAGTAGAAATTTTGAAGTAATACAGCACAGAACCGACTTATAGATATGTAACAGAGATTAAGTTGAGGAGGCAGAACAAAGTATACATAGCAGATAGGATTAATTAGCAATGATGGTGGCTGGAGTGCTCTGTTCTGGGGTTTTTTCCAGTTTATTGTTGGTTGTCAGGGGTAACACTCCACCTACCTGCATCCCCATAATTGATGTCACGACCGTTGTCTTTGTCCAGCACATAGTCGGGTGTCAGAAGGATATAGCGTCCTGGCTGCCCACACTGCCCTGGTTGGAACGTGTAGGGAGTATTGCCCTGTGAATGTAATGAAGAATTAATTTACTGTGTCGAAATAATAAAAATACACTGTATGATAACATGTAAGAATTTCTTTGTAGCAAGAGCTGCCTTTCAAAATCTTTTTATGATCTTGTTCACAAGGCCAAAATATGGAATCTTCTGTTTCGTAGTTTATCGGGCACTTGGCGTTTACTATTGGCTCAAATGCGGACCGATGAAGTGCAAAATTACTCGAAAAGTATTTGACATGTAATACTCAGTGAAACGCTGAACATAATCAAGACATATGTCCAACTCTGTGAGTTTCTTTTGCAGAATTAACTATCATCAAAATATTGTCACATGTCAATATTTCTTACGAGGCAGGAGTGCAAAGAGAGGAACTAGAAGCACGTGAACACGTGCCGACAAAGGTTTTGATTCACCTACCTCTGCTGAGAGATAAACACGATATAAGACCCGCATGAAGTTACGTCTATTATTTACAAAGTCTATGATTGTTTCAAGGCTGAATCACAGAGGAGTGGACTCACACATGCAATTTCTAAATATGTAAAACGCACAGCTTGTGCTGTTGGGATGTCTGAGCGACAATGAAAACACGTACAGAGCAGCAGAAATGGCCTTTTAGCCAACAGTATCACACCTGGGCTCATTTGCACAAAGCGATCTTAGCGCTACAATGATTGCAACTCCCATTCTCCAACATAGGCTTAAGATAGTCGGTTCACGGTTTCATTCTCAGGACGTGAACAACCTGAAATTTTGCATTCGCAGGACGTGGACAGACGGTGTACCTTTGATGTCGTCTGTTGTTTTTGTAAGGGATTAATGAACTGGGAAGTGTTAAAATGTGAACTGTTATCCGGAATTGTTAAGGTTTCATGAACTCTGTTCACTCTTGTAAGCATGTGACTATGATAGGTGAGTGAGTTCACTCAGAAAATGTTTGGTTTAAACATATTTTTATTCCTGAAGAATCTGGTTTGGTAAACAAGTAGAACTTTGCTTGTATCCATATCTCACCAGTACATACATCATTTAAACAAAACACACAAGAACTGATACACAAAACGACAAATAGAATCATATATGTGCGTGGTAGGTGCTAATAAACCTTGAGCCTGCAGTTACACTTCATTTATTATTGTTTACATATATTAGTATAGAATAATTTATCAAATTGTTAGGACTTAAAGATGTATTGATGCAGGGACTCTGTTATGTTCTTATTGACACCGTTGTTAGCTGGAGGTATTCCGTATAACACAGTTTGGAGGCTATGGCCATTTACATAGGAAGAGGTATTATTTCCAACAGCAGTGTATAACTTACATGTAAAAAGATAGTAAACAGTATCTTCATTGTGGTATTCACAAGCGCGTCCAGGGTTGTTAGAAATGTGTCTAGTTACTTTCGCATTCAAATCACTACAGCAGAGCTTAAGTTGACAGTGTACGATCTGACAGAACCGACTGCCATAATTCAGATCTAGATAAATATTTGATTCATCATTTTTAAGCAGAGATTTGAATTCACCGATTGAATTAGCGAATACGAAATTATTAGGTATGAATTCTAAATTTTACTTGAGTCAGGAAGGAACGATTGTTCATATATTTTAGCCCTTTAATTTATTGTTTGTAGCATATATCTATTACGGAGATCATATTGACTGTTTTCAGAGACAAATGTAGGAACCAGGTCACAGAGGTAGTCAGATTGGACCGTGGGGACATCAGAGTCATTGTGTTTGCCGACACAGTGTCTTATTTATTAAAACTGAAAAAAAGAAACTTGTTTCGTTTCCATATAACTTCACAATCTAGTATTGCCCGAAGTCTTGCAATCACACTCTCTGTCTATTGTCTGGCGTTAATTAGCTCAGTAACCCATTCGCACGAAGTGGACACTTTTTGTCTGGACTTTGTTTTTACACGACACAGGGTTTCCACGTCCCGAGAATACCCCAGATAGTCGTAGCGCTAGGATCGCTTTGTGCAAGTGGGCCCTGAAGGGGCTGTCTCAAAACCAGTGAAAGTAGAAAAACTTGATTCGTTCAAAAATAACTTGTTCGGAATGCTATTAGGAGGTTAATTGGCGAAAATAAATTCCTTTCCTTGCGTGTTTTAAAGAAGCACATGGAGACTGACCATTCCCTGCATACATCAGTTATGGTTATTGCTAGATAAATTTGGGTTTCGTTATAAAAAGATTAGCGGGAAGAATACGCGTGTTCTCTCTGAAAGATCCGACATTATTTGCTTACGAAATAGTTACTAGCAAGCGCGTAGCAAGCCATTTGTTTCGTGTAAGCCCGATAGGTTGCACAGCTTTATATTTAGATAGTATTGAGGACTTGCCCAACCTGTTTGGCAACAGTCTTGTGTAAGCCCAGGTTTTTTGATAATGGTAGCTACGTCCCTGACTTGCGAGCAATTAGGCAAAAACGCAATGAAGGTTTCGAATCTGTTGATGAAACGTGGGAGAATGCCAGTCACACCGTAGGTACCCAATGGGTTGCAAGTACATCAACAGAAACATGCGTACGAAAACTCCCACTTGGCAAGGGTGAGCGTTTGATTGTGTGACATGCAGGATGTAAAAGTCAGGGGGGTTTGCCTGGGTTTCGCTTGTATTTAAAGCAAAATCCAAGACATTCGTGACTATGAGAGGTGCTTTTAGAATGGCTACGAAAACAGCTTGTTCACGCCTTGCCGCCCAAAACCTTGGTGGTCAGGGACGGGGACAGCAGGAAGGGGGGTATGTTGGCATGGCTTGAGAAAAAATGGTTTGTCAATTCCATTAAAGGTAACAAAACCTGTTTTGTACGGAATTAATAAGGAAATAAAAATAACCCCGTGTATCAGGTTCACCAATACTTAACGAGTCATGGTCATGAAGTGCTTCGTCTTCCCCCTACCATTATGACCTTAACCCCATAGAGCTGGGCCTCCTTTCACAAAGCACTAAGGTGATGATCGTAAGTCACTAAGGTAACCTTAGTGCAATATTAAAGAATGGGTGAAAGAAACCCCGGATCTAGGGTATCATTAAGTCCGAAGTGGGAAGAAATAACGCCACCTTTAAACTTGGTGATGTGCAGAAACGTGCAGCAATCCATCAGTAACATCTTGCAAGAAAAATGGCAGAGATGTGTTGAAAAAGTGGAAAAAGATATTGAAACTAAATACTGGCAAGAGAGTGCTTCAGGCCATGCCACCATTAGGCCAGTCGTCGTCAGAGTGGACAGCAGTTGTTCAGAATCAGAGTTGGATTCAGACGATCTCTCTGTGACAATATTTCACTGATAGTTTGTTACACACTTTTTAATTTTTAGGACACAAATTCTGCAAAAGATCTTATAGCGTTGGTCCGATGTTTCTATTATGATCAGCGTTTCACTGTGTATTATATGTTTATTAGATTTCGAGTTAGACTGCGATTCATAGGTCCGCTTTTGAGCGGGTAGTCTAGTGGTTAAAGCGTTCGCTCGTCACGCCGAAGACCCGAGTTCGATTCCCCTCATGGGTACACTGTGTGAAGCCCATTTCTGGTGTCCCCCGCCGTGATATTACTGGAATATTAATTTTGCTAAACGTGGCTTAAAGGCAGAGTGTCACACCACATGCCTCTAAAAAACCATAATGCATTTCTCTCAATCATACTAACTATCAGCCTCGGGGAATCTACCATGTACATGTAATTTATTCCAAAAAATACGTATTTAGATTACAATATTAAATTAACACGTTCGAATGAATTAATTCAGCGTTGCATTAAATCGACTCTCGCGCCCTCTACCGGCCGAATATTATTTCAAGCGAACCCCATAGAGTTATTCCCTTGGAGCGCTGTTTACGAATATCCTATAAAGCAATCGTTTACATTCCATATAGGGCATGTATTATCTGTTTGGAAGCTGCTCGCCTCAAGTACAAATGCCCCCAATATATAAAACATAGGCCAACATATTGTCGAAAATGTGTGACATTGTGCCTTTAAAACTAAACTCGTTCACTCACTCATTATACTTCAGTTGATGTATAACTGCTATATTTTCATATTTATTTGTGTAATGTACGATTGACCTGTGGCGTCATAATACCATAATAGATGAGTGAGTCGATGCACGCGGAATACAATGAGGATGCATTGAATCGGGATTCATAATGAACTACACAATCGTTGCACGCAGTCGGGATACATGACATACTACAACGTCATAATCGATGCTTCAAAGACTACAATCATCATTGTTTCAGCTGCTACGTCACATCACAGTACAACATTACATCACCGCGAGAGGCAATACACAACATAAACCACATGCTTATAACATTATTTTAGCTGATATGGAAGAAAATGGTATTGTTTGGTAAGGTTGTGAAAATGACAAATATAATATGCCAATTCTTTCATAAATAATAGCCCTAAATATTACCTGTAGAGAGTGAGACGAATCCACTCTGACATCTGCATCAGTAAAGGTTATCTCCCCTTCGTCTTTCCAGCTTGGATCTTTGGTCCACGTGTCTGGTACTAAGATGGTCACACGTCTAATGTAGGTGAACTTCCGGGTTGTAGTGTACAGGTAGTCCGAGGCAGAGGTAAACATGCTCTGAAAAAGATCATTGATAGATCTATGGCCCATTTGTAGCTATAAATACACATAACGTTCTAGATGGTTCAGGACAAAATGTGAAAAATGAAAACGGCTTCTCGCATTTAGACCAGTGCACGAATTTGGGATGATACAGGATCCATACACTTCCAACAACCGCCCTTCCCTTACTGAAGAATCTTTGGTGTCTTCATTACTCAACGTTCGAAATACAATAATGATCTTTTTTCTACGATACTTTCAAAGAGTATACCTTGCTCAAAGGTTGCTTGATCAATTATAAATGTTACAACAAGCAAGGCTTCAGTAATACTTAAGAATGTAATGGCAGACATGTAATGGACAGGCGTGTCAAAGTGTTACCCATTGCTGTGTGTAGGATATCAGACCGATAGACAGACAGACAGAAATATATTTGATTAAAGTGTCACATGATATGTTACAGGTAAAACAACATTTCAAATGCTTATATAAAACATATCACCCAGCCATAACATTGGCTTATGAGACACTGATAAAACAAATTAACTAAAAATATGTACAATATACAATATCGTATGTACATACAACTCTTAATGTCGAAACATCCCTATGTGTAGACACCTGTATCTACATACTACTCGAAGTGTTGACATGTTCCACTATGTAAACACCTGTATCTACAGGTAGTGTTGACACGTTCCACTATGTAGACACCTGTATCTACAGGTAGTGTTGACATGTGTCTACTATGTAGACACCTGTATCTACATACTACTGGTAGTGTTGACATGTTCCACTGTGTTGACACCTGTATCTACATACTACTGGTAGTGTTGACATGTTCCACTGTGTAGACACCTGTATCTACATACTGCACGACCGCCTCCGTGGTGTAGTGGTTAGAGCGTCCACCCGGAGAGCGTAAGGTCGCGGGTTCGATCCTCGATCCCCGACCGCGTCATACCAAAAGACGTTAAAATATGGTACTTGTTGGTCCCTGCCTGGCGCTCGGCATTAATGGGTACAACAAGGACTGGTCGGCTCGGAGTCAGTATAATGTGTCTGAGTGGGGTATTCATGCTTCACTGCGGCATGGTATCTCAGTGGGGTAGCACTATAAAACCAGCTTGAGTCTGGGCTAGTACAAGCAGCCGCACATACACACACACACACGCATGCACGTCGTCTCAAGCACGACGTAAAACCCAATTTCACCTCGCCTCACCTAACATACTACTGGTAGTGTTGACATGTTCCACTGTGTAGACACCTGTATCTACATACTACTGGTAGTGTTGACATGTTCCACTGTGTAGACACCTGTATCTACATACTACTGGTAGTGTTGACATGTTCCACTGTGTAGACACCTGTATCTACATACTACTGGTAGTGTTGACATGTTCCACTGTGTAGACACCTGTATCTACATACTACTCGTATAGTGTTGACGCGTTCCACTATGTAGAAACCTGTATCTACATACTACTGGTAGTGTTGACATGTTCCACTGTGTAGACACCCGTATCTACATACTACTGGTAGTGTTGACATGTTCCACTATGTAGACACCTGTATCTACATACTACTCGTATAGTGTTGACGTGTTCCACTATATAGACACCTATATCTACACACTACTGATAGTGTTGACATGTTCCACTATATAGACACCTATATCTACATACTACAGGTAGTGTTGACGTGTTCCACTGTGTAGACACCTATATCTACACACTACTGATAGTGTTGACATGTTCCACTATATCGACACCTATATCTACATACTACTGATAGTGTTGACATGTTCCACTGTGTTGACATCTGTATCTACAGGTAGTGTTGACGTGTTCCACTGTGTAGACACCTGTATCTACATACTACTGGTAGTGTTGACATGTTCCACTGTGTAGACACCTGTATCTACATACTACTGGTAGTGTTGACGTGTTCCACTATAAAGACACCTATATCTACACACAACTCATAGTGTTTACACGGTAACACGTCAACAGAAGGAGTAAGGTCTCCATCAGGTCTATACAGCACATAACCACGACTATGTACAACGCACCTGTAGCTGTGTTATCATCCGCGGATCCTGTGTAACATTTCTGTGGATGGCCACCAGTAAATCGTACCCATTGTTTTCAAACGTCACGGCTACGACATCGGCCCCCATGCACAACGTCAACACCACCACCGCCCAGCATATCCGTCCCTGCACACCCATGTCTACAGTGTCTGAGTGAACGAAGCACACTTGTTGGTTAGTAGCATCCCTGTGTCACTGGCCCGTTGCGTAGACTGTACGCAGGATGAAGAGACTGCAATTTGAAAAAAATGCGAGATGAGTGACGCTCACACTATATATACACTTAGCGGCTCCCGAACACTCCCGGGGAAGGCTATTCTATCGCGCAAAAGTGTACGTCTTTTGAAAAGGATTAATGGTGAGGTACACATTTCACTGAACAGCGGATACATATTACTGGAAGCATCCAAGCGACGCACCAGGATCACTTACATGACGGCGTTTTTCATCCCGATATCATGTTACTGCTTCGTGGTCCGAATCGAGGCTTCTACTTTTCATCTTGCTAGGTGTGGTACAAACAAGTCTTCAGAAAGCTTAAATTTGGGCTCTTGGTTTTCGGGTGCAGCTGATAATCCATGACATTCGTAATCCTTTCGCGAACACGTTAGTTTTATTGTAAGCTCGGTAGCACATATCTGTAACTTCTATGAGAGGCATTATATCTGTAAGCTCGGTAGCGTACATCTGTAACTTCTTTGAGAGGCATTATATCTGTAAGCTCGGCAGCGTACCTCTGTAACTTCATTGAGAGGCATTTCATCTCTATGCTCGGTAGCGTACATCTGTAACTTCATTGAGAGGCATTATATCTGTATGCTTTGTAGCGTGCATCTGTAATCTCTGTAACTGTAACTTCTTTGAGATCTGGCATTTCTTTGAGATCTCTATGCTCGGTAACTTCATTGAGAGGCATTTCATCTCTATGCTCGGTAGCGTACATCTGTAACTTCATTGAGAGGCATTATATCTGTATGCTTTGTAGCGTGCATCTGTAACTTCTTTGAGAGGCATTATATCTGTATGCTTTGTAGCGTACATCTGTAACTTCTTCTTTGAGAGGCATTTAATCTGTATGCTCTGTAGGGTACATCTGTAACTTCATTGAGAAGCATTATATCTGTATGCTCGGTAGCGTACACCTGTAACTTCATTGAGAGGCATTATATCTGTATGCTTTGTAGCGTGCATCTGTAACTTCTTTGAGAGGCATTATATCTGTATGCTCTGTAGCTTACATCTGTAACATCTTTGAGAGGCATTATATCTGTATGCTTTGTAGCGTACATCTGTAACTTCTTTGAGAGGCATTATATCTGTATGCTCGGTAGCGTACATCTGTAACCTCTTTGAGAGGCATTATATCTGTATGCTTTGTAGCGTGCATCTGTAACTTCTTTGAGAGGCATTATATCTGTATGCTCGGTAGCGTACATCTGTAACTTCTTTGAGGGGCATTATATCTGTATGCTTTGTAGCGTGCATCTGTAACTTCTTTGAGGGGCATTATATCTGTATGCTCTGTAGCGTACATCTGTAACTTCATTGAGAGGCATTATATCTGTATGCTCTGTAGCGTACATCTGTAACTTCTTTGAGAGGCATTATATCTGTATGCTTTGTAGCGTACATCTGTAACTTCTTTGAGAGGCATTATATCTGTATGCTCGGTAGCGTACATCTGTAACTTCTTTGAGAGGCATTATATCTGTATGCTCGGTAGCGTACATCTGTAACTTCTTTGAGAGGCATTATATCTGTATGCTCGGTAGCGTACATCTGTAACTTCTTTGAGAGGCATTATATCTGTATGCTCGGTAGCGTACATCTGTAACTTCTTTGAGAGGCATTATATCTGTATGCTCTGTAGCGTACATCTGTAACTTCTTTGAGAGGCATTTTATCTGTATGCTTTGTAGCGTGCATCTGTAACTTCTTTGAGAGGCATTATATCTGTATGCTTTGTAGTGTAAATATGTAACTTCTTTGAGAGGCATTATATCTTGGAAGCGTACATCTGTAACTTCTTTGAGAGGCATTATATCTGTATGCTCGGTAGCTTACATCTGTAACTTCTTTGAGAGGCATTATATCTGTATGCTCGGTATCATATATCTCTACCAAGTCATGTACAATGTTTGGTTCGAGACATAAATACTGACCACCACTGTGTGGTGTGGCGGAAATACATCGACGGAATAAGAAAATGGATATTGGCTATGAGATACCATGAACATCATCATTGCAAGTTTGAAATTATAAACAAATTTTAAAAAGCGTGTAATAAATGCTCCAAATGAAAATTACCATTGATAATAAGTAACTGCCTCGTCTTCGGGTTTAGAAAGCAGTGGGTAGCCAAGAGGTTTTAGATTTTCAGGCCAAATATACAGGTTCGATTCTCCACATTTCCACAGGGCTTTTATATATGATTAAACTATTTCACAACATTTGACACTGACTCATGTTTTCCTGAAGTACACTGATAGTGACATATACACCGTTGTATACCTTGTGTGTGTGAATAAAGTGGACCAAGACTTTCTTCTCTATTTTTATTAAAGTTGTTTTTGTTTTTTCATTCCAGCATAATGGGTACAATCACATGGGTATGGACAGTCATCAGCATGTTGTACAGGCTTCATAACAAAGGTCAAGGAGATGGACATTGAAAATATAAGGAAGTAATTCTATGGCTGTACAGATATACAATATTATATAGAACTGCTGTATAAAATCAGATAAACTCTATCCCAAGCTGGTACAAACCGGTTCAAGAATGGCACAATGTTTGTTGAAGAAAGTAAACTTCAAGGTTGTAGGCCAGTGATACATAAAATCAGATATAGTTAATATGATTGTTTGAGATGCAAAGTTCAAGAAAGGCACATATGGCTATAGGTCAATAGCGTACCGAAAGGCCAATAGTATACACAATCAGATGTAATTTGTCAGCTTAGAGATGTACAAGAATGTTTGAAAATACAACAATTGAACAGTGGCAGAAAGTCTGCAAGGAGAGTCTGCAAAGGTTCAAGAAGGCATAGTGTTTGCAAATGGAGGTAAGTATAGTATGACCAGAAATTATTGAGAATTTTAGGAATATGTTTAATTGGATTTCTAGTATAGACCATTCTTAATGAGGCCTCATGAATATTCATATCTGTACCAAAACGAGGCTAAATTGGGCAAGGACACAATCGCATAATGGCGACAAATCTCAATGTATACTTCCTGGTTTCAAATTTCCCTTGAACGGTACATTACGAAACTGTCCAGTAGTTCAGGGAAATCGCAGAGAAATGGGAAGGGCTACACAAATGTTTTTGTAGCATATCCACGGATTGAAGGGTGAATAATTACTGTACATCACGACACATCACGATAAGTAATATGTAGATCAAGATAGCTCTCCTCGAGTGGATCTGGCCAAACAAAATTGTATTATTCATGTGATGAAATTATTTGTTTGGTATTTTTTCTGTTTAAAATGCTTTGTCCTATCGACTCTGTTTTATAGATATAGGGTACTTATTCACGCATTTATTTTCAGTTGTACAGGACTACTGGTGATGGCGATGTGCGCGTAGCTGCATGTTACAATCGCAGAGGAAAAACGAATCGCCACATCATCATGTAGAAACCATTTATTTCAATCAACATGAGTGGGACACAATGTGCAAGACAAAACTGGATGATTTTTTTCAAGTTCTTTTTTTGACTGATTTGGAGGTGAATAATTATTTTACCTAAATGGACTTATGGTACCTTCATGGGGAATATTTGAACCAATTTTCAATACTGTGTTACTATACCATAAAATTGATTTATTGTAGAGGTTTTAAGGAGAACATATTATCAGGTTAACATAACAGGATTCACACTACAGCAAACAAGTAGCCTAAATAAATAACGAACACCTGGAGTGCAGTTAATAAAAGTTTATTCTGAAATGGTGTCTTAAAAGTCCAATAACAATGGACACATTCACAATAGCTTCCAACTGTAACACTGATGAATAACAATAATATTTTCAGAGGATGCAAATTGAAAATATATTGGGTGCAATATTTTTGTTGATAGAAATATCTTTTTAGATTAGTCTGACATGAATGGCAACAATTACAGCTGGATCAATTAATAATTTATCATATTTTACTCCCTTACACATTATCATAATCTCTTACCTGGTTTTTCTGGTTCCCAACTAACTCTTTTCAAACAGGATGAAATACATTCTTTTTCATCAATTATTAATTAAACAGCAGCAAATGAGTTACATCTACAACTATGCCATTATGAAATACCTTTCTTTTATTCATCAATGTGTATGTTTTACAGCTGTCGCTTTTTTCATCCATCATCTACACAACACAAAAGCACGAAACAATTTCATTTTACATTCATGTCTGTCAATGTTGTGCTGTTTGGGCAAGGTACATCACAAAACCTGGGAAGATATTCAACAAATGAAAAAGTTCCAGCTAATCAGTGCCAATGTTTGAAATGATGGAATACTGTAAAATGTGCAATCAATTTTTATCATCATACATGAATTTACAAACCCAAACTTTTCAAGTTCAAGTTTTCTGTTCAATTTTTCTATTTTGTCAACCTTTTCCTTGAGTTGCTCTCTCCTGTTCATGTAATTTCTGATGGAGTTGTTCTATGTAGGACTGGGGGTCAGTGGCTGCTGTATCACTCTCTGCTCCACTGTAATATAAGCATTGTAAAGCATCACTAGTATCTCTCTGACCACACAAACAATAAAATATATCTCTGGAATTACAAATATACATCAAGGAGTAGAGTCTAACATCATTTCATATTTTAGACAGTATGTGCAATCAATATTTTTATATGTAAATAACATAGCATATAGGTCAAAGTTCAGTTGTATTAAATTCGTGAAAACCATGTCAGTTGGTTAAATCAACTTAATACGATCTGACATTCTTACTGTATCTGAGATGGTGACTGTCGTAGATTCCTTATGGGAGGTGCTCTCTGACTCTTAATTGGCAGCACCTGAAATGGATATTTAAACACTAAATATATTTCAGTTGTTGTAATTAGTTTTGAATGTGTGTGTGACATTCACATTGTACATGTACCCTAATATTAAAACCTTGCATAGTGAACAGTTTGTACATTTCACGGCAGATCTAGACTATGCCATGTGCCGTAATTATTTTGTACTTACTATGAATCATTTTCCAGGGTCTCTCCGTATTTTCGTCAACCACTGCCTTCTCTTTGGCTGAACGCCAATACTAAATAACATCTATATGTAATTCATCTACTTAAAGTTTAAAACTATTTGTAAGTGGAGACCTATTTGTGAGTTTTTTCAAAGACATTATATTTGTTGTTCTTACAAGCAATGAATCTTTCAATGGAATAAACTTGTCTGATATTATTTATAACCTTATCCATTGATAGGGTGTTGCCCTTTAGATGCATAGAAAAATATGCTTTTTGCTCAGTAGGATAAGGTGATGCAGCAATTTATATTGTTCTGGGTAGCCAAAAAGAATTGCATTGGTATCCAGAGTTATACCCATATTAATGTGGGTATTCAAAAATAGTTCCAGACTCACTCAAAAATGTTTTACATATTCACATTGAAGGAAAACATGAGCTAAGTCTTCCCGGTCAGTTTTTCCAAAAGTGCAGATATCATCGTTTACTAGGTTCATAACCTTTAGTTCCCTCTTAGTGTAGCTATAGACTATGCGGTGAAGAAAGTTAAATTTAAATTCTAAAAGTTTTACATCTTTTGTACAACACCTATACTGGAGAAATATATTTTTCCAGTTTGGAGAGGCAAGATTAAAGTTTTCCTCCCATTTTTCACACACTGTGGGGCACGTATCACAGGTGATGATATTATCATAAAAATATCTGGAGCCCTTTCCAGGATTAAGCAAGTCGAGTTAACTGTTTCCAATAGTCAGGTTAGATTTTATAATACACGTTTGCTGGTTAACGCACTTTCTTCTCTAGTTTGAGAGATCGACGAGGGTCTAAACGACTTTATGTGAATGGTTTGTTCATTCTGATATAGTTTACAATGAGAGCTTTTATGTTGATGGGTCACATCGCAAAGACATATAGATAATGAAATATAAAGTTGAGAATGAATGGGTGAGAATTGTTTTACGCAGCTCTCAGCAGTATTCCAGAAGTCACAGCAGGGAATTCATAAATGGTCGTCACACATTCTAGCCATGTGGAGAATCGAACCTGTATCTTTGGCCTGAAAATCTAAAACCTCTTGGTTAGTGAGTGAGTGAGTGAGTTCAGTTTTACGCCGCTTTTAGCAACATTCCAGCAATATCACGACGGGGACACCAGAAGTGAGCTTCATACATTGTACCCATGTGGGGGATCAAACCCGGTTCTTCGATGTGATGAGCGAATGCTTTAACCACTAGGTTACCTCACCGCCCCTATAAACAATGAAGGATAAACAACGAAGGGTATGCAGCGACAGTAACCGCATAATGCCTCTCCACAAATGGATAATGCGGCGTAAAACATTAATAAATCAGTTTTGCGTGCATATATACAAACACAAAAAATTATATGATCGGACACTAAAGACTTATTTATAATATCCGCATTTTCAGAAACACATCGCTTTCAGTTTTACAGTGTACTGATGTTTAAGTAAGCTAACGTTTAAAACAGATTTGCACAGTAAAGTACTGTATTATACTATTATTAATTATTATTATCGCTGGTTGAGAGTTATCGCAGCTGATGAGTGTTCTAATGCTCAAATAGAAGCTAGATGTATTTACAGTTATATTCCATTACAATAGACTGCAACGTGCAGGTCTAGAATACAAAGAACCTGTTCTTACATGTTTATTGTTGTTATAGGATTATAACAGTAATTCTAGCAAAGGAATAGCAAGTAATGCTGAGAACTGGATCGGTTGGCCTGGACTGTATGCCTGGAGTACCCACACCAGACACTAATATTTTTCAGGTATGAAACGTTTATCCATCATAATTCTTTACGATGGTGATGCTTTACAGAAAGTATGTATTTAAATCTACAGTATACAGTTGTTTTTGTTTTGTTGCTATAATACGTGTAAAAAGCTAACGGTACATAATATCATACGGTTTCGTCATTATTGGTAGAAAGATGTCATGATTGTGATGTGATGAAGCAGAATATACCGTAATGAATTTATAACAATTAACATAACATCTTATAAGTGGAATAAGAGCAAAAGATATATGTTTACGGACATGAATACATACACTTAATGGTATCACCATCGTCATCGATACTGGTAGCAGCAGTAGTAGAAGAAGTAGATTTTATATAAATTCATAACATTCAAGGTATAAAATTGAGTCATCGTCTAAACTGGGCCTCCTCAGAAGAAATGATTTTGGTCACACTATGCGATCTTGTTCTCGAAAATACCGCTGCAAAGTAATTGCATCATAATATTTTGCACACCGTGCTTTCACGTATTGGACATTGCAGCACTTGGATAGTGGTAAATAAATATTTGGAAAATGTATCGCAAAACCAGAATCAATTGTAGCAACACAGAATATTGTTTCCTGCCCTGACGCACCGAGTATAGAACTGATATTTTGGGCGTACCTATACAACCATTCCTGCCCATGATGGATGTTCGTGCTGAACGTGCTGAACGTGTAAACTGCTGAATACGTGTACCTGTGGTGTTGTACCCTTAAATGCAAGTTGGAAATATCCTTTACTGTAACATGTTAGACAATTCATCACACTACACCACAATCTGCTGCTGACACAGCTGCACAAATGCGAAAGAAAGACGCGGATCTAATGAGACTAGTACGCCGCAATGCTGTAAGTACTCTGATGAAAAGGACTTGATAACCGCATTGGTAGCATTCGCCCAGCAGTGTCAGAAATCTCCTGAAAATACGAGGATATCGGGCCAGAGCCTACAATTGTAACAGATGTATAATTATTATGCAGTTGCTCGTTTGGCTTGGCGTAGAGGACGCCGTAACTGGAACCTAGCATCCTTGAGATAACCTCAATAGTGTAATGGAAGTAGTTTGGGTCGATTTTTGGTGGATGGCAGTCCCCGTGTAGACCGTCCTATCAACACGGTAAACGGTGTGAGGGTGTATACCATTTGGTGGAGTGGGATTGTCTATCGTGCGACTTGTCTGTCATTGTGTGAAGGAAGCCAAAGGTATCAGAGGTGGATCTTGGAGAGAGTTGTAGTGGCACATTTGGACAACTATCCTGTCCTCACAAGGTCGGTTAATATGGATGACAACGCACGGCCCCGTGAATGAATTTCCTACGATAGGAATCGATCACAACTCTACCCTGCCCAGACTTCAATCCTTGCGAACATGTGTTCTTCATGTACATCAGAGTGTTTCCCCGATACAGAATCTTGCATATTTGGACCAGGCTGTCCATCAGGTGTAGAACAAACTGCTTAAGGACATAGCGTCTGGTGCACTCAATGAGAGGACGTCATCCAACAGTCACTCTGGCTACACGCGATACTGACATCATCACCAGTTATGGTAACTCTAGGCGGTTTCCAAGGATGTGAATATATGCATCACATGTGTGTGAACACATGTACTGTCCTGATATCCCCACACTGTTCCGGTGGGGTAGCCTAATGGTTAAAGCGTTCGCTCGTCACGCTGAAGACAACGGGATCGAAAGGGTACAATTGCCCATTTCTGGTGCCCCCGCCGTGATATTGCTGGAAATTGCTAAAAGCGGCGTAAAACCAAAATCAGTCAGTGTCAGTAAAGGACATTGATTTTACACTATTAATCATTTCTTAGTAAAACATTTTATCATTCATTTTTAATTTAAGACCACACTCTTTACACAAAGCATTGTATGCATCTGTTGGCAGCATTACGTTTACTTACTACACAGGAAACAACATTGCCCATCTGGAAACAAGGTGTTGCTACACCTTTGTCAGGTGAAAACGTTTGCATAAAAATGTTTTCACAAAGCTCAGATTTGAATCTGAGTGACCGGTTGATTATCAATATATATCATTATAAGCCTACAGGTTTATAAGCCGAAGTCACTCAATGAGAAGTTGATCATCGCTGTTGATTTAATCAGCGCAGCTACGGTTCCGATTATCAGTTCAAATATATCATAATATGACTGTTTTATATCTGAAAGCATAGTGATTGTAATGAACTTAGTCAGCATCTTTACAGAAGACCTATGTCTCGAATACACGTGGTTATCGACTCATCGGGATTTCTGTATAAAAGAAATTATTTTATACTTTTCTAAATACTTTTCTAAAAAAAAAGTTTCACAATAAATGGAATAGGTACAACTTGCATTTGACACCTTATCTTTGAAATCTGTAACAATTTGGAAACATTTCTGACGTCAGATTTTAATGAACCAATCTATTTTACACCAACCAACCGTACACACATTACATTTTACAAGCCGCGATGAGATATTGTTAAAATGAGGTAAACCAGATTTACAACAGTTCTTTAGATTTTAAATAACATTCAAAAACCAAACAGTATACTTTCTATTGTCCCTAGGTTTAGTAATAAGCGCCTAAGTTATGAACGGTAAACATATGTTTTCGTAATCATAGTGTTGGCAATTACTTCCCTAGTCCTTGAACTAAATGTCAGAAATAAAAGAAAGATTTTTGCAAAATCCTCATAAGCAATTCTTCTTCATTTCTAGTACATGGAGTAACTAATGGTTGCAGTATTGACGATATCGGTAGACACGAGCCCGTACACCCTACCATACCCACAAATTGTTTCTTGTCTCCTTAAGCATGATAACTTACCTCAGATAAAAAATAGCATAGGTTCTAATAATAGCAACACATTCAACTTATCCATGATGTAACTGTTAATTGCTTCCCTACGCGTGAGGGGATTTCCATAAGCTTCACGCCCTCAACCCAGGCTTACCGCCGATCTTTCCAATAGCAATTAATATGTCTGAATGCTTAATTTCCGACATAATTCAGTTCTACCACCGCGATACCGTTGGTTCTACTTCCAGACACTAACTGTCCTGTTGCCGTTGTCAGGAATTAAAACAAGTGAGAGTTATCTCCCATAGTCTTGTTACTGCAGATGATCTGTTGAAATGCTCGATTTTCAAATGAATGTTCGAGAATTGATTTTAATCTTTGCAGATTTTCGCAAACTGTTTACACTGGTTTTTAGGTTTATACCATGTATGCAAACTTGATCGGTTTACATATCAGCAAGTCAACAATCAAAGCCTCATAGACATGTTATTTTGTCATTGACAATACAAAACAAAAATATATGCGAACAATGAATATACTTACCGTTACTATTTCAGAAAATAATTAGAATACATGATTGGGTACGAGCAACGAGTTACAAATAATTAAAGATTAGCTCTCACACATGAATGGATAGGATCGGCCCCCAGCCAATGAGAACGACGTATTGTCCTCAATGATCGACCAGAAAGGAGTGACCAACAAGTATTTAGCATTAAACCAAGACGACTTTGTTAAGGTAGGAAATAATCTTAACACCTTCGCGTATCAACTCTTAATGCGGTTTATCTTTGTAAAACGAAGCATGCAAAAGTGCACATGACTCATGGAATTAGTGTTATAAGCATGTTGGTGACCACAGGCTGTTTTGGAATATGCACGACGTTTATGATGAAGTTGTATCATGTACAAAGAGGCATGAACCTTTGGCAGTGATTGACAAGGGAAGGCACAGTGGCATCCTAGAGAACTGAACTTGAAGAAACATGGCCAAACGACAGAGCCACTGATATGTTAGTTGTGAGAATATTCAGTTTCTGCTGTTTCGTCCAAATAGTCAATAGTCTTTTTGGAAGTTCAAGATTATCATTTGAATTACACGATCTTCAGACAACTGTTGCTCAAAAGTTGTTTGATAAGAGTTGCAAAATTCAACACCGGGTTAGAATTGATCTTCGACAATCGATGCTTGTCATAGGAGGCGACTAACGGTATCGGGTGGTCAGGATCGCTGACTTGGTTCACACATGTCACCGTATCGCAGTTGTGTAGATCGATACTCATGATGTCAGTTGATGAATAGTTACAGAGCGCAGTCAGGTAACTGGAATATTGCATTCATGGCCTGTATGAGGTGTATGTTAGAACTGTGGAATACATTTCAAAATTTGATGCATCATTGACCACAGTGATGTCAGATACGATTATCTGTTTACATTCGTACCGATGTTGCAGAAAACGGTAAATGTTCAATAATACCTGGTAGCAGAGCTATATTGGCAATGATTCATTAACACATGCCTATAATAAAGTTGCAATTGTACAGCGAACTCTTCAGACCATGGAAGTGTCTCTGTCTCTTTTTATTGTCAATGTCTCACTTTGCATTTAATCCCCAGTAAAAATATTGCTTAGGTTACTGATTGAATTGTACGAAGAAGAATGAACTTGAAATGATTTCTGATCTTTCATTGATTATAAGCATACCCCTGGCGCGTTACGAATAAGTGACCTAAGATTCACATGGATATATGCATCATAGAATTATGCTAAAATATGACGAACATGTGTCGCTGCCTTAAGTGGTTGCTAAGATTCTCGGGCGTCAGTTGCGTCGTTATTAATGACACGTCAAGAATTGTCCATTCTGTACCGAGACAATCCAAACAGTATCATTCATAAGTAAATATACGCGTTTTGTCAGCTTTCATTGTGTCGGTTCATTTCTAATTGTACAAACGTCGCTCTATGCAATAAATAAGAAGTTGTCATCCATAAAGCTGTATGTTTCATTTTTGAGTCACCAACTTCTAGAATGCTGATCAAACAATTACTTGTACAACTTACTCTTTACAGTAACACTACATCGACCTGTCGGTTGAGTGCTACGAGTGCAGACACAATACCAGCATGGACCAGGATGTCATAAGGATACGAGAGGTAGGGCGTAAACACTGTTGTGATCATGCATATTGCATTTGATACATGTCCTAATCTAAGAGCTACACAATTGTTAGCCCCGTCAAAATCTTCACGGTGAGTATAATGACAATATACATGGAAAGCGTTTATCTATACGGTTATCTATAGTTATGTGCACAGTGTGTGGTATCATGCAATATTACTTCTCGAATATGATGTACATTCAATGCAAGCTTGGTTACGAACGTTAATGTCGTTATTTCGTTTGTAGAACTTAAAAGTCTATGTAATGTTGATACCGAATATGCGATTACAAAGACTGACTCATCGTTCAACAGACACCTTTGAGGGCAGACTTGGATACTGTACAATCATTTCAATTCATATTTGGAAGACAAAATACAAAAGCAAAAAAGTACCACCTCATAATTTTGAACCCTTTCTAATTGTTGTACACCTGTTATATGAACTTCGTGTGAAGCATATATATTTCAATTTGTATCATCCCAATGTCAATAGAACTTAAAATAGGCTCACTTTAAACAAATTACAATTTGACAGACAGGATCATAATATCAGTCAAATTTGCTGTGTATACACAGATGATGGGCACCCTTCATGCTGAAAGAATCCACTCATGTACTGTAGTAGTTATTGGGGATAAGCGATATGGATGAACAACTTCTTTGTTACGCTTTAGAGACATGTACATTTGTCTATAGCGGTGTTAGAATCTATACTGAAACGTCAATCCTAACTGTAAAAATGTTTTTCATCCATAATCTTTTTCTTAGTTTCCTAAATACATCTCACGGATGTCATTTTACAATAGTGGAGTTTGTATTTGTGTGTGCTGGAATAGAGTCAATGTTTGGTAAAATAGCTTCAGAAAACAAAAGTTGAAAACAATAACCATTGAGTCGGATGTTAGTAGACTGGGATTGTGGAATAGACTTGGTAACGTTTGTCTTGACATGTCTTTGACAGACATGAAACACCTGTCCATGATGATCTTAACCTGTGATCTAAACATGAATTACACAATTTGTCAGAACACATTCGCGTTAAAGGCCTGCGTAAAATCTCAAGCAATGTCATATCGGTATTGTGATCTTCGGACTATAACATTTAAGTTAGCCAGGGTATATGTTCACCATTGGTTAAACACCTTTGCTCATTCACGTGATTGATGTATATCCCTGAACAGCTCAACGCCAGTTTCATTTTAAAAATGTCACAAATGGTATCCTGCATATATTTTGTGACGAAATACTCGTTGTATATTTCAACTATTTTCTTGTGATTTCAAGTTCTTTCTTAAACTCGACATTTCTATTGTTTGTCGGTTGTTTTTTTTTCGGAATTACGTTGTTTTAAAAAACCCTAAAAAGGACTATTAAATTATTACCAAGTACCAAGAAATTTCGTTTTTAAAACACCCAATCTATCCTGAAGTTTTTTGTTCTGAACCCTTTATAAATGACATTGTATATTATTTTACCATAGAGCCTTAGTCTTCTCATATCTGTTAATTTCTATGTATTTCAGGAACCTGAACTAGACCCTGACGAATTATACAGACAGCATATTATAAAGAGTAAGTGGATGTTATCTGCTTTGCTGGAGAGGTATCCAAATTATACAAATAAAAAGGCATAAACTTCAGTGAGCAAATAAACCGTCAGCATGCTGTTAGAAGTATTTACAAATAATTACTGAGAGCTCGTTTTCAAGCGTATATGTGTGTATTTCAGAAGTGATGGATGGGCTGTGTCTAGCAGTAAGCAACGACCAAGTCCGTATCACGGTCGACAACATCAACCATCTCCTCAGTATCCTTAACATCAACACCTATGACGAAGACGTCCTCGACCTTATCAGGAATGCTCTCATTGATAGTAAGGTGTAACACGTAGTGACTTGTAGTTGGAGGTGCCTATGTCCAAGTGACAGTCCGTTGTGCATTAAGATATCCTGACATGTGCAGATATCGCCACTTGATTCCTACCCGTGGGAGTCGTCGGACGTAGATATCCCTGCTTGATTCCTACCCGTGGGAGTCGTCGGACGTAGATATCCCTGCTTGATTCCTATCCGTGGGAGTCGTCGGACGTAGATATCACTGCTTGACTCCTACCCGTGGGAGTCGTCGGACGTAGATATCCCTGCTTGATTCCTATCCGTGGGAGTCGTCGGACGTAGATATCCCTGCTTGATTCCTACCCGTGGGAGTCGTCGGACGTAGATATCCCTGCTTGATTCCTACCCTTGGGTGTCTTCAGGAGTAGATATCCCCACTTGATTCCTACCGGTGGGAGTCTTCGGACGTAGATATCCCTGCTTGATTCCTATCCGTGGGAGTCTTCAGGAGTAGATATCCCTGCTTGATTCCTACCCATGGGAGTCTTCAGGAGTAGATATCCCTGTTTGATTCCTATCCGTGGGAGTCTTCAGGAGAAGATATCCCTGCTTGAATCCTACCCATGGGAGTCTTCAAGGGTAGATATCCCTGCTTGATTCCTATCCGTGGGACTCTTCGGACGTAGATATCCCTGCTTGATTCCTACCCTTGGGAGTCTTCGGACGTAGATATCCCTGCTTGATTCCTATCCGTGGGAGTCTTCAGGAGTAGATATCCCTGTTTGATTCCTATCCGTGGGAGTCTTCAGGAGTAGATATCCCTGCTTGATTCCTACCCATGGGAGTCTTCAGGAGTAGATATCCCTGCTTGATTCCTATCCGTGGGAGTCTTCAGGAGAAGATATCCCCACTTGATTCCTACCCATGTGAGTCTTCAAGGGTAGATATCCCTGCTTGATTCCTATCCGTGGGACTCTTCGGACGTAGATATCCCTGTTTGATTCCTACCCGTGGGAGTCTTCGGACGTAGATATCCCTGCTTGATTCCTATCCGTGGGAGTCTTCAGGAGTAGATATCCCTGTTTGATTCCTATCCGTGGGAGTCTTCAGGAGTAGATATCCCTGCTTGATTCCTACCCATGGGAGTCTTCAAGGGTCGATATCCCTGCTTGATTCCTATCCGTGGGAGTCTTCAGGCGTAGATATCCCCACTTCATTCATACCCGTCGGAGTCTTCCGGCATAAGTTTAAAGTGTGTCTTAAAGAATGGATGAACCAGCATTAAGTTTGCAAGCATGTGTCTTCAGGCATAAATGACCTAGTATTAAGTTTACAATTGTATTAGTTTAATCGTAGATGTGTCTACAAGTATGTGATTAGATGCAGAACCATGTACACAGTACTCGCAGCTTACCCGTGTGCGTCAGTGGTAATGTACAATAGTAAACGCACTTTCTATAATAATATTTGTATAAACAACACTTCGTGAAAACATATCTATATATGCTGCATGGTCTTTCTTCAGCTGGAGGAGATATTGAAACGGACGATTTCGAAAAGGTTGTCCTCAAAAGCGTCTTGACAAAGGACGAGGAAGTAGAGAAGGCGATAGAAGATGCCTACGGTATCGTAGATGTTGACGGCGATGGAGTCATTACCGCTGCTGACATATACCAGTTGATGTTGGCCATAGGAGAGATGATAAGTGATGATGAACTCCTACACATGCTTAAGATGGTTGACAGTGATGGAGACGGCCGAATCACATTTGAAGGTAATGTCCTTTTGAAAAATGTTTTAATAAAAGTCTCTGAGACAATACTTTTCTGTTCTGATACGATACCATTTCCATTTCAAATACTAGGAAATTAAATTACTTACTTCAAAATGTTGTTTATACAAGGGGTTCTGAATTATTAATTGGTAACTGTAACTTTTGTGAATGCTAAAACGGCAGATGTTGAAAGAGACGCATCTAGGTGATAGTGGCACTCCACTCGAGCCATATCCTGAAAAAAAAATTCATAGCTCACATTTGGTCCAATGGTTAAATACTAAGCCTAATATGTTTCAAGATTTTAGGAAATTCATTCTTGGTGTGGAGGACCCGGAGACGATTAGTGAAAAACATTGTGAAGAACATGCAGCTACAGATAACACAGAACCAGAATCGCCGGTGTCTGTCATCTACCAGCCCCCACCCAATCACAAGAAGAGGAGTCTGTTCACGTATGGTGGCATGATAGCTAAACAGTTGTCTGTTGTTGCACTCATGAAGGACCTTGTGGGTACAGCTGACCATGAGGGGATGACAGACAAAGGCGCTAAAGACACTGAGAATGACCATGAAGAAACAAATGAAAGCGCCGACGACGCTAAGACACAGGACGAGAAGCAAACAGACGTTGGCACTGAAGATATTAATGTAAAGGATGTCGAGGGGGTTGGTATGAGAGGCTCTGGTGATGTCACAATGGAGACACTAAGTATTGAACCCAATAGACATTTACAAGAAGGTGAAACGCAAGTTAGACCCGACAACCATTGCCATGTTAAGGGCGATATTAAGAAAGATATGTACAATCCACCAGTTCACAGGACAGGCACAGATGACCCTACAACAGAAAACCGATCCAAAGAAAGAGAAGATATGAAAGACAATGAACCAGATTTGGATGAGAAGAATAAATCGGTTAGTATTGGAATAAACATATTTGTTGGGGGTGTTCTGAAGAGTTTATGGCCTTAATTAAACAGGAACCTATTGTCGAAAATGATTTCCAAAATATGGGGAAAGAAGACAATTGTCCCATGTTACCAACTCAAGGTGTTCCTGAAAAAGAGGTTAAAGAACACACAATACAAATTGGAGAGCATTGTTCAGTGAAAAGGGAATGTCCGCCAACGCGCTACAGTGAAAAGAGTCCATATTATGGTCGCATAAGGCCCATAGTGTTCAGCATGAATCCTCTACCTCCTCTGGAATCCTCTACCTCCTCTGGTGAATCGAAGATAAAGGAACCAGTAAGTAGTATGAGCACTGAAAGTACTGACGCTGATGCAACGCGAGTATGTCATCCTAATGAAAGTCAAGTTGTGAAGATGAAGGATAAACAAATTCAGACATCAGAAGAGAACATAGGAGAGTTTGGTCAGGCAACTGGTGTGATTATGAAAACCAAGGTTGACACTGAATCACAGCTTGATGACACTTCATCGGATAATAAGCCTCTTAGGCGTGAGAGTGCTACCATAACAGAGGTCCATGGCATACCTGATCGACTGCGGAAGATGAAATGTTTACAAAAGGCTATTCTGAAAAGGAGAAATACAAGTTTTGATATGATAAGAACACAAAAGAAAAGATCCCCCTCAAGCGTCCAGTTACAGAGGCAATCCACATCATGCGAGCTGTTAAAACACCTGCCAGACCGTCCGCAACAGGTGATATCCTTTCCTGAAAGACACCCTTGCCATGAAGAAGAAAAGAAAGAAACACTTATGACACCAAGTCCTCCAAAGACCGGATTCAGACGTTTCGCAGAGAGATTCTGCATATCAAAACCTCCACCAGACAGTGTATATGATATTGGTCATTCGACTAATTCCAAGAGCATAAGCATCATTGATGTTTCCCCTAATATAATTGACGAAAGCCTGTATGAACTTGATGTGGAACTTTCAGAGAAGCATCGCGGGTTCAAGAGTATACGCCCATTATCTCGGGTTCTAATGGCCTTAAGATCAACTTACAATGCAAAGAAGGCCCAATCAGAAGACATTACATCTATATCCAGGGATTTAGAGGAAAATGGAACACCATATACAAGAACGAGTCCTACATTTGAACGTAAGGCTACCGTCATGAAACAGAAAACACTGTCCAGATCTAATACCCTCCTGAACCTTGAGCTGCCCATTGAAAATTCTTTCAGACCCAAATTGAAGAGAACTTCAACATTGACACGTATTCCTGTTGATAATGGAACCAAACATAATATTCCTGTGTTCTTGGGATAATTTCGTTGGGAAAATGTACCTTTTTTTGTTACTTTGGTAACAGTGTTCATTCATTAAGGTGTTGCCTTTCTGAGTGATACGAAAATATTTACTTCATGATATTACAGTTTAACATGTACAGCATGAAACATACAGCTTTATGGCTGACAACTTCTTGCTTACTGCACAGAGCGAGGTTTCGATGTAGATTCTTACATCGTTATCAAGCTGAATGTGACTCTTAAGTGATTATTAACTTGATAACGATGTAAGAATCTACATCGAAATGTCGCTTTATGCAATAAACAAAAAGTCGTCATTCATAAAGTTGTAAATTTCATTCTTGACTCACCAGCTTCGAGATTGCCGATCAAACAATAAAACGTACGATGTTTGGCTACTAATTCAACGTTTCTTATCACGTTTAGGATCACTATACGACCCTCAAGCAATGAATGAGTGATAAAGTTTGGGTTTACATCATTGTAAGGAATGTTTGATCTTTATCAAGACTGGGATCAATCATGAATATTTAAATACATACTTAGTACATAATAATCGAGAAAACGCTTACGGTCAGGTTTATCATCTTCTGGTATAGTGTTTCCTTCATGCATCGCGTGTTTCAATGCGTGTAGAATACAACTTGTATAGAACCTGAAGGCAATTGCAAGAGAGCTGGTTGGCCACAAAACACTAGCAAACTAATGACGTTAAGGACCGTTAGCGTTGAGGGTGACCACGAGTGACAGCTCCTAGGGAGGATACAGCTCTTCTCAGAATCACAAGACATTGTCCGGTCAGGAAGTAGCTTCCGCATCGTCGTTTGTCTAAAATAACGGTCCAAAATAGCCTGCATATGCACAACGGAATATTTTGCAGTAGGTACCGTTTGGCGGGGGTCCATTGCTGGTGTTGGGACGCCTCTCTAGTTACTGTAAACCTGACCTTGTGAAGATTAGATAAAATCATGGACAACGGTACATCACTGACATCCCAGACAAGGTTGTTGTACCATATTTCGATGACCATCCTCTAAGCTCAAGGCCAGTCTTCATGGACGACAATGCTAGGCCACATCGTTCATTTACCGTTGGTGATTTCGTACGTGAAGGGGCGGAAGCAACTCTACGTTGACCGTACAGGAGTCCAGAACGCAATACCAGAGAGCAAGTTAGGGGAACGTAGTGTCGTAGAATACGCCAAGGGGATGCGAGAAGGGCCAGGGGTGTTATTGTGGAGGTTTGAGCAGATATTGACATTGTCCCCGGTCATTGATACTTGTGTGATTTCTTGAGGATTGTATGCCAGAATCTTAGAAATGGCCGCACGTCATACTACCATAGCATTCGTGACCCACTCGTGTTATCCCGGGACAAGCTGAATACCGAGGTTACGGAAAGGGGCGAGTGGTGACGAATGACTACCATAGTTATGAGCACTACAAAATGGGTCAATTTTTGCCAGGTTTGTTTCCACGAATAAACAGTTTTTTTATTCTCTTTGCTTGTAGATTTGCAATTTGCAATTCAATTATTCCTTGAGGGTCTGTTCATCCGGATAGTAAGTCAAGTACAGTTTGGATAACTTCCTTTGCTATGGTTAATGGTATCATATTGATACTACGCAAAATATGGGATGTTGAGGTCCGTTTTTCCATGTGTATGGTCTAAAGCGTCAAAACAATTTCCATAACATTAATAAAGCTCAATTGTACGATTCAGACTTTATCACGAGCGTGTGTTCATGCTGTCTAACATATGGAGATGACATCAGGTGTTTCCTCACTCGGCCCAAACACATGGACAGGCAAGTCATATGTGCCCCTGAATCGACGCAGTAACAGTAAATGGTGCTATTAGAAACAGCAATCAAATTTCAAAACAACACAAACCCTTCTTCTCGTTCACCCGGAGCAGTCCAGACAAATGAGCCCCTATGAATGCATCATGGGAAAGGGTGTCTTCTGAAAAAGAAGACAAGAATGATTAAGAACTACCTGACAGTAGATATATGTTCAACTAACCTTTTTGTCGGTTGACTCCCATCAGTAGATCCAAGAGCATATAATGTGAGTGAGTGAGCTTTGGTTTTACGCCTCTTTTAACATTATTCCAGCAATATCACAGCGGGGAACGATAGAACACTTTAACCACTCGGCTAACCCCGGCCCTTCATCATAATGTATTAAGCCTACCTATTGTACACGCCTCTGTCTGTTTCTGCACGCATGCCAGTCCTCCTTTCTCGGCCTTTGAAAAGAGAAACACAGTCATTATACAAGTGTTGATCCATCAGAAGACCCCCATGTGTGTATTTGCCATTTGAACAAACTGCTCAATATAAAATATTGACCTACCGGTACATAAAATATAGAACTACGAGCTGTAGTGTTCAACAATTGAACCCAAATCTATCTCTGCTTGGTGCTGTACATACTATAGCAAAGTGCCATGGGTCGTGATCTGCTGGCACAGCGCCATCAGCATGCACTAGTGCGTGGATGTTTGCGCTATATTAATATCCAACAAACAAACAAAGAAATTCACTTTATAGACACTTGCTCCAAATAATAGTATTTATATTTAGGATCGTGCAACAATGCATTTACATAACGAGTTGGAAATTGGACTGGTATACATTTTTGCCTCTTCTTTACGCTATGCAATGGAAGCTAAAAGACATCACCGTGTCAATGATTTCAACGTAATAAGCATTTTGGACGTTGAAAAATTTAAGTGCACATAAATTTGAGAGCACGTGTTGCAGGGAGCAGTTTTCATCGATTCATGTACATTGTGGTAAGGCTGTTAGCGCAGTATGTCCCGGATGAGCCCACAAGGAACGTAATACCCTCGTCAATATACCTATTGATATGCGTGTTTGTCAATGTTTTGACAACAGCTTCCAGGTAACCTTTCATGATCCTCTTTGTGATAGGGCTATTGATTATTGCACAGTACTTGGATAAGCGCCAACTTGCAGCGGTATTCTTTCAAAGGTAAATTGACGTTATGTATGTATGTATGTATGTATGTATGTATGTATGTATGTATGTATGTATGTATGTATGTATGTATGTATGTATGTATGTATGTATGTATGTATGTATGTATGTATGTATGTATGTATGTATGTATGTATGTATGAATGTATGTATGTATGTATGTATGTATGTATGTATGTATGTATGTTCGGAAAAAAAGTCCTCGGAATGAAGGTACCGGTAAAAAAGTACTAAATTTGCCTAGGAATAAAAGTCCTACTTTTATTTTTTTATAACAAATGTTCAGAAAAAAACTTAGTTTTAATTTTTTTACTTTATTCACATAGGCACTTTCACATACAACAATGTAAATTGATAAAAATTTGCATCTGCAATGATACATTTGCAGGACTTTTAACATTTTTAATACTTTTTTTCACATAGGCACTTCATATTGCACTGAAACATGACAATTTGCAAAAATTTGCTAAAATCACATTTTATTTGACAAACAGAACTCAAACAGTACTCCACAAGAAAGTTTATGAAAACAATCTTGTTGTGAACACTAATTATTCTTTGATTCAAGCAGCTAAAATCCAAAATTTTGACAAACAGAACTCAAGCTAAATCCTCGATTTGAATGCCCAGTTAAAATAGCATTGTTCTTGGTTATTTAATTCTTGTCTTTAATACACAATCACTTTTGTCAACAATAACTTTGATGTCAACATCCACTTAATCTGTTTTCACAATAATAGGACTTTTTTTTCGGAGGACTTTTTTTCCGGTACTTTATTACCGAGGACTTTTTTTCCTATGTATGTATGTATGTATGTATGTATGTATGTATGTATGTATGTATGTATGTATGTATGTATGTATGTATGTATGTATGTATGTATGTATGTATGTATGTATGTATGTATGTATGTATGTATGTATGTATGTATGTATGTATGTATGTATGTATGTATGTATGTATGTATGTATGTATGTATGTATGTATGTATGTATGTATGTATGTATGTATGTAAATATGTATGTGTGACCTTGTATGTGTGTGTGCGTGTGCGTATGCGTGTGTCTGTCTGAATGTATTTTTGGTGTTTGTGTCAATACGTTATTTGGCTTGTGTTAATATTTGTTACAGTGGGATGATATATCTCCATCCCACGAATGTGTGCACGAACTTTGTCGTATATGTTGACATATAACAAGAAACATCTATCTTAAATCTAATAAATGGCAAAATATAATTCTTAAACATCTTCACGAGATTTCAACATTGTAAATTACAAGAAAGTGTTTACTGTCAGTCGAATGAATACAAAATTGACAGTTATTTGAACCAAATTGAATACCTGTATTTATGTAAAAGTGTTCCATCCGCCACCAGGTGGTTTCGCATCAATGTTAGACTCGCTGTGCCAACTTCCGGTTTGGTCGTAAGCTTTATCGATAGTGTAAACGCACTCTAACTCTGGACTGTATAGGACCGCATCCATTACTTCACTGTATAGCATCCATTACTTCACTGTAGATGCTATATATACATAAAAAAGCACAGGTACATAGTACATAGATAATAATGACAGATTCAACTACATAGGGTAGCCATAGGGCCTAAGTCAGTATTACATTATCCATTATTTATTTGTAGACGCTATATACACATGAGTAGGCATAAGTACATAGAGAATAAGGACAGGTTTAACTACATCGGGTAGCCATAGGGCTTAAGTCAGTATGACATTATCCATTTTTTCTCTGTAGATGCTACATATACATAAGTAGGCATAAGTACATAATACATAGCTGATGATTAGAAGTTGGACTATATCTGGTAGGCATAGGGTCTAAGTGCATATTACATTATCCATTATTCCCCATCATTTCTGCAGATGCTACAGATACATAGGTAAACATGTATATAATATGTTTGATCTTCAGGATGATCGTCTGGAGGAAATAAAGACTCTCTCTCTCTCATGGTGTTGTTTCGTGTTGTATGTGCCATAGGGCTTGTGCAGGTTGGACTGCATCTGGTAACATGCTTAGCTACAGGTTTACTTTCACCATTGCATATGCTACCTATGTATCGTGTATTGAACATAGTTTGGATATAACTTGTAGTAGTATCAGTTGGTGCTATTATGAAGTTCATAGTTCATAGTTCATAGCAGTTGTGAAAAGAAAGGGTATAAAATTCAACTATAGACAATCATTCAAACATCTACTTTCATTGATAGCTGATGTACCTTACACTAAAGTGGACCTAAACAATGAAATAAACTTCACAAAAGAAAAGAGCATTAATATTACTTTAATTACAACTGCTTCAATAGCTCATGTAGCCTGACATTGGATGATTCATAAGTAAGTGAAAATAACTGATCCATACATATGAAATTCAGACAAGAAATAGGTATGAGTGATTGTTTGTGCTGAAATATACAAATGACAGTATTTCAACATGTTAAGTAAATCAGCTCAATTATAAAACATGATCACTATGTACAGACTGAAACTCTACCACATAAGCATGCAGTGTGACCTTCAGTGGTGGTTAGATTGACACTTACTGGATTAATATGCAGAGCTATGCAATGAGAATAAAGTGAAAAACATAACTAAGATTGTATTGTTTCATAGGGTAAGTAAACCAATGCCATGTATCTCAATATTTCATATAATCTTCCTAGTAAGTGTATGAAACCCACACAAATGCCTTGCGTAACTTCCTTTGAAAGGACAGGATTCTGTGTTGTGTGAGGGTATGTTTCATAAGTAATTGACAGGAAATGTTACAGGGACAACTTTTAGCTTATTTCAAAACATATATCAAACTGTCTAATGATGTGTATGTTTACAAGGTGGCATTTCAGCTTTCTTTCACTGCAATTCTGGTGTGAAAGTGTGTACAATTGCATTTTGTAAGTTTAGATGGAGTCATACATGAAGAAGGTAGAAAGCATAATATATGAGCAATAAATAGGTTGTATGTTGTAGGTAATATATAACCACAAGAAAACGTGTTTCACTTCATGTTTGAATGTTCATTTTAAGATAGTTAAAGATCTGACATATTACCTATATAAACTTTTGAATATGACAACTCATGTACACTTCTATTCATTGTACTGAGCCTGTCCTCAATGTTTGTTTACATATGTGTCATGATGTACAAGTATGATGGGCCAGTAAACTGAACTAATTGGCACTTTGTCCCTGTTTCTTAGGCGTCATATATACTAAAATCATCTTCTATATACCAAAAAGCCATTAAATAAACTCATGTATTAAATATTACATTAAAACAATGCCTAAAATAGGACCAAATTGTAAGTGAAAAGCTCCTCATAGCTTCGGGCAGCCATTTGCAATTGACAAAGGGAGGTAATTCCTCCAATTTCCTCTGCACTTTGTACAGAAATAAAGGCACAAAAAGAAAGTTGTCTGCCCCTGATCGTGAACATGTTCATGTCGCATATCAGCTCTTACCCTAACCCTAACCCCAGGGTTAGACCAAACACTAACCCCAGTCTTATACCCAACACTAAACCCAGGGTTAGACCAAACACTAACCCCAGTCTTATACCTGACACTAACCCCTAACCCTAACCCCTGACACTAACCCTAACCCTTAACCCTAACCCTAGACCAAACACTAACCCTAGGGTTAGACCAAACACTAACCCCAGTCTTATACCTGACACTAACCTAACTAACCCTAACCCCTGCCACTAACCTTAACCCTAACCCTGACCCTAACCCTTAACCCTAACCCTAGACCAAACACTAACCCCAGGGTTAGATAAAACACTAACCCCAGGGTTAGACAAAACACTAACCTCAGGGTTAGACAAAACACTAACCCCAGGGTTATATCAAACACTAACCCCAGGGTTAGTCCAAACACCTACCCAACACTAACCCCAGTCTTATACCCAACACTAACCCCACGGTTAGACCAAACACTAACCCCAGGGTTATATCCAACACTAACCCCAGGGTTAGACCAAACACTAACCCCAGTCTTATAACCAACACTAACCCCAGAGTTAGACCAAACACTAACCCCAGTCTTATACCCTAACCCTAACGCAAGGGTTAGACCAAACACTAACCCCAGTCTTATACCCAACACTAACCCCAGGGTTAGACCAAGCCCTAACCCCAGTCTTATACCTGACACTAACTAGTAACCCTAACCCTAACCCCTGACCCTAACCCTTAAACCTAACCCTACACCAAACACTAACCCCAGGGTTAGATGAAACAATAACCCAACACTAACCCCAGGGTTAGACAAAACACAACCACAGGGTTATATCCAACACTAACCCCAGGGTTAGACCAAACACTAACCCCAGTCTTATACCCAACACTAACCCCAGGGTTAGACCAAACACTAACCCCACTGTATGTTTTCAGCATTACATCGAAACATGCACCGTTTGGAGATGTTCATGAGCTTTTTGACTTATTATTCTTGTGTTTTGTGAGGCAGGTAACTAATTGCTTGTTGACATGTAAACACCTGTTTCAGTGGGAGACATGACAGCGAGAGAGCTACATAAAGAGAGGTTTACTGATCCAAATGAAATGGAAGGGGAAAAGTTTCAGTGTCGCCTGGAAACAGGGACTGTATTGAGATGTTACAAATCAGCTCAATTATAAAACATGATCACTATGTACAGACTGAAACTCTACCACATAAGCATGCAGTGTGACCTTCAGTGGTGGTTAGATTGACACTTACTGGATTAATATGCAGAGCTATGCAATGAGAATAAAGTGAAAAACATAACTAAGATTGTATTGTTTCACAGGGTAAGTAAACCAATGCCATGTATCTCAATATTTCATATAATCTTCCTAGTAAGTGTATGAAACCCACACAAATGCCTTGCATAACTTCCTTTGAAAGGACAGGATTCTGTGTTGTGTGAGGGTATGTTTCACAAGTAATGGACAGGAAATGTTACAGGGACAACTTTTAGCTTATTTCAAAACATATATCAAACTGTCTAATGATGTGTATGTTTACAAGGTGGCATTTCAGCTTTCTTTCACTGCAATTCTGGTGTGAAAGTGTGTACAATTGCATTTTGTAAGTTTAGATGGAGTCATACATGAAGAAGGTAGAAAGCATAATATATGAGCAATAAATAGGTTGTATGTTGTAGGTAATATATAACCACAAGAAAACGTGTTTCACTTCATGTTTGAATGTTCATTTTAAGATAGTTTAAGATCTGACATATTACCTATATAAACTCTTGAATATGACAACTCATGTATACTTCTATTCATTGTACTGAGCCTGTCCTCAATGTTTGTTTACATATGTGTCATGATGTACAAGTATGATGGGCCAGTAAACTGAACTAATTGGCACTTTGTCCCTGTTTCTTAGGCGTCATATATGCTAAAATCATCTTCTATATACCAAAAGCCATTAAATAAACTCATGTATTAAATATTACATTAAAACAATGCCTAAAATAGGACCAAATTGCAAGTGAAAAGCTGCTCATAGCTTCGGGCAGCCATTTGCAATTGACAAAGGGAGGTAATTCCTCCAATTTCCTCTGCACTTTGTACAGAAATAAAGGCACAAAAAGAAAGTTGTCTGCCCCTGATCGTGAACATGTTCATGTCGCATATCAGCTCTTACCCTAACCCTAACCCCAGGGTTAGACCAAACACTAACCCCAGTCTTATACCCAACACTAACCCCAGGGTTAGACCAAACACTAACTCCAGTCTTATACCTGACACTAACCCCTAACCCTAACCCCTGTTACACCTAACACTAACCCTGACCCTAACCCCTAACCTAGACCCTAACACTAACCCCAGGGTTAAGACAACACTAAAGGGTTAGACCCAACACTAACCCCAGTCTTAGACCAAACACTAACCCCCTAACCCTAAGTCCAGGGTATACCCCAAACACTAACACTAGGGTTAGACCCTGACTAACCTAAGGGTTAACCCTAACCCCAGGGTTATACCCAACACTAACCCCAGGGTTAGATCCAACACTAACCCCAGGGTTATACCTAAAACACTAACCCCAGGGTTAGACCAAACACTAACTAACCCAGTCTTATACCCAACACTAACCCCAGGGTTAGACCAAACACTAACCCCAGTCTACCCAACACTAACCCCAGGGTTATACCCAACACCCTAACCCAACACTAACCCCAGTCCTATACCTAAACACTAACCCCAGTCTTATACCCAACACTAACCCCAGGGTTAGATGAAACACTAACCCAACACTAACCCCCTTAACCCAGGGAGGTGTTTGAACAACCACTAACCCCAGGTTATATCCAAACACTAGCCCCAGGGGGAGCTTTTTCAAACACTAACCCCAGTCATAACAACCTAACCCTAACCCAGGTGTTAGAGCTATCATGTGTATTGGCCCCACTGTATGTTTTCAGCTTTTTCAGTTTCTATGAGGGACATAACTGACGCTTGGAATGTGCATGGGTGGAGTTTAACGAGCCTAACGAAATGGTAGGTGTATGTTTTCAGCATTACATCGAAACATGCACCGTTTGGAGATGTTCATGAGCTTTTTTACTTATTATTCTTGTGTTTTGTGAGGCAGGTAACTAATTGCTTGTTGACATGTAAACACCTGTTTCAGTGGGAGACATGACAGCGAGAGAGCTACAGAAAGAGAGGTTTACTGATCCAAACGAAATGGAAGGGGAAAAGTTTCAGTGTCGCCTGGAAACAGGGACTGTATTGAGATGTTGCCTTTGCTTTGTGAACCATATCTTCGAGAGAATCGCTGCTGCAGCATCCCGTCACGACCATAACAACAAGCCATCCACCATCACCTACAAAGTGCCGTGCTGTGAACAAGTACACCAGCTCCAAGAAGAAAGTTCACCAGAGCTTCTACTTACATACAACGGTCCTTTTCAGGACCACCAAAATAGAACAAAAGAATACTTGAAACGTTGATGAATGACTGACTGACTGACTGAAGGAATGAATGAATGAATGAATGAATGAATGAATGAATGAATGAATGAATGAATGAATGAATGACTGAATGAATGAATGAATGAATGAATGAATGAATGAATGACAGAATGAGTGGGTGTTAATAATAAATTCATTATAATAAGATCGGCAATGGACCTGAACACACAGTCGACCCACACCATGTACTGTTTCTGTGGGCACCCTTCACGTTCTGATAAGGCGGCACGAGTTGTTCCCCTTGGACCGTATCAGAAAACCTGGCATTCCGTGCTGGTCCCGTGCATCATTTGCTTTAAAAGAGCACAGAAGTAGTCTATCTTGATGCTCGACGGAGGTCATATAATTATGAACGTACGCTAACCATACTCGGCACATTACTGCAGATGCCATTAGACAATGTTATGCCAAAATATGAATCTGATACACATATAGGGTCAGACGATACAGAGTTTTCCTGGATACTACCGTCGCGCAGGAACTGTGCGTGATTTGCTTTTAAAACAGCACAGAAATAGTCAATTCCTTGTTCGACGGATGTGGTACAATGTTGGACACACACTGACCATACTTGGCACATGACTCCACCTGTCATCAGACAATATCATACTTAAATAGGAATCTCATACACTCATATGCTCAGACGATACAGAGTTTTTAGTGATACTACTGTTGTATGAACTGTGCATAATTTGCTGTCAAATCACACACACATGCACGAATTGTTCCCTTTGGACTGATAATGAGCTAAACTATATACCTGACATATCACAAAGCTGACTGAAAATACATAGCATGACCCATATTGTGGGGAAAGAGGCAATAGCAGTAATTATAGGTAGCTAGGGTTAAGAAACATGGCTTGTTGAAGAGCGACTTTAAACCCACACATGTACTCACCAACATCTATAATGCTGTATTCTGTGTGAAGAGAAATGCTGTAGTTGAGTGATCTCATATTGGGTATGAATGACTGTCTTATATAGGTAGATAGGTTTGTTTGTAGGTAGATAGGTTTGTTGTATGTGGGCATCTTTGTATCTATGCGATGCTATTCAAACTTCTGTGGAGTAAATGAGCCAGTAACAGACTTTCTATACTTTGTATAAGAATAAGAATAGGTGTATTTTATTCTATTACTTAGCCTGCCTTTTACTAACTATCATTCACCGCCAGTTCGCTGGGTAATGAGCTCACTCGAAACTCAATCGTCAGAGGATGAACAGCTCTCGCTCACTTTTTGCGACATAGCTTTCGACATACATTTGGAGCCTATTCTGAGGACGTTTTCAGCATTATAGTGGATATCTTATCCATGTATTGTCCATTTAATATCGTTTGGATAAAAGGGGTAGTTGTATCAGTGTGTTTTATTATCAAGTTTGATTTTGCTTATCTTATTGCGTTAAATACCCAAACACTGACTCAACATTCATTACACATATGATGTAATATCAGTAAGATGATTCAGAGCAGTAGCATTGCTATGGGAGATAAAAGACAAGGCCAGGCGTGTGATCATGGCATCAAGGAACGAACAGAAGTATGCATTTGTAATCATAAATGGGTGAATGGAAATAAGCCTGAGAGAAGGAATGAATGAGGTGTTCTTTAGCCTGGTTTTATAGCTATGCACATCTACAGTCATTTGTGTGGGTTTGAATAATGTATTTGTGCGAGACACTAACCCAACACTAACCCCAGGGTTAGACCAAACACTAACCCCAGGGTTATATCCACCACTAACCCCAGGGTTAGACCAAACACTAACCCCAGGGTTAGACCAAACACTAACCCAACACTAACCCCAGGGTTAGACCAAACACTAACCCCAGGGTTATATCCAACACTAACCCCAGGGTTAGACTAAACCTAACCCCAGTCTTATACCCAACACTAACCCAACACTAACCCCAGTCTTATACCCAACACTAACCCCAGGGTTAGACCAAAAACTAACCCAACACTAACCCCAGTCTTATACCAACACTAACAACACTAACCCCAGGGTTAGACCCAACATCCTAACCCCAGGGTTATAACCCCAGGGTTAGACCAAACACTAACCCAACACTAACCCCAGGGTTACACCAAACACTAACCCCAGGGTTATATCCAACATTAACCCCAGGGTTAGACCAAACACTAACCCAACACTAACCCCAGTCTTATACCCAACACTAACCCCAGTCTTATACCCAACACTAACTCCAGGGTTAGACCAAACACTAACCCCAGTCCTATCCCCAGTCCTACACCTCACCCTATCCCCCAACACTAACCCCAGTCTTATACCCAACACTAACCCCAGTCTTATACCCAACACTAACCCCTAACCCTAACCCTAACCCTTGAGAGGTGTTTGAAGCTATCACTGTGTATTGGCCAAATCAGGGAGCTTTTACGGGAGCTTTTTTCAGTTTCTATGCTAAGGGACATAACTCTAGTTCACTGTTGACATTGGAAACGTGCATGGGTGGAAGAGAGGACGCTGAGAGAGGTTTAACGAGCCTAACGAAATGGTAGGTGTATGTTTTCAGCATTACATCGAAACATGCACCGTTTGGAGATGTTCATGAGCTTTTTTACTTATTATTCTTGTGTTTTGTGAGGCAGGTAACTAATTGCTTGTTGACATGTAAACACCTGTTTCAGTGGGAGACATGACAGCGAGAGAGCTACAGAAAGAGAGGTTTACTGATCCAAACGAAATGGAAGGGGAAAAGTTTCAGTGTCGCCTGGAAACAGGGACTGTATTGAGATGTTGCCTTTGCTTTGTGAACCATATCTTCGAGAGAATCGCTGCTGCAGCATCCCGTCACGACCATAACAACAAGCCATCCACCATCACCTACAAAGTGCCGTGCTGTGAACAAGTACACCAGCTCCAAGAAGAAAGTTCACCAGAGCTTCTACTTACATACAACGGTCCTTTTCAGGACCACCAAAATAGAACAAAAGAATACTTGAAACGTTGATGAATGACTGACTGACTGAATGAATGAATGAATGACTGAATGACTGACTGACTGAATGAATGAATGAATGAATGAATGAATGAATGAATGAATGACAGAATGAGTGGGTGTTAATAATAAATTCATTATAATAAGATCGGCAATGGACCTGAACACACAGTCGACCCACACCATGTACTGTTTCTGTGGGCACCCTTCACGTTCTGATAAGGCGGCACGAGTTGTTCCCCTTGGACCGTATCAGAAAACCTGGCATTCCGTGCTGGTCCCGTGCATCATTTGCTTTAAAAGAGCACAGAAGTAGTCTATCTTGATGCTCGACGGAGGTCATATAATTATGAACGTACGCTAACCATACTCGGCACATTACTGCAGATGCCATTAGACAATGTTATGCCAAAATATGAATCTGATACACATATAGGGTCAGACGATACAGAGTTTTCCTGGATACTACCGTCGCGCAGGAACTGTGCGTGATTTGCTTTAAAACAGCACAGAAATAGTCAATTCCTTGTTCGACGGATGTGGTACAATGTTGGACACACACTGACCATACTTGGCACATGACTCCACCTGTCATCAGACAATATCATACTTAAATAGGAATCTCATACACTCATATGCTCAGACGATACAGAGTTTTTAGTGATACTACTGTTGTATGAACTGTGCATAATTTGCTGTCAAATCACACACACATGCACGAATTGTTCCCTTTGGACTGATAATGAGCTAAACTATATACCTGACATATCACAAAGCTGACTGAAAATACATAGCATGACCCATATTGTGGGGAAAGAGGCAATAGCAGTAATTATAGGTAGCTAGGGTTAAGAAACATGGCTTGTTGAAGAGCGACTTTAAACCCGCACATGTACTCACCAACATCTATAATGCTGTATTCTGTGTGAAGAGAAATGCTGTAGTTGAGTGATCTCATATTGGGTATGAATGACTGTCTTATATAGGTAGATAGGTTTGTTTGTAGGTAGATAGGTTTGTTGTATGTGGGCATCTTTGTATCTATGCGATGCTATTCAAACTTCTGTGGAGTAAATGAGCCAGTAACAGACTTTCTATACTTTGTATAAGAATAAGAATAGGTGTATTTTATTCTATTACTTAGCCTGCCTTTTACTAACTATCATTCACCGCCAGTTCGCTGGGTAATGAGCTCACTCGAAACTCAATCGTCAGAGGATGAACAGCTCTCGCTCACTTTTGCGACATAGCTTTCGACATACATTTGGAGCCTATTCTGAGGACGTTTTCAGCATTATAGTGGATATCTTATCCATGTATTGTCCATTTAATATCGTTTGGATAAAAGGGGTAGTTGTATCAGTGTGTTTTATTGTCAAGTTTGATTTTGCTTATCTTATTGCGTTAAATACCCAAACACTGACTCAACATTCATTACACATATGATGTAATATCAGTAAGATGATTCAGAGCAGTAGCATTGCTATGGGAGATAAAAGACAAGGCCAGGCGTGTGATCATGGCATCAAGGAACGAACAGAAGTATGCATTTGTAATCATAAATGGGTGAATGGAAATAAGCCTGAGAGAAGGAATGAATGAGGTGTTCTTTAGCCTGGTTTTATAGCTATGCACATCTACAGTCATTTGTGTGGGTTTGAATAATGTATTTGTGCGAGTAAATGAATGAATGACCGAATGAATGAATGAATGAATGAATGACAGAATGAGTGGGTGTTAATAATAAATTCATTATAATAAGATCGGCAATGGACCTGAACACACAGTCGCCCCACTATGTACTGTTTCTGTGGGCACCCTTCACGTTCTGATAAGGCGGCACGAGTTGTTCCCCTTGGACCGTATCAGAAAATCTGGCATTCCGTGCTGGTCCCGTGCATCATTTGCTTTAAAAGAGCACAGAAGTAGTCTATCTTGATGCTCGACGGAGGTCATATAATTATGAACGTACGCTAACCATACTCGGCACATTACTGCAGATGCCAATAATGGTTGTATCCCCCTTCAATTTTTATGATTGGAGAGGTGGTGGGGGTGTGTGTGGTGTTGGGGTGCAATAATGGTTGTGACAACCATTATTGGCATGAGTATATGTTCGCGCTGTTTTAAATAGGCAACACAGAAGCACTTTTGCCAAATTATGTTGCAGTTCTCTCCCTTTGGCGATAGAAGTAGATAGATATTCGCGTCCTAAGACCCCACTTCATCTGGGTGTATGCAAGCTTTGTCAGAGCCATCACATTGAAGATGAGATACACTTTTTGACTGAATGTGAATTTTATTCCGATTTACTCTACGAATTGCTCCAGCTGGCTTCCTCAACTGATACAAACATCTACAGTAGAATATCAAAGAACAATTTATAAGCTTGATGCAAAATGATAACCTTACTAAAACCTTAGCCGCAGTTGTAACTGCTTTCTGTAAGAGAAGGAAACTCCAATGTGCACTAAACTCCATCTACTTTATTCAGTTACTACCATTGCAAGGATCTGGTCTGATTTATTATTTCAAGTGATCTCATTTGGGCGCAGAGCATTTAAAACTAAAGGGCAGATAATTACAGGTGATTAAAGGGCAGATAATTACAGGTGCGTTGTCACATGTTTCGAAGGTCTCGTGGCGACATGCATGGTCGTCAGGCAAGTTAGTATGTTCGTCTTCGTAAGAGCGCATATAAAACGGTAAGAAAACATTATGAATTGATATGTTTGCAATGATTTGGTTATCATATCAGTTATTGTAAGTAAATGAATGAAAACTATGCAGTCCGTAATACGTTATGACTAAGTTATGTACTGTTGTAAACAATTGACATTACTGCTGTATGTGAATCTAAGTTAGTTTTGTTTATTGTTACAGTCAATCACATTTCAAGTCAACACAATTCAACCAATCTTCTAAGAATAAAGATATGACGTCGCTCTCTCATAATCATCGTTCGTTCGTTCGTTAGTTAATACATTGACGTTTTATGCATCGCTGGATAACACCACTTCGCTCGTGTTGCACGTGCTACAGTTCGACCGCTTGTGAGAGACGTTCTCTGCCCACCTCGTCTGTTGCTGTTACCCCCCAACTACATCCCAACCGCATTAGTATATGCACTTTAATTAAAGTTGTTTTGAATATTGTGACTTTGATATAAGTTTTGTGTCAATTTGACTTTGCAAGTATGTCTGAGAGGGATACTGAGTCACATTCACAGCAAAAATAACTTAGTTTCCGTTCTTGCGGAAACCTAATGGATACTGGGTAATGTAGGTTTCCGCTAGGTTTCAGTATGCGGAAACAGACAATGCGAGTTTCCGCATAGTTTACAACACTGAAACTAACAAATCTAGGTTTCCGTCAAGTTTCTACAACTGAAACTATCATTATGTGTTTCCATTTAGTTTCAGTTCACTGAAACATTCATAGCAAAATGACTTAGTTTCCGTTATTGCGGAAACCTATTGGATACTGGGTAATGTAGGTTTCCGCTAGGTTTCTGTTGGTTTCAGCTTAGATGAAATGGCAAACTTAGCTTTGTGCTGTTCCATTGGGGGGACAATATTTACTTACTGTTACATTTGCAAGATAATTTCTATACACAGAATCCAGCTAGGGTCCATGCAGGAAGCGAAAGTATTGTACGTTCCCGTAGTCCCTAGTATGTTGATCAGCCTTCAGGTGTTTGCAATCTATAGCCCATTTTTATACTGTACCGTTAAAGTGTTTATGGTTACATGCCAGTTTATAGTGTACATTTGTGATAGACTAGTTATTTTACTGTCCTTCGAAAAAAGGTAAGTGTATAAGTTTGTTTTTATTTCATTAGGGATCCTAGACGAATGTGTAATGTTGCTTGCTGATGAATAATCTGAGAGCCTGTAGTAGATCTAACATTATAAAAATGTTTCATGTAAATTTTTTTATAAATATACACATGCATTGCGTTAAAAATGACTTTGAAAGGTGTTGAGAATTAACTGTTATCTGCGTGAAGGGAGGTAACTCTTGTATCTGCCTGTTATAGTTGGTTTATTCAATCACATAAAAGTAGACAAAACGAGATCTAAGTTCCAAAATAATACAACCTATGTTTTCTTGAATTGTATTGTCACCTCAGTACACAATGAGAATGCGTTTGTAGAATGTTAAAGTACTGTTTAAGGGAGAATAAAAACCACCAAACTCTGCCCAAACAAGTCCATGGTCCACCACTGCATGGAGCTGAGGGTCGTCTGCTTCACTAACACATGATATTTCTTTACAACTATTAATGAATGACTTGGTCATCATTACACAGTGACCTCAGAAGAATAGTATTTGGAGTTACATCCCCTTACTTTCTGGACAACTTATGTTATTGCAATCATTCCTTATCCACCTCAAAAGAATGGAATATGAACTCATTGTTTGCAACAAAAAAAGCAGACAATGTAAGAGTTTAAATCATGCTATCTCAGTATAGTATGTATTTACAAAAACAGATAACATGATGTTACCATGGCCCCATATATTTGTGAATTCTCTATCTAAACCAGTTACCAGTATGTTTATGTACTAATTTTCTTAAGTATCATAAAATAAAAGTTTTCATTAATTTGTAGTTTTTCAACTTTGGAAAAGTAATAACAGAAAATGCATCTACAATGTTAAGGTTAAATGTTTTCTGTTCAGTTTTCTGTTGCTACATATGTTATATGGCAGTATACCATACATGTATTGTATGTAACCTCCTACATAACATTACAACATATTTTACAAGAGAAAGAAGATGAATTTGAAGAGGAGTTATCATACATTCAGCTAAACACATGCCTGTGTTTCATCGAATCCTTCCAACCCATTAAATATGTTTGTCGTTTCACACAACACCCAGCAATATTGAAGCCATATGAAAGGGGCTACAAATAATTTTGTTGGGACCAGTGAAACCAGTGACTGACATCGCAAGTACTGCGCAATGTGGATTTGATGACATGTAACAACCAACTGAGCGAACCTGACTACTTTATCATGTCAGTCACATGTTGCGACAAACATCCATGTGTTGCTTAAGACCAAACCTCAAGTTACATATTGGGTAATCACAACATAGTGCTCGTCCTCTCTCTCTCTCTCTCTCTGTCTCTCTCTCTCTCTCTCTCTCTCTCTCTCTCTCTCTCTCTCTCTCTCTCTCTCTCTCTCTCTCTCTCTCTACATGTCATTTCACACCCATACTAAGGTCTGTGACGTATTTATGCATAGAAGCAATCATTTATACAATAAACATTCAAAGCATGAAATATATACGTATACACCCTGTAAACATAGAGTTGCTTTAAGTAGCACAATACCATACAAACCTGTCGTTGTGCATCCAGTTTGCCTTAGCTGTCTGATGTTTAACGCAGTGGGAAGCAAGGTAAGTACACATTCTTATCTTCACAAACATATATCATGAACACATGTATTTTCAATACTTAGTACACTTCAAATGTGATATATCTTCATTTTTCAAGACGTTTCCGATGTCTGGATCTTGAGGTTCAGTGAAGCATTCAATTGTGTCAGGATCATCTCTCAAACATTTGTGTTAATTTAATGTGATTTGTAAATACAATACAAAATATTATTATTTTCTATTTTCGTATTGATTTTATGTGTACGTATATTAGTATTTGTAACAGCAATATTATTGACAACGTTCAAAAGGGGAATTCCACAAAATATATTAATAGAAACTTCAGTAAAGGGCCACAAAGTGTATCATTTTCAAGATAGTACAGGGATGGTCAAAGAAGCCTCAAAACGCAACAAACAATTTCCATTTCATATGACATAATAGCCCCAATATTTCCGTACACCTCTTTCGATTTCAACTTGACAACTTGTCTGTTACTCGGCCTCAATGCAAACTGATTTGAAGCGCAATGTTTACATGAACGTATCTATCCCCCAAAATAAGATAACGGCACTTTCATAATGTATCATAATGCATCTGAACTGGTTTTTATTGGACTACTAAATATTAATAAATTGTTGAAAGTCAATGCAATACATACAAGCTATTGCTGATCGGATATGAGGCGCTCCACATCGGTATTTAAGCACATGTTGAACGTGTATTCGTGTCGTGCGACTCGTGGTGACACTTTATTTATACCCGTGCAAAGTAATACCGGGCATATCATTTCCGGTTCGTCGAATTCTGTTAATTAATTAAAGCCGTTATTATTTACACATCCCAAAAATTCAGTGTTACGTGCGATCTTCATATTCTATTACCACTGTATTTCTCAAATGCCTTTATCTTCAAGATTGTCTCCATGCAAGTTTTGACTCGACCCGACATCGAGAAAATAATCTAAAAATACACTTAAGTTAAGCTACATGATGATAAATTGACTTTTTCGGAAGTTATAATAATTATTACTTTTTTTCGTGCAATTAAAATTAATGTAGTCAATAAGAATAATTCCGCCTGCAATAATAAGTGGAGCCGATGTGAATGACTGATCAGCACAAACGGCAGCCATCACAGCCGAGTCGGGACAGGCGTGGGATGGTCGCTGTGCATTTGGATACTACTAACATGTATTGTGACGCTTGGCAGAGCTGATTTCGTAATAATTCTGTTAAGTATTGCTATTATTGTTTATGAAGATTGTTTATTTGTGGAATAAGTGCACGTTTACGACGCATTGCAGCTTTTATTTTATGCCATTTTCCAACTTGTAAAGCCCGCTCATAGCGAGACGGGGAATCCCGTGACGTCATTAGGAAGCCTAATTTCATGTACACATTTACAAATTTAGCTTTACGACTTTCCTAGTCACGATATGGCTGCCGATGTGACTTTGTAACTCACTACCATTCTGCATAACTTGTGAATGTACCATTTATTACATTGTACACGAAAAACAACAAACACAGTAACACAGTCACTGATATGATTCATCTGTTTCATTATTTTGAATAGCTCACATTTCAACAGAACCCAACAATGTATGTATGTATGTATGTATGTAGGGATGGATGGATGGATGGATGGATGGATGCATGCATGCATGCATGTGAGAAGCCACATCAAGAGGGAATCTTCAGCATTGGAGAACACAACTTCTGTATGAATATGCAAATACAAATATGTCAAAACCCTACAACATTTTATGCATATGATGAAATGATGTCTACTAGTGCAGGCATTACATACTTGCTGTGGTATTTATTAAACAGATTTCAAATTCAAATGTTTATTGTATGAAAGGTCATGGGCCCATATACATGAAATGTGCATTTGAAGCTGCCTCAATGTATCTTAACATATACACACTAACAATCTCACATAGTAAAGACTTGGCAACTTGCTGACAATCATGAAGCTTCTATTGCACTCATACAGAGCAGACAGCCATCCTCTGATCTGGTACATATGAAGCAGAGCCTGAGATGAGACATTTGTTTTGCCACACAGAGAAAGGGGAAATATAACCAAATTGATTACAACAAGGCTTGAACCAGTCCACAACCGCAAACAGAAGGTGTATGCTCTACTTAAGATATGTGGGTGAATATGAAGAGTCCTGGTTGATGTCTGGCACAACATCGTTGCCATGCTCATCGTCCCACACAGACTATGCATCATCCTATAAATACAATACATGCAATGCTTAGTAACACTACAATAACAGCCAAAGTAACTCATGTATACATATTAAAAAACATGCACAGTGGTACTTCTGATCACAATGAAATTATAAAATTAGAACGACTAATTTGTAGATGTAACCAAAAGATTTTTTTCACAATCACAAAGGAAAGATCTGTAGTATACATGTATATTGTATCTTCCATTGGATAGTCACTTATTTGATTGATTGGTACCAGAAAATAGTAGCCATCCTAGTATTCTGAAGCAAATTGTGGTAATATTTATTACTGTTACTGTACTCATATTCGCAGTAACATCTACTACCAAATCGCCAATTGAAATCTAAGCATAGGTAAGACGGTACATACATATTTTAAATAGATACGAATCATGTTTAAACACTGAATGTAACACCTGATTATAAATGTGATCTTATTCATTTCAAATTGAAATCACCAACTCAACTGAAAAAAATCATACAAAACCTAACATTTCCCATGAATGAAAAATCGTGGGTATTTCTTAGTTTTATCAACCCTCTAAGGAAACATTCACAGCAATGAAATAACATAAAATATTATTTTTTAATGCGACCTTTACTTTAATTTAAAAACTGTAAAATGTGTAACACAACTTATTCACTTTCAGTTACAGTTACATATCTGATATACAATATTAATGCGACCTTTACTTTAATTTAAAAACTGTAAAATGTGTTACACAACTTATTCACTTTCAGTTACAGTTACATATCTGATATACAATAATTAAATATATTCGTTATTGATATATGATGGATAACAAAGGGACAGATCAAACTGAAGTCGTTATGTGAAACCTTTGAAGTGAAGTATCTTTGACGACTAACCTGATGAGAAACTGCCGTCCATTCCAGACGGATTCCTTGTTTCCTTGAAACAAACGACTGGCAGTGCGGACAGAAAACTGGTCTTTTTCTTGGGACTGAAAAACATATCAACTTATAATTACACTGGAATCCACGCACTGTTACATTTTGATAAAGATATTTATTCTATGTATTGATTTAGTGTTTACTTGTTTTTGACTAAATGCTGATGAATAAAAAATATTGTTTTAAGATTTCCTTTAATGAAATTAGGAGCATGGTATGGTGTAACTATAAATGATTACCAAGCCAAGCCTCTTGTCAATCTCCAACAAGTCAGTGGATCCACAATACGTATCTGTAAATTGAAAAAAATGATTCTTTTAGAAATGTTATACGTGACTTGTGTCAATGCATTGTAAGGCGAAGAGGTTTAATAATTGATTACACAAATTATCACACAAAACTATGAGTGTAAAGTATATGTAATAATTGTTTTAATGGTTATAAAATGATAAAATAGATGAGTTGCTTGCTCTTCTATCATGCTGCATAGTATTTATTACTTGTTTTGTTCGTGTATCAATGGAATGGAGAGGTATTCAAATAAGCCACTGCGGCTTGTTTACCAATCCTGGTTCAATTTGTTTTGAATAAAATATGTTTACACTAAAATAGATGAACTAGTATAATTGGATAAATACCGCCATATAGCTGGATAATTGCTGAGTGCGGCGTAATACTAAACTCACTCACTCAGATATATTGAGCTGACAGTACATATAAACTAGTAATAAGTAAACTTATAATACATGGGAATAGTATCCGTAGATCTAGGTGTAGACCTGAAAAGAATGAACATGATATAAGCATGTCTAATACACTTGCATGTTTTGAGCTCAATAGGTAAATTACTTGCATGATGAAGTTTTACGTCCAGCAGAAATATTTTCGTATATTGCCTACTCCTGACAGGGTTTTGAAAAATCACCTATTTGCCACTAACACAAGTTCTCATGAAGCTCGATCAGGACTTTTAAAGTAACGTGAATATGTTTTCAGATTTATTCACTGTTAATTATCTCTAGGCCTACATGTTGATGCTTGACACTGAGGAGGAGCAATTAGTGCCCATAATGCGATGAAAAGACCCTTAAGCCCATAACAGCCCACTGTTGTCACTTTGGGTACTCACATTCAATCTGCTCATTTCCACCTTTCACGGTCCCCTTTGATGTCGGCAATGTAAACAAATAAAACAATGGCGACCGGATCACGTCCACGCGAGACTACCTAAATCATTATAAAAACACAGCTGACATTTTAGGTGTATAGTGTATGTTTATTTTGTTGTATAACGCGGAAAGATATTGTCAAACTGTAATGTTAGATTTAGATTAAAAAACAACAACAAAGTGTTTTTCCCGTGAGTCTTTGCGAGACGCCATTTTCATAGCCGCCTCAGTTTCCCTCAAAGCACTGGAAGAGAGAATTCGCTACCTGGAAAAGAAAGATGAAAATGGCTGCGATAAACTCGCAGTACCACGACCCTGTCAGGTAAGACCAAGTTATTTTGTTGTCAAATAACTTTTAATGAATTATTATTTACTTTACGTACAGAAATCCGGATTGGTAAACAAGCTAATCTGTCGAATTACAGCCACTGGCCATAGATATTCGTCACTATGCATGATTCGACTTAAATGTTAATTTGGTGCAGCTAGACATATGTCTTGAATTTATTTAATATCCGTTTGATATTGTTCATATTTTGCACATGGGTCATGAATCATCTCAGCTACAAAGACATAATTTCCGTTTTATTTTCAATTCAGTGCGTGTCATGGTTATGGCAATTATTAACATGGCGGTCTATGGGGAAAGAATACGCAATGTTATATATATGTTGCTCATGTAACTACAATGCGGAAAATTATGTATCTGTGACCAAGATGATTTCCTAACAACCTGCCAAATTTGACAGCCAAATATGGAAAACTGAATTAATGAAAATTACACAGCTACACTAAAATAGCATGCAAGTCTATGAGAATTTTGCCGTCTAACGTATATTCAAGTCCCATGACTGTATAAACAGTTTGCTCGAACTATTTTCAAACGATGGTGAAGTAAAATAAGTCTATCTAAAAATATACTACAATTTTGAAAAATATAGCAAATAGATTATATATTAATGGATTTGTTTTATTCATTTAGGCTGTTGTGAGGAACATGTGTCACGACTACTCCTGGAGGAAAAGATCACCCTCTCTTACTGAAGGTATGTGTTTATGGTACTACGAAAGATAGACATAATTTCACTTTTAATATTTTATTATTATGCTTCCCTAGATACATTTTCACAAAATGAACCATACTAAAGTTACATTTGCAAATGGATTTGAATAACCGGTAACTTAATCATGATTTCAAATTGGACCAAATAAATCTTAACTTCACACCTGTGTGAAATTGCAGTCAAACTGACCCCTTGATTTTACAATACCGTAATTTCTCCAAGGTTATGTCACATGAGATAACTAAACTCCATTCATCAGGATGTTTATGTCAGGCCGTTCACTTACTGATTGCATAATCTAAAGTGATAAATCTGTAGTTTGCTTGTTGGTATAAATGTCGCTGCAATTGTTTGGGGTTTTAAAACTCGAATGAATGAATGGGGAAATGTAAAGAAAGTAACGTGTTATTGTTTATTTATTTTCAGCAAAGCTGATGAGTCTGGAGACTGTATAATGAATGACCAAGGATGGTCAGCAGGAACATGTGAAGGTAATATTTTGACCTATCTGTAGTGACTTTCATTATAAATAGTAAATAATTTCAAATTAATAGTGTAGAGACAAGGTTTATGGATGTCAACTCCTTTATTATGTGAATACATGTTTGAGAGTGAATGATTACCCCTTCGTCAGGTGTAAGCATTCACTCCGAAACATTGTGTTTTCACATAATAAAGACGTGGACATCCGTAAACATTCATGTCTTGTATTATTCACTTCTAAATACACCTCAAAGACTTAATGGTGTAAACATACAGTAACTACTGGGTGAATATACTTGGCCTTCAACAATACGACTGACTGAGTGAGTTTGGTTTTACGCCGCTTTTAGCAATATTCCAGCAACATCACGGCGGGGGACACTAGAAATGGGCTCAATACGAACTGTAAGAGATTGAATATAGCAATTTGATGAAAATCTATTACTAGTACCATTATTACTATATAGAAAATGCAATAAATGTTCAGATATATATATATATATAACGTATTACTACCTCTGGTCTGGGAAGCATGTAACTCCAGAGCAAATGTTGTATAGATTGTGTGTCCTCTTTAGAAAATAAGATATTTCATTCGGTCAATGAAGTGTGATGAATTGGATAATTTGAGTTTTGAGAAAACTAGTGCAAAGTGTGATTGTTCAATTTAGTTCTCTTTTATTCAAACTTCCTTTTGGATTACTCATTTTAAATCATCCTCGGCATTTTCAGTTTCTTGTTGATTGATGTTTGTGTAAGTTATCAAAATAACCTAGTAATTCGTTATTACCTGCCATTTTCAGAAATTTGCACAACACAAAGTGACAAATGCATGAGTAAGTCAAATAAAAGTTCATCTCGTTCTTCATCAACCAAATCATCAGTGTCTGCTGCAAGACTAAAGGAGCAACAGTTAAAGGCCGAGTTACTTGCCAAGGCTGCTGTACTGGAACAGAAAAAAGCTTTGGAAAAGGAAAAATTAAAGTTGAAAATGAAGAAAGGTTAGCCCTGCATACAGAAATGGCTATTTCTGATGCAAGAAGTAAAGCACTTCCTGATTTCGAAAAGGAGTTTTGTGCTTCTTCTCGTGCTACAAATGTGACAGACATTAAAGAGGATATTGATGATAAAGTTGCTGATAGCAGTCCTCTTATGACACATGATGCAAAGAAGAAACTACTTGAAGATTTTCTCAATGATTCCCAGGGATTTGAAACCCAGACACAAGATGTGAAGAAGGTCGTTCTTGACTTCATTAATGATTCTCAGGCGGTTGATAATACTGCTGCCTTGCATGGAGGAATTAGGAAGAACAGTTCCATTCGGCGCAAGGAGATGGATACAAGAAGTGACATACTTACCCTTGGTGAATCTCGGGTTGCTGGTGAGGACAGGCCCATGCGTTACCCGGACAATAGAAAGAGTGATAATGTTTCTGACATTCTTACTTCTGTTGTACATCACTTAAGTACACCTGTGCCAGAGATTAGTGTCTTTAATGGCCATCCCATGGACTATCAAAAGTTTATTAGACAATTCAAGACCAAAGTTCTGAACAAAACATCTGATCCTGATGAATGTATGACTTATTTAGAGCAATTTACTTCCGGTGAAGCCAAGAAAATTGTGAGCAGCTATGTGTGTTTAGATGCCCATAAAGGGTTTCCAGCTGCCACGCGTGATCTAGAGGAAAAAAATATGGTGATGAAAATGTTGTAGTTAACTCCTTTATAAGCAAAGCACTTAATTGGCCTGTTATCAGAGCAGATTGTCCCAAGGGTTTAGAGGATTATGCTGTGTTTTTGAATGAATGCAACAATGCGGTGGGTACTTCTGGTGTTTTGAACAATATTGATAACATTAGAAGGATCATTGCTAAGATACCTTACACATACCAAGAAAGGTTCAGGTCTCATGCTCAGACATTGAGTGATTCTGGTAAGTCACTAGGTTTTAAGGATGTAGTTTATTTCATGAGAAAGGAAGCTAGAAAAGCCAATGACCCAGTATTTGGGAAGGAAGCTCTGAATAGTTTGCAGCCTAGACCCCCACCCAAGCAAGGGAAGGGTAAGGGTACTTTGTCAAAGATAAGTCTTGCTACAGATGTTCGGTCATCAGCCAAGACTGACTCTGAGGGACCAACCAAAGGGAAGTGTTCCTATTGTGAAGGTGAAGGTAAAGGTCATCGTGTGATAAACTGTGAGAAATTTGCTGCATTGTCTTATCCTAGAAAGTGGGCATCGGTTATGGATAAAAGGTTGTGTTTCAGATGTTTAGAGCCTGGTCACGTGAGCAAGGACTGCCGTGGTAATATTGTTTGTTCTGTGTGTCAAGGTCGTCACAACACTTACTTCCATATGGAGCATCCTCCATCCCAAAGTCAACAGTTCATTCAAAGTTTTACAAGTGCATCAAACTCCTGTTTTTCGTTGGATACAGGGGTCGGTCAGAAATCTGAGGTGTGCACAATGGTAATTGTCCCAGTCAAAGTGAAGATGAGAAACAATTCTCACAGTGTAGAGACATACACATTTTAGGATCCTGGTAGTAGCTCCACCTTCTGCACTGAATCGCTAATGATGAAATTGGGAGTCTCTGGTAAGCACATGAAAGTGAACATTACAAGTATGGGAGAACCTCGAACTATTAACACGTGTGCATTTACTGGTCTACAGGTGTTTAATCTCGCTATGGACAATAATGTTGACTTACCCAAAGTGTTTACTGTGGACAGGTTACCAGTTAGCAAGGTACATATACCAAATGCTGCTGATACCGCGAAATGGTCTCACCTAAAGGATTTATATATTCCTGAAATAAATGCAGACATTGAACTTTTGATTGGCAACAACGTTGCAAATGCATATTCTCCCATGGAGGTGATCGTGGGACCACAGCATACACCACATGCTACGAAGACAAGACTTGGATGGGCTGTTTGGAAACTCACTCGTCCAGGTAATCCTTCCTGTAGTGAAGCTCAAGAGTGCATGATGAACAGAACCGAAGTGACTGCACTACAAGAATTTGAAAGCTTAAATGAACTGAATCGAATGGTGAGACATTCTTTCAACGCAGACTTCCCCGAGAGATTAATTGATGATGAAAGACAGTACTCTCAAGAGGACAAACTTTTCATGAAAATTGATGCCTCAATAACACTTCAGGATGGACATTACAGTATTGCCTTACCATTCAGGAATTCGGAAGTTGTTTTCCCAAACAACTATAGTTCAGCTCACCGCCTTCTGCTGAGATTGAAGAAAAGATTGGAAGCTGATGACAAGTTCAAGAAAGAATATACCGATTTTATGGAAAAAAAAATTCCAGAAAAGCTATGCAGAAACCATTCAAAGTGAAGAGGAAGAACCAGACGATGGTTCTGTATGGTATATTCCACATCATGGAGTCTTCCACCCTCAAAAGAAGAAGATAAGAGTTGTCTTCAATTGTGCATTTGTGTACAATGGTGTCAGTTTGAATCAGCAATTACTCTCTGGGCCTGACCTGACAAATAGTTTACTTGGAGTTCTAATGAAGTTGAGGCAAGAACAATGTGCAGTTATGGGAGACATAGTAAGCATGTTTTATCAAGTTCGAGTGATGAAGAGGCACTGGAATTACCAACGTTTCCTGTGGTGGCCACACGGAGACTGCACCCAAGAGCCTATCAAGTGTTGCATGAAAGTTCACGTGTTTGGAACCACACCCTCCCCAAGCTGTGCTAATGCTGCACTGCTCCAGACAGCAAAGGATAATGAAGCAGACTTCAGTCCAAGCATTTCTGATGCCATTAGAAACAACTTCTATGTGGATGACTGCCTCTCGTCTCTACCCACTGTTGTAGAAGCTGCAGAACAAGTTCATGAAGTGACTGAAATGTGTAACAAAGGAGGATTCAACTTGAAAAGTGGATTTCTAATCGCAGTGATGTCTTGGATGATGTACCCCTCCAACATAGAGGTGAAACAGCTAAGGACTTCAACCTGGAAGAAATAAAGGGTGAACGTGTCATGGAGAGGGCCTTGGGTGTTAAGTGTAAAGTTCAGGAGGATATGCTAGGATTTCAAGTGAAAACTTACATGGTTTTGTCGGTGGTTAGTTCTGTATATGATCCGCTTTGACTTGGATCTCCATTTATCCTTGAAGCAAAGATTCTACTCCAGGAAATATGTCGTTGTGGTATTGGATGCGATGAAGAGATCACAGGAACTCAACTCAAGTCATGGCAACAGTGGTTAACGGATCTTCCTCGATTGGAGAATCTATGTATTCCAAGATGTTACAAGTCAGATGACTTTGGAACAGTACAGGATTGTCAACTTCATGTGTTTGCAGACGCCAGTGAACTGGGATATGGTGTTGTTGCATACTTCAGACTTGTAAATGAAAAGGGAGACATCCACTGTGCTTTCGTTTTGTCTAAAGCTAGGGTTACACCAATGAAGAAGATCTCCATTCCAAGACTAGAACTAACTGCAGCATGTGTTGCTGTTCGTCTCTCTCTCATGATACAGAAACAGGTCCAGTACAAAATAGATCAGGTGATCTATTGGACAGACAGCATGACAGTTCTCCGATACCTGGCCAATGAAAAAACACGCTTCAAGACCTTTGTAGCAAATATGATTGCTGTAATCCGAGACGGCTCAGACATAGAGCATTGGAATTATGTATCTACCAAAGAGAATCCTGCAGATCCAGCTTCTAGAGGAATGGATATGAAAGACTTTCTGGATTATGCACCTAACTGGTTTCAAGGACCTTCCTTTTTATCGAAACCTGAAACAGTGTGGCCAGACGTTGAAGTTGAAGAACTACCAGAAGATGACCCTGAAATAAAAACTGTGAACACAACTTTATTGCAAAACCCTGTGGAAAGTCCTCTGAGCAAGCTCGTCAGCTATTGCTCTTCGTGGATAAAGTTGAAGAAGTTTGTTTGATACTACCTTCTCTTATTCAGTTATCTGAAAGTGAAAGCAAGTCAAAAGAAGTTGACTGAGACAGAGGTTATTCGTGAAATAAAGCTTGATGTACAGATTTTACAGAAATCTGAAAAGGTGATACTTACCCAAGTCCAACATTCTTGCTTTCAAGAATTGTTTGATGCCCTGGAAAACCAACGTCCAACATGTGTAAGCAAACCCATTAGGAAGCTTGATCCGATCATTGTTGACGGTTTGATCCGTGTTGGCGGAAGACTAAGTCGGTCAAGTCTGGACTTTGAAGCAAAGTACCCTGTGCTCCTACCTAAAGAGTCTCGTGTCACTGACCTCATCGTGCGGAATGCTCATGAAGCGGTTGGTCATTTGGGAAAGGCTGCTATGACAACAAATCTGAGACAGAAGTACTGGATCTTAGGACTTGGTTACCTTATCAAGAACATTACTTCAAAGTGTGTTATCTGCAGATCGTACATGGCACAGCAAAGGGATCAAAAGATGGCTGACCTGCCATTGGATAGAGTATCTTGTGATGAAGCACCATTCATGAGAGTCGGAGTGGACTTCTTTGGTCCATTTGCAGCTAAACGAGGACGTAGCAATGTCAAACGTTATGGAGTGGTTTTTACCTGTTTGGCATCAAGAGCCATTCATCTTGAAGTTGCATCTCAGCTCGACACATCATCATGCATCAATGCAATTCGTCGGTTTTTTGCAAGACGTGGGTGTCCCAAAAAGATCTGGTCTGATAATGGTACCAACTTTATCAGAAGCAAACGAGAACTAAATGAAGCGGTAGAGTCTTGGAATCTTCATCAAATACAACAGGAGATGCTACAGAAGGGCATAATGTGGGAGTTTAATCCGCCCATGGGTTCCCACTTCGGAGGAGCTTGGGAAAGAATGATAAGAACTGTCAGGAAGATCATGTACTCCCTGCTTCGTTCACAAGTTATCAAGATGGATGATGAAGGAATTCATACACTCTTCTGTGAAATTGAATCTATTGTGAACAACAGACCAATCACAACAGTTTCAAGTGACATCAATGACTTGTCTCCTCTGACGCCCAACCACATTCTCCTACTTCGTAGTGGAGAAAAACTGCCTCCAGGACTGTACTCGGAGAGTGACTGCTACACACGCCGAAGGTGGTGACAGATACAGTACATCGCGAATGTTTTCTGGAAAAGATGTTCACAAGAGTATCTAACATCCTTGCAAGAACGTCAGCAATGGTTAAGTCCTCGTCGCAATGTTGCTGTTAACGACATCGTCTTGACTAAAGACAATCTACCAAGAAATTCATGGAGTCTTGGACGTGTTATCAATGTACTTGCAGACAAGAGAGGGTTTGTGCGTACAGTGGAAGTAAAAACGACAACTTCTGCATTGACAAGACCCATAGATAAGTTGTGTGTTACCCTCGAGGCTGGGAATGAGTTTGAGTGAACTGGATATTGAGTAGGTATATATCTAGTCAGAAGTGAAAGTTGGTAAATAGTGCTGAATAGTTGCCAAAGGAGGTTCGTTATTCTTTACAGGAAGTATAGTTTAGTTTTGGTTTGGTAATTGTTTCATTTAATTCCACAATTAAGGTGTCGGAATGTAAGGATCTGGTTTGATTTATTATTTCAAGTGATCTCATTTGGGCGCAGAGCATTTAAAACTGAAGGGCAGATAATTACAGGTGATCAAAGGGCAGATAATTACAGGTGCTTTGTCACATGTTTCGAAGGTCTCACGGCGACATGCATGGTCGTCAGGCAAGTTAGTATGTTCGTCTTCGTGAGAGCGCATATAAAACGGTAAGAAAACATTATGAATTGATATGTTTGCAATGATTTGGTAATCATATAAGTTATTGTAAGTAAATGAATGAAAACTATGCAGTCCGTAATACGTTATGACTAAGTTATGTACTGTTGTAAACAATTGACATTACTGCTGTATGTGAATCTAAGTTAGTTTTGTTTATTGTTACAGTCAATCACATTTCAAGTCAACACAATTCAACCAATCTTCTACGAATAAAGAATTGCTAAAAGCGGCGTAAAACCAAACTCAGTCCGTCAGTCAGTCTACGAATAAAGATATGACGTCGCTCTCTCATAATCATCGTTCGTTCATTCGTTAGTTATAATAACCATTAATGTCTGGCTCTGTGACACTGGTAGTGTGGCGGCTTGCTTTGAGTCCCGCCCGCGGCCCTCTTCTCCCCTCCTCCCTCCCCCCGTTTCACAACGCTTCACACCGAAGTGACCATGGTCATGTGCGCGCGTCAGAGGGAGGGGGTGGGGTGGGACGGGGCGCCTGTGCCATATGGCCGGATGGTATACTTTATAACTGTTTTATCTGTGTGACACTTTTTTAGCAATATATACCATGTGACACTTAAATAAAATATTATCTTATCTTATCTTATCTTACTAAAGTGTTCAGGGGCCACTATGGGAAGGGTCGTTAACAAGGCGTGAAAACTCAGGGGCCATTGTGGGAAGGGCCACTGCGGGCATAAATATAATTAAACAGTTATTGCAATACTATGACTAAACTTTATCATATACTGAAGAGCTGTGTAACGTTGTGACAACGTATGCAAATGACATTCTCATAACCTACAAACGTTAACTGATATATCTTTTTTTTTCAATTGAACGAAGCTAACAAAACAAACAAGACAGATTTATTCAAAGTATTTCTACATTCAATATGTTTTTGATAACTAATTAAATGTGAACTAAACAAAATATATAAAACGAACGTCCTCACAAGGTTATGAGAACGTTGCGTCAAGGTATAAACAATACGTTGCAAGGACGTGATGATAAGGTAATGTGTAACGTTGTGACTAGGTAGTAGTAGAACTTGCTTCACTTGAACCAAACCTTTGGGAAATAGGGTTTGATTTAGTACGATGGTTAATAATAGTATATAAGTCCAAATGCTGATAACTATGTAGTTTCTTGGAAGCACACTATCATTCTTAATGTGCAGCCTATTTTCTTGCATTTTCAGATAATCTGGAATACCTGACTACCTGGATTACACTCATGGACACATGCAAGTAAGTAACATGTATTTTTAGTGTGCATGAGTGAATTTAGTTTTATGCCGCACTCAAGCAATATTACAGCCATATGGCGGCGGTGTGTAAAAAATGAGTCTGGACCAGACAATTAAGTGATCAACAGCGTGAGCATCAATGTACGCAATTGAATTACTATGACAATGTGTGAGACAAGTGAGTGAGCCCGACCACCCGATGCCGTTAGTCGCCTCTTACGACTAGCATGGGTTACTGAACATAAATTCTAACCCGGATATGATTGATTTTAGAACTACTAGAACTGATAAATAGGTAGATTGATTGGCTTTTTTAATTAAAGGCATGTTTTGTTTCAGCATAGCTGATACTTCATCTATGACTGGTGATGACATTGTTGGTCAGCTCCAACAATGGTGTATCGACCAGGCGGCCAAGTCCGCGTCCGACCTCAAGAGGTTACAAGGCCAGATGGAAGGGAAAATCAAAGACCTGGAGGGTAGAATGAACAACCTGTCCATAAATATAGCGACACAGGTTGCATCTGATGTAAACCTAAGGCTCGAGAACTGCATGCAACAAACAAAAATGGACTTACAAGATTTCAAGTCCGAAATTTATCAAGAGGTATGTAACATAAGGAATAGTACTTTTCTGACACTCAAGATTATAACTTCATATTTCATTATAATTACATGTACCACATTATTAAATAACAAACCTTATTCACCCTTCAGATCAAGACTGCTGTGAACGAAGCAATAAAAAAGGCCCTTCTAAGAGCAGCGAACCCAACGGGGATCACAGTGGATGACGAGCAGCCCTCCACGCCGCTGCCGTGTGAGAGCACACCCATGCCGACCAACTCGACGCCACTGCCAGAGTGTTCCCTGGTAGAAGAACAACAAGCCGAGCCTCCAAGAGAAACAAGGTACAAATTGTGGCAACGAATGACTTGTGAAGAAATTCAGGAGTGGCGCCAAGTGACACTATGACCATGCTAAACCTAATGTGAAAAATAGGCTTATATTAAGTTTGAATATTGATGGGACCTGTCATTGGATATTGCCTGATACATATGTTGGAAGCACATTTCTGGTGTACCCCGCCATGATATTGCTGGAATACTCCTAAAAACGGCGTAAAACTAAACTCACTCACTCACTCGCACATATGTTACAGTATTCACGTTTATATTATTTACAGGTTTGTACAGTCAATTGACGACATACCAACGGAATGGCACGCGACATTGTTACCCTTCCTGCCAAAGGAAATGCCGATAAGCGAAAGACTGAACCGTGTGCAGGTGGCATTCTTGAACTTTCTGATCAACAAGAAAGACCTTAAAGGTAATAAGGAGAGTGCAAATTTCGTAATTAAGGAGGGAAGAATATTGAACTTGTGGAAACCACCAGGAATAAGCAAAAGTTTCCAAGAATACATGTCGCAAAACATTTTAAATATCACTAAGCGGGCCAAGTTGTGTCTGTCTAGGCGCCACATTGACTTAGACAAAATGAACTCTGACCTGGAAAAAAGAACCAATTCCTTGCTGGACTTGCAAGCCTTCAGAGGACCCAGCAGAGGAAAAATGTATGGAAGAAGCAGACACTGGCATGGAAGTGTAAATTCTGGTTAAGAGAGTGATTAATATACTACCCATCAAAAGTTAAGACTCACTTAAAGCACCCACTATATGTTGTGTATAAACACGTGGTTACATCAAAGATGGATTTCTCCACTAACTTGGGGGAACCAACTGCAAACTTTATGCAGATGAATTGCACTAGGATATTGCATGAAATTGGTAAAGAGCAAGTGCAAATATCGTGCATGTGAACAGCTGCGTTTTGGTGTAAAGTTTTGTTAAGAATTCGCCAATTTTCACTGATTTTCATCATTAAATGAACTCTTGACAATAATCTTTTCAACGTTACGAATATGTTTTGCAATACATCAGTTCATGTGTAAGCAGTACCTTTAAACAGAATGGAATATTTTCCAACATTTAGTTTAGAACAGTTGACTGAAGTAAGTGTCTACATTTACACTAGTGAGTCTAAACTTTTGATGGGTAGTATATATACGATAAGTATTATTGGATATGAAATATGGGTTTTACTGTGTTTTCTGATTATTTCATGAGAATGTTTACTTAGGAGATAAGCCTACTGTGTTGGAAAATCAGAGGTATATAACGAAATTACAATAGCTCTAAATTTGTCATTTGAAACCTCACGCTACGCCATTATAATTTCGTTGTATACCTCTGATTTTCCATTCTACCATGATCATTTTATGAACAATTCCAGTTTGAACTCTTTCTTTGGTTACAAGTCAATACGTGAAGCGGCCTCGCATTCCAATCTCAAGTGGCATCCCCCGGAAAGGGGTGATTGTTGGCAAACCGTCAATAACTAACAAACTCCAGATTCAGTAATAACAAATTACGTTTTGTTTTTTCAATGCATTAATCACAAATCATTAAGTGATAAGTTGGAAAACATATTTCAAATAGGTTTAAAAAGCTTGGTTCACATTTGACAATTCCACTGTAGACCCTTCCCTACAAGAAGAATGACAGCAACCTCATGGCCTTGACCTTTTCTCGGATTTCTGTGTTTTCTGATTATTTCATTAGAGTGTTATCTGTGTTTTCTGATTATTTCATTAGAGTGTTTACTTTGGTTTCTGATTATTTCATTAGGGTGTTTACTGTGTTTTACGACTATTTCGTTACAGTGTTTACTTTGTTTTCTGATTATTTCATTAGAGTGTTTACTTTGTTTTCAGATTATTTCATCAGATTTTTTGCTGTGTTTTCTGATCGTTTCATCAGTGTGTTTACTGTGTTTTCTGTTAATTTCATCATATGTTTTATGTGTTTTCTGATTATTTCATCAGAGTGTTTGCTGTTTTTTCTGATTATTTGAGAATGTTTCATTAAAGAATAAATTATTATTCTAAAAAAAACCTGTCTACGGTTGATATTTCGCACCTATATTTAAAACGTTTTTCCAACCAGAACTAAATATTTATCGATAATGAATGACATATAGTTTAAGAACAATGTTCGTAAGATATAGTTTAGATTTGTTATGTTTCATGATAACTGAGGGTGGAGAAACCGATATGGAGAAAGACGGTTGATATTGTGCTTTATGTAACGTAGGGATAGAAAATAAAATTCAATTGACACTAATATGTACTTGTTATCATGAATTATGACAGAAATTCACATCAGACCATTTTCTTGCAAAGCAACCCCTATAAACATAAGTAGGGTTAGGTGAAATATGAGGTTAGGTTTTGGGGCTAGGTTTTTGCTGAAACCATAGGTTACATCCAAAGCCGATGGTTAGGTTTCATGGTGAGGTGTTTGGTAAGACCATAGGTAAGTCCCAAAAATGACGGTTAGGTTTTTGGGTGAGACCATATAGGTTAGACCCAACATGACGGATTGGTTTTTGGGTCAGGTTTTGGGTAAGACCATAGGTTAGACCCTAGGTTAGACCCAAAGAATACGGTTAGGTTTATTGGTGGGGTTTTCGGTGAGACGATAGGTTACACCCCAATATGGCAAGAATACATGACACCTTTTATGGATAACAACTTCTTTTTATTCTTTACACGATGTTTAAGAGCTAATTCTTGCTCATTCATCAGGTGAATGCTGAGTGAGTACAAAGAGTGGATAAGATAAGATAATATAAGATAATAATGGCATAGTACAAAGATAAAAATGTAGTTACAAGAATGTACAGATATGACAGTTATGCTTTTTGGTCAGACCATAGATAGGGTCAGACCCAAAGATGGCAGTTAGGCTTTTTAGTCAGACCATAGGATAGACCCAAAGATGATGGTTAGGTTTTTTGGTAACACCATAGGTTAGAACCAAAGATGACGGTTAGGTTTATGGTCAGACCATAGGTTAGAGAAAGTGTTATGACGGTTAGATTTTTTTATCAGGTTTTAAGTGAGACCATAGGTTAGACCCAAATAACACAGTTAGGGTTTTTGGTAAGACCATAGTGTAGACCCAAAAATGGCCGATACCACAAACCTAACTGTCAGTTTTGGGTCTAACCTATGGTCCGACCACAAACCTAACCCCAAAACCTAACTGTCAGTTTTGGGTACAACCTACGGTCTGACCACAAACCTAACTGTCAGTTTTGGGTCTAACCTATGGTCTGACCACAAACCTAACCCAAAAACCTAACTGTCAGTTTTGGGTCTAACCTATTGTCTGACCACAAACCTTACTGTCAGTTTTGGGTCGAACCTATGGTCTGACCACAAACCTAACCTCAAAACCTAACTGTCAGTTTTGGGTCGAACCTATGGTCTGACACCATAGGGGTAGACCCAAAGATGGCAGTTAGGCTTTTTGGTAAGACCCTAGGTCAGACCCAAATTGTGATGCATTGTGAAACAATAGCAGATATGTAAAACAGAGTTCATTTGCTTATAGGTTACAGTAACCTGGAAACTTTTCGCTTAAAGGCTTCATAGCTTCTGTCTGGGATATCCTCGATCCTGCATTGCTCTTTATAGAGACAGTAGCTATGTTTTGCCATTTAGAGTTTGTCATCGGCTTCCAAGCCATGCAACAGACTGAGTTCATTTGAAGACCAACGAACTTTGCCATCAGCTGGTATGTGTCTTACTTCTACTCGCTGAACATTTTCTTCGCTCGTTGGTTCTTTGGGTGGTGGAATGATATTTTCACAATTACAATCCTCTGGTGCCACACATAGCATTCTTGAAAAGGCTTGTGTGTAGTAAGTGTCTTGATTCAATCTCTTGCACAATGAGCTGACAGAGTACTGTTGCTCTGTGTTCAGTGGTGATTCCTTGAACGACATTATTGGAAACACTCCAATACCCAAATGTGTGTTCCCAGATAAGACGTGCATTCCTCTGTGCGTCATATAGTCGTACAGCAGGGAAGTACAAAATTCTGATAAGCCATTCTTTAGAAGTTCGTTCACTTCCAATTGTGGATTGGTGCTCAAACGTTCCAACACTGATAGCCATACCATTGGAAATTTCATGGACTTGACATGGGTTATTTTGTGGATGATTTGATTTACAGTAACAGTACCGCACACTGGCGGTATTGTGGAATGACCCTGAAGCTTGTGTACAAACTCTTCTTGTCGCATGCAAAATTTGTTGCCCATATCATGAAGATCTTTGAGTAAAATTTCTATAGCTCGTCTACCAAGCACAATGGGGCTGCCAATGAGATAGTCACGGAAACCAAAACATTTGATGATTTGTCTTTGGATGACTAAGCTTGTTGTCCAAATAGATGGGGTAGGGCACGATGACTCGGCATGCATGCATGACGTTGGTGGTTCCAGAGCTAAAAAGCCTAAAGCATCTGTTTTACTTCGTGTGGGATGGCCTAGTCCCAACCCAAGATTCACTGAAAACTGTGCAGATCGGAAGCACAATGGATAACAGTTTCTCTATGGCGAGTTCAGTTTGAAAAGCCTTCCATGTAGCCATACAGTTGCCTGTATTCTTGTACAGCTGTAACAGAGTACACAGAGATCCAGTAAGATGCAGTCCTACCTGTTTAATGTAGTAAGCAAGAGTATCTGGGAGGAAGAACGGGGTGATTATTGAGGGATGCTCAAGAAGACGACTTAAATGGGAAATATCGAGGTAATCTTCAGGTCTTACATTTTCGGTATCATTTGGAATAGATGCAACGAATTCAAGTCTGCCAACAAGACAATGAAATATGGATGTATTACTTTCAATGACTTTCAAATAGGCATCTGAATACATTTGTATAAATTGCACACTCTGGGGCTGGAGGCACACTTTTCGCAGTTCTCCTTTGACATCCATATGCCTTCCATCAAGATTGGACTGAAAGTTGGCACTTTCATAAAAGGATAGTGCACTTGTCATTGTACCCCTGTCACCAACCAAATCCTGTAAGCCTGTTCTTGACCACAAGATGTCGATTCCTGTGTTGGGACAAATGTTAACGCTAATATGAGCAGTTATTCTGGTTATAGCTGTAGGTGAAGTAGTGGGAATGTTGAATCCTACACTTGATTTCTCACCAAAGCGAAAACTTTTGGAAACCTGGGATGGGTTCTACAGAGTTTATACAGTCTTGCAAAATTTCCAAAACATGCCTTTTGTCATCAGGCAATATGGTCAGGGTTCTCAAGTCACTAAAGTTATTTTTCTTGCAAGTGTTCAGTGCTATTCCTGTTGATGAAGCATTAAGTAACCTCTTTCTAAGGTCTTTTTAACATATTGCAACACCTTGTATGTTGTAGTAGACATCCACTGGAAATCATAAATGATGGATTGCTTGTGGTCAGAGCCGGGTACTAATGCAAACCAATATTCCCATCCATGCTCATACATCAGCTGACTTCCACAACAATGATGAAATGTTTTCAATTGTTCAGATGAAAATTGGGGGAAACACAAATGTTTCTTCAACTGGCTTTATACTGGCCATGTCAAATGGTCTAACCTAGGGTCTGACCTGAAACCTAACTGTCAGTTTGGGGTCTAACCTATGGTCTGACCTAAAACCTAACCCCAAAACCTGTCAGTTTGGGGTCTAACCTAGGGTCTGACCTGAAACCTAACTGTCAGATTAGAGTCTAACCTATGGTCTGACCTAAAACCTAACCCCAAAACCTAACTGTCAGTTTGGGGTCTAACCTACAACCTAACCTAAAACCTAACTGTCAGTTCGGGGTCGCACCTCTAACCTGAAACCTAACTGTCAGTTTGGGGTCTAACCTACAACCTAACCTAAAACCTAACTGTCAGTAAGGGTCTAACCTCAAACCTAACCTAAAACCTAACTGTCAGTTTGGGGTCTAACCTACAACCTAACCTGAAACCTAACTGTCAGTTTGGGGTCTAACCTAACCTAACCTAAAACCCTAACCGCACCTAAAACCCTGAAACCTAACTGTCAGTTAGGGGTCTAACCTCAAACCTAACCTAAAAACCTAACTGTCAGTTCGGGGTCGCACCTACAACCTAACCTGAAACCTAACTGTCAGTTCGGGGTCTAACCTACAACCTAACCTAAAAACCTAACTGTCAGTTAGGGGTCTAACCTCAAACCTAACCTAAAAACCTAACTGTCAGTTCGGTTTGGGGGGGTCGCACCTACAACCTAACCTGAAACCTAACTGTCAGTTCGGGGTCTAACCTACAACCTAACCTAAAAACCTAACTGTCAGTTAGGGGTCTAACCTCAAACCTAACCTAAAAACCTAACTGTCAGTTCGGGGTCGCACCTACAACCTAACCTGAAACCTAACTGTCAGTTCGGGGTCTAACCTACAACCTAACCTAAAAACCTAACTGTCAGTTAGGGGTCTAACCTCAAACCTAACCTAAAAACCTAACTGTCAGTTCGGGGTCGCACCTACAACCTAACCTGAAACCTAACTGTCAGTTCGGGGTCTAACCTACAACCTAACCTAGAAACCTAACTGTCAGTTCATATTGTATCTCAGAAGATCATTTGAACTAGGAGTCTTCATCAATTTTTTTTCTAGAATTATGTTACAACCATTGAAATTTGCAAAACATGTACAATGACAGCATACACCTAGGCCATGTGGCAATTGGTATTAGAGTAACAACATTGTCATGCAAGTGAACGTTTAGGGATAGAAAGTTGTTATGTTCAATTTCTGACCATGATATTTACGGCCGCTAAGAGTAATTGACATAAAAATGCTGTTTACAAAAGTAGGAATACATCTGTTTAACTTCAATAAACACAGGGCATTACTAAAACACATTGACATACCTGCAATTGTAAATTCGTGAGCAAACACTCACAGGAAACCAGACATTATTGCTGCTTCAACAAAATCCTGTCTGTAATCCATTATGCTGTGGTAAAACAGTAAAACAAGAATAATCCACAGCAGAGTATATTCCAACATTCCTTAGCTTCAGTGATGAGAGTGTGCAATTGTAAATTCGTGAGCAAACACTCAAAGGAAGCCAGCCATAATTGCTGCTTCAACAAAATCTGTCTGTAATCCATAATGCTGTGGTAGAACAGTCAAACAAGAATAATCCACAGAAGAGTCTTTTCCAATTGTAAATTCGTGAGCAAACACTGAAATGAAGACAGCCACACTTCCCACGATCCAACACAAAATGGCAAACTTGGAAAACTCTAGAAAAGCAATTCACACCACCATCAGTTATCGCCCATTGAATCATTTTGGGAAAGAGTTATGTCCCCTTAATGCCAACAGTGGCATCTATCCCCAACACTAACCCCAGTCTTACACCCAATCCTACACCTCATGCTATCCCCAACACTACCCCCAGTCTTACACCCAATCCTACACCTCACGCTATACCCCACACTAACCCCAGTCTTATACCCAATGCTACACCTCACGCTATCCCCCACACTAACCCCAGTCTTATACCCAATGCTACACCTCACGCTATCCCCAACACTATCCCCAGTCTTATACCCAATGCTATACCTCACGCCATCCCTAACACTAACCCCAGTGTTATACCCAATCCTACACTTCACGCTATCCCCAAACACTAACCCCAGTCTTATACCCAATCCTACACCTCACGCTATACCCCACACAAACCCCAGTCTTACACCCAATCCTACACCTCATGCCATCCCCAACACTAACCCCAGTCTTACACCCAATCCTACACCTCATGCTATCCCCAACACTACCCCCAGTCTTACACCCAATCCTACACCTCACGCTATACCCCACACTAACCCCAGTCTTATACCCAATGCTACACCTCACGCTATCCCCCACACTAACCCCAGTCTTATACCCAATGCTACACCTCACGCTATCCCCAACACTATCCCCAGTCTTATACCCAATGCTATACCTCACGCCATCCCTAACACTAACCCCAGTGTTATACCCAATCCTACACCTCACGCTATCCCCAACACTATCCCAAGTCTTATACCCAATCCTACACCTCACACTATCCCCAAACACTAACCCCAGTGTTATACCCAATCCTACACCTCACGCTATCCCCAACACTATCCCCAGTCTTATACCCAATCCTACACCTCACGCTATCCCCAACACTAACCCCAGTCTTATACCCATCCCTAACCCCTAACCCCAACCCTTGAGGGGTGTTTGAAGCTATCACCGTGTTTTGGCCAAATCAGGGAGATTTTACGGGAACTTCTTTCAGTTTCTATGCTAAGGGACACAACTCTAGTTAACTGTTGACATTGGAAACGTGCGTCGGTGGAAGACAGGACGCTGAGAGAGGTGGCGAGAGAGGCTTAACGAGCCTAACGAAATGGCAGCTGTATGTTTTCAGCATTACATCGAAGCATGCACCGTTTGGAGATGTTCGTGAACTTATTTACTTATTATTCTTGTGTTTTGTGAGGCAGGTAACTAATTGCTTGTTGACATGTAAACACCTGTTTCAGTGGGAGACATGGCAGCGAGAGAGCTACAAGAAGGAGAGGTTTACTGATCCAAACGAAATGGTAGGTGTATGGTTTCAGTATCGCATCGAAACAGGGACTGTATTGAAATGTTGGCTTTGCTTTGTGAACCGTATCTTCGAGAGAATCGCTGCTGCAGCATCCCGTCACGACCATAACAACAAGCCATCCACCATCACCTACCAAGTGCTGTGCTGTGAACAAGTACACCAGCTCCAAGAAGAAAGTTCACCAGAGCTTGTACTTACATACAACGGTCCTTTTCAGGACCACCCAAATACAGTAGAACACGGATATAACGAACACCAAGGGACCAAGAAATTTAGTTCGCTATATCCGTTGTTTGTTATTCACATTTGACTGCCATCTTGGATTGTAGAGATGTAGAGACATGTATATGCTGAGGCTACAATTCTTTATTCTTGTACATGTACATTGACATAACATTAAAATTCTGAATTGATCATTCACAGACATTAGCTGGAACATGTTTAGCAATCACAACAATCTCAACAATACATGTATATAACTTAATTACGTTTAACAAAGTCCACAATTTTGCTCTGCACACCACGTCTTGCAGACTTCATTTTGTCAACTGCATCACAGACATCTGCAAGAGAGTTGAAGATAGAACTATCTGTACCTTCACAAACAAGTAGATGACGTAGTCTCTCTAATGCTGCATTGGCCTCAGCAAAGGATGGCTTCGGGCGAGGTTCATCATCTTCACTATCAGAGTTGGGAGCGGATGTGACAGTGGGCGTGGCAAACTGCTGGGCTACTGACATCACAATCAAGTCAGTCAAGCTTTTAAACACGACATGTTTGTTTTGTTAATTAATGAATGACCATCAAACAATGTTGATTCGCCGCCAACAAGGTTGATGTATACCGCTAAGTGGCTGAGCTGACACTGAGCTGACACTGAGCTGACACAGTGAGTTCGCTAATCACATCGTTAATTGGGTCTTGGGGGTAGTAAATCAGTTTGCTACAGCCGTTAATTCGCTGCTCACGAGTTTGTTATTCGCGTATAATTTTAATGATATTATAAAGGACTATTGACGGGACTTTTAAATTTGTTCGCTATATCCGTTTGTACGCTATATCCTTGTTCACTATATCCATGTTCTACTGTATAACAAAAGAATACTTGAAACGTTGATTAATGAATGAATGAATGACAGAATGAGTGGGTGTTAATAATAAATTCATTATATTAAGATCGTCAATGGACCTGAACACACAGTCGTCCCACACCTATACATGGAGTACTTAAGAACAGGTAGTACGAATATATAATAAATAGTACTTCCAACAAATATTGGGAGTAAGTACTATGTACAGACAATGAGCAGTGTGATGCGTCAGTGCATGTACTGTTTCTGTGGGCACCCTGCACACTCTGATAAGACGGCACGAGTTGTTCCCCTTGGACCGTATGAGAAAACCTAGCATTCCGTACTGGCCCCGTGCATGACTCGCTTTAAAAGAGCACAGAAATAGTCTATGTTGATGCTCGACGGAGGTGGTTATACCTGCGCACGCCTACTGGCCATACTTGGCACATCACTACAGATGCCATCAGACAATATCATACCTAAATAGGAATAGGATACATCTACATGCTCAGAAGATACAGCGTTTTCCTGGATACTACGTACCCTCGCGCGTCATTTGCATAGCACAGAAATAGTCTATGTACATCCTCGACGGAGGTCAAGTAATTATGGCTGCAAAGTGACCCTATTTGGCACATCTCTACAGATGCCATCAGACAATAACATATCTAAATATGAATCTGATACACCTATATGCTCAGACGACACAGCGTTTTCAATCATACTACTGTCGCCCAGGAACTGTGGATTTGCTTTCAAATAACACAGAAATAGTCTATGTACATGCTCGGCGGAGATGGTACCTTTATGGACGCACACTCACCATACTTGGTACACGACTACACCTGCCATCTAACAATATCATACCTAAATATGAATCTGATACACGTACATATGCTCAGACGATACAGAGTGTTTAGTGATACTACTGTGGCATGAACAGTGCATGATGTGCTGTAAAATCACACATACATGCACGAGTTGTTCCCCTTTGACCGGTAGTGAAAGGTTGGTTTGGTGAACCGCTCTTTCACTTTTGCGACATAGCTTTGGACATAGATTTGGATCGTATTCTGAGGATGTTTTCAGTATTACAGTGGATATCTTATCTATGTATCGTCCAGTTCATATCGTTTGGATAAAAGTTGTACTTGTATCAGTATGTTTTATTATTTTGCTTATCTTATTGCGTTCAATACCCCGACTCTACATTTATTGCAGATATGGCGTCATATTAGTAAGATGATTCATAGCAGTAGCATAACTACAGGAGGTGAAAGGCAAGGCTAGGCTTGAGATCATGACATCAATGAAGGAACCCAAGTATGCATTTGTAATCGTAAATGGGTGAATGAAAATAAGCCTGACAGAAGGAATAAATGAGGTCTCGTTTGGCATTGTTTTATGGCTTGCTCACTAAGACATTCGCGTGTGTGTGTGTTTGAATAGTGTGTTTAGGGCTCATTGCCTCTGTTTAACCCTGACCCTGATGAAGACTTGGCGATTTCAGGACACTAACTGTCTTGACCGTATACCCACGAACAACTGAGATGCAGCCTTTTAAAGCCAAGGAGCCCACACCGTTGCTTGCAACTCTCTATTTTTGTGCCGCATTTCTTGCTTTTCCTCGGGTTTTCAAGCATTCTTTTGTGAAGAGGACCGTTCTGCGTCTTCTTGGAGACAAGTACATCCTGGATGTTGGGGAGGTTCAACCACTCCTCGTTGATGGAGTACAGCTGCACATGTCTGGGGAGGATTCTGCTTTTCTCTGGCGGCGTTACCTGCCAAATGCACAACATCAGCGCCCACCTATTGCACATTAAGTGTGTGGAGAGATGCAAAACGATTAGCGAGAGTGTGATCATGATGGTGATGATGATGATGTGATGATTACAAGTTTAACGTCGGCTTCTGGCTGAGACCAATGTGGCCATGCTCAAGCTTCTGTGCCCTCGCCACCTCCTCACAATATACATGTAGCCGAACTGTATTTCACTATGCTTTACTTGATTATGTAACTACCACCACACACACACACACCACCACCCCCACCCCTCCAGCCCCCCAGTTATATAAGCTTTCATTTTAGTCATAACTAGCCATTAACTAACTATTACTGCGTTTTGTTCACTTAGCCTTCATAACTTCTGCTGTTTCACTTTATTTTTCCAATGTTATGTTTGTAAACGTTTCCATTCAACATTAGGGTAACTTCCCCTGGTCACCACCAGACATGATCTCTCTGGCAGATCTGGGACAGACTGAAAGCCGTCGCTGGTAGTTTTGACTCTATATAACACGCGTGCGCGGACCTCTGAGAAGACAACCAAGCATTACACTTGCAGTAGTATATACAGTTGGGGTATGAGATCACTTTTGCCAAAGACCTCTGTAAAGCTTTATTTCATAGATAAAGCCTTTATCAGGCCCCGATCTCTTCCCCCCAGTGTATATACCACTTTTGAATCCCCCAACCAACTTCCTGGTCACTATGGCCTTGAATCGCTACTTGGGTGGCAACATGGTGCCGTGAGGTATGATCAACACTTCCTCTCTGACGACCACCCTCGGCGGCCGTCTTTCAAGTAGTACAGGTTCGGCTCGTCGTCTTTGATGTCCACTTTATCTATGCTGTAAGTCTTGACCGACCATGTCGGGTCGGTGGTTCATTTGCGAGTGTCTCCTTCGTGTTTCCTCGGCTGGTAGAGGTACCTCACGAGGGCCCTGTCGGGTATCTGTTTCTCCTTCCCACGCGATGGTGCAGCCGGTTTGGCCGTCACTGATTTCAGTTTGAAAGCGTCAGCCGGTTTCTTGCCGGTGAGACGAGTGGTTTCGTGGTTGATAGCTGACACCACTTGAGGTAGCCACGCTACACTTTCTGTCGATCGTCTCCCAGGTTGGCCATCTCTCTCGCATACTGATGCCCGAAGAAGCGCTCGGCCAAAGTCCTATTGAATCTCTCTAATATGGCTTGGCTGCGATGAGCTCCGGCCGCGCCACGCCTGACTTGGACGCCGTGCTTGGCTAGCAGTTGTGACACAGCACCCATGAACTCCCGTCCGGGATCGACTTGCAGCTCTGTGGGCCATGCCAGTGGACTGCACTTGTATATGCGCTTGAATCCGCGGGCTACCTGGGCCGAGTCTTTCGTGGTTAAGGGTTCGGCTTCTTTGTAGCCACGTCAACGACAGTTAGGGCATACTTTTACCTCTTGTCGTGGGATAGGAACAGGAGGTCGGCCTGGTGGACGCTATTGGGTATGTCAATGCCGAACTTTCTTCTAGGCACGTAGGGTGGTGACGGTAGGTAGATCTGCCACAGGGCTTGTTTTTCCAGCCACGCTTTGGCCTCATCCGGGGATACTCTCGCCATTTTGGCAAGCTTATGTATGGTGCTCGCTCCTTTCCAGTAACCACGCGGGCTGTAGTAAATAGCCTCAAACTTTCTCTGGTTCCGTGACATTGTATACATACGGCTATGTCTTTGGTTCAATTTTCTCATGCCCGTACGCGACGCGTGTTGATTCCATCGGCGGCTATCCAACGCTTCGTGTCCATCGGCGACAGGGACGTCTTGTTTATCCTCAGTCCGTATATCCTGTGCCCTTCGCTTCTCAGAGTGTTCATCTGATGCTTGAAGGTGCGGGCCCTGAACAGGGCCTCCTTGAACCTGGCGTGTTTGATGTGTTGTTTCACCACGTACTTCTTGACACCCTTCGCCTTCCGGATCTCGCTATTGTCGGCCTTCAGGATGGAGTACATCTTGGGCCTCAAGCCTATGTACTCGTCGATCGGCGTGCCGGCACACTCGCCCTTCATCTTACCGAGGACCTTTTTGTTAACCGTGCTTTGCATGGCATGGTCCTTGGGGTAGTCACTGGTGTCGTACAAATGGATGTGTTTTGCCATGTCCTCGTACACATCTTCAGTTCGAATCTCCATCAGTAGGGAGTCCATGTCCGTGTACAGCACCTCGCACCTGTCGCCGTTACTGTTTCTTGAGCTCGTTGTAGTAAAAGTCGTATATCAGGTGCTTGGAGAGGTCGAGGATACTCATCCCAACATAGACGGGTCGGTTGAATTTGATGTGGCTCTTCCTCATGTGCAGGGCCACCAGGTCGTTGGTGAATATCTTGCTCCAGTTGAATGCCGGGCTGGCTATCAGTCTCCTGAGTTTGTCTTCCTTTTTCAACTGGACCAGCTTTATGGTCACGCATTTCCTCAGGTTCTCCATCGTCTTACCGAACACCGAGTTGTTCATGAGCTTGTACACTGGAAAAAAAATGCATGTTTCCAAGCTTGGAAATGTCTTGGAAAGATGATGTTTCCAAGACATTTCCAATCTTGGAAAGATGATGTTTCCAAGACATATCCAAAATGGATACATGAGATATCCATACGTTTCCAATTATTGGATATGTGCACAAGGGGAGATAACTGGTGGGTGATGGTAAATGTACGCCGAAACACCTGACCCTCGTTACTTGATGAGCGAATCAAGGCCGTAGATTAACCAATTAACAACTTGATAGTCATTAAAATCAGGCTGTTTGTAGCCTTTATGACTATACTGGTTGGACCACTGAATAATATCACGCTACAAAATGAACTTGAACAGCAACATTTTCAGGTTATCATTTGCGCCTCTAAACATTGAATGAAATAATTACTATTTATGATGAAATGGATCAGAGAACATTATAATGGCATAAATGAGGCTTTAATGACTCATGTAATGGTGAAATTAAAATTATATAATCACTATGACATTGTTAGTTTACTCATGGCTGAGACACATCAACCTGGTACCGTAGATTTATATGTAATACGTAAACATTCAGTATTTCTTAGTACCTGAGATAAGATTACACAAATTTTCAGTGAGACGTTTAATCTCAGATCATTTTGTTAGGTAGCATTCACTAAAGTAAAACTTCAATAGATCGGTCATTGGCACACTGAAGCAGATTTCACTTATACTGCATTAAACAGTATGGGGGATACATAAGGCATCATACCAAGTATGTGGTAACAATACCCGATTATTGCATACATTTCGATGTACATCTTTCAGCATAAACAAGTTGGTTCAACTTGGTTGTATGTTGATTAATTTCCAATTTTTATATGTCCACAAGGGAGATAACCGATGGGTGATGGTAAATGTACGCCCAACGACCTTATCAAGGCCGTTAAGATTCACCAATTAACAAGGCCTGCTGTCTTGTTAATTAGCAAGTGAACAGTTAAAACAGCCTCTGAAGGGATAACCAGTTCCCAGTTTATATGCCTCTTACAACTTCAACTTCTTTATTCTCATAAAACCACCATCGGTGGGTACAAGAGCATTTAACTATACAATATTTACAAATGTGTATACATATGGACATGCGTCATGATGATGAGTTATTTATGTAACAATTTATACAAATGAGAGATAAAAGTGATAGACAGTTGCTAAGTTTAAAATTGACAGGTGATATGACCTTGCTAATAGTTGCTTAGCTTGCTTAGCTTTGATTTTCTGTAAGAATTAAGTGACGTGCATTTAAAAGATAATGAAATTCGTCACCAACTAAGTTGCAATTACATAGTCTACATAATCTTTCTTCTCTCGGTATGTTCTGCCATCTGCCAGTTTCGATTGTAAGATTTTAAATTTGAGGTTCTAAACTTCAAAATAGGGTCATGTATAGATTTTGGAAATAGAAGGCATTTTTCAAAAGACAGTGGGTTTTAAATATTGAATATAGAAACCCCTTAGGGCTGGAACGTTTATCTTCTTGCCATCTTAGGATAACTTGATCTGTTAAAATTCGCTTTGCTTTTAAACGAGGGACATCTTGCATTTGGTTTTGTGGATAAGGTTTTAGTTTCTATGTGTGAACGAGGAACCTGGCATTTTAACCGACTGAACTTAAAGGTCACATGCAACAAAAAAATCGAACATAATTAAAACACAGTTTTCACTTATTCATGATATATGCAATGCATTGCTGCTTAAGAAAAAACAAATAAACAAATTATAAGCCCATAATCGCAAATCAAAAGTGCAATATTTTATACTTCGGTTTACTTCTCTCGAAACGAAGCAGTCAGTGATAGCCAGTCTGAGCCAGTGTGCGTGCACTCAACTGTAACGGAGATGATTTTATTGACTCATTTACCTGTGTTTATGGCCCGATACGCGTTAAGTTCAAATTGCATGTGGTCAGTGATTGAAGATGTGTATTGCATATTGTCATTAGCAGACAGGCAGGCAGGCAGACATATAGGTGTTAATGAAACAGACATTAAAGAGTTTTGTTTTGTAATCAATATGTTATTTTAATAACGAGTAACATTATTTACTTCTTTGTGTAGGCCTACATATAATCAGGATATATGCATCTTATTTCCAAGCTCCGCGAACTCTATTCACTGCGCATGCGTTATGAGAGCAGCGCAGCTGTTGAAACCAGTTTTCCCCAGTTTCGGGGAAATTCAGTGAATCGTTTGAACTCCGATTTCTCGGGCTTTTTTTAATCAAGTGTTTTTTAACAACTTATAAGTTGAATTTGCATTTTTTATGATTTGTTTCGGTAACTCCATACCAAAAGGTATCAGAATCTGCAAAGTTGTATTTTACGTTGCATGTGACCTTTAACATTGTTCCATGGTCAATATCGCAATATTGGCGCAATGGTAGTATACAGGAGTTTGTTTCAATTTTTGATAGCCCCATTATTATGCAAATAAAATTATCAAAAAATGAATAAATAATGTCATGCTCCTCTCAGAGGGAGGGAACATAGTTTATATAATGATTCTTATATTTCCTTGTCAAAACAGAATTCACAAATCACAGATATTTTGTGTGGGTTTGTGCGCATAATTTAATATATCATCCAACTTGATAGTAATTAAACAGCAGGCCGGTGGTAACCATAATGACTATATTGTTGGACCATTTGAAGAATGGATTGGAATAGTAACACTTCCATGTTATCATTTGAGCTTCAAAACATTGGATGAAAGAAAGGTCTATTTAGATGAAATAGATCAGATCATTATAATGGCATTATATATACATTAAAGCGTCATTTATGCTATTATAATGATCTGATCTATTTCATCCTATATAATATATATATTATAGAAGATATATTATACTATATATTATACACCAGCCACCAGACACGTCAACTTAATTAATTATTGCTGGAACATTGTTAAAAGCGACGTAAACTTTCTCCACTTATCTAAAACATTCCATACTCAGTGTTGACCCATGACAGATGATTAATCATTCTTGGGATGTTGGTTTTGGACGGTGGTCCACGGACACGCCTTGCCTTTGGGATGGCCCCTTGACCTTGCAACTGTTGAAAAGTTTCATCAGCAAGCCTCTTTGCTGACATCAGTTTCGTGACTCGACCTTCGGTCGCACAATAAAATATCTGAAGCCACCTTCGTCAATATCACTTTCTTCCGATGACATGAGTTGAACATTCTTCAAAGCCTCTTCATACTTGGTCTTTTTGTGGCTGGGAGGTCAGCTTTTCGAATACTCTTCACTCTGTTACGACTCTTCTGAAGAAAACAAACCAATATGCTCATACTTATATTTCATATAGGTAAAGTGAGTGTAAAACCAACGTGATAATTGAATTAATGGCTATTCTGATAATCTTATGGTCAATATCTGATAGTTGCATGTTTAGTGGATTTGAACACAGTTAATAGTTAATATTTATTGGACATGTGTCAGCCTCTAACAAAACTCAATGTTTAACAATACATAATCCCTTGTTAATTGATAAGTGAGTCATTTCAGTTAAGATTCACTAATTGACAAGGCCTAATCCCTTTGTTGGAGTGATGAGTGAGTCATGTCAGTTAAAGGTTCATCAATTAACATGTTAATTGATGAGTGAGTCAAGTCAGTTAGGACACCTTGTTGTGTTTTATTTTTACTACGTAGATTTTCTGAGTATTTTCTCATGTCATCATTCCGCTTTGTTCGGCCACATTTCTGTCTTGAGGCCCTTCCTTCTTTGTCTGTAGACATCTTTTCATAGCAACCGAACAAAAAATGCAATACAGTAAGCAGAAAACGCATGAATATTACATATCTAATGAAGTCATCACAAAAATACAATGGTTAAATAAAATCGCCCATGAACATAACATGTTTTGTACTACGCAACAAAAAATCACTTTCGGAAAGTCAAGAAATGAGTAATATCATTACATTATAGTGGGTCTTGCTTATTTATGGCTGTGCAGTGACGCATGTAAATGCATCATTAACTGATTAAGAACTGTATAGCAAACTGCAATACCTTGAAATTCAGGGCGCGGAATAGCGAGGAGTGCTGTCTTAGCGAAAGTTCCAAGCATAGTCCACAACTTCCTTTGTTCTGCCTTGCTTCCAACCTGAATTTAAAGTTCTAAATTTATTGTCTTCGTGGAAACAAAGTTATCACTCAAAGAGTCAAGATTGTCGTAATTCTACCCGAAGTTGTATTTGTTGAACGGTTTAATGCATTGAAACTCTTGAATTTAGTGTATATATATATATATATAGTATATTCATACTTGTATTGTGGATTTAGAGCCATCCCTCCAGCAGTCTCTGCATTCTGAAGTGCTCTGCCCACAGTTGCCTGTTAAAGATTTATGGGAAAATACAACATTCCGATAAATATGACTTGCGTGTCAGCGGCACGATATGGCTGCAATATTGCCGATGTGACAGGTAAATATTAACTCACTCAAGTGTGTCAGAACACTGAATCGCCTAAAAAATCATTACCAAAAGTTACTTTGAAATGGCAGCAGAAATACCTTTGCATGGTTAGTTGCTTTCGTTTGTTTCCAGTCACTGGTTCTTGACTATCCCTTCCTCTCTGCAGTCTCTCCAGTTGTTTTTGCATATCTGCACTCTGTAAAATGAAATTACTGAAAATGACATACTTTCTTGCAGAGTAACTCTTTGTTTTGACAACTAGTACATTTTCCCAAACTGCCCCCACGTTCACACCTTTGATTACTTCTTTAAGTGGCATTTAGAAGCTGGTATGATGAGGATCAAGAACTTTATGGATATGACAACTTCTTTGTTGCAGTGGATGCGACGTTTCGGTGTAGATTCTAACACCGTTATCAAAGCAAATGATGCACAATGTATGCACAAGGAGAATTATATACATGACGGGTATGTGTTTATACAGTAGAGGAGGTTGATGTGCAGTGTGTTGACATGGGGCTTGTTGTGATAGGAGATGATTGAAGCAGTGGAGAAAGGTGGGTTATTCTTGATTTAGGCTTGATTAGTTGATCGTAAGCCGTAGGGATGTCATAACCTTGATCTCTGTTGATTAGTTGATTATTTAAGTAATAGACAGGTGGCCTCTCCGGGAAGCTTCTGTTCAAGTGGAACATACACTCAGATAATGTACAAGCGTATAACCGCAAAAGAAAAACAAATAACTATAACTCGGTGATTTAGCGCTACACCATACCTGTCGATCTCTCATTGCGACATCTCGTCTCAGGGCACCAATAGCAATCCACATTTTGTCCTCCATCAGCTTCATCCTCCGTTCCATTATCTGTAGAATATCTTCCGTGTGTTGCTTTCCTGAAACTGTACAAATTCAAAGTTATTTGCTGAAGAACTGCCTTGTCGTCCTGATGTCATATACTACCCATCAAAAAGTTTAGACTCAAATAAAGCACTCATTGTATGATATGAATATATGGTTACATCAAAGATGAATTTCTCCAACAACTTCTGGGAACCAACTGCAAACCTTATGCAGATGAATTGCACGAGGATCATGCATCAAATAACCGAAAATCGTGTGCAAATATCGTGCATGAGAACAGCTGCGTTTTTGCAAAGTTTTGTTAAAATTCACATGCATCCGTAAAAATCAAACATACCGAACCCAGTCAGAGCGGGTGTGATTGCACTCATGTGTAACGGGGTCGTTTTATTGGTTCATTAGCTGATGCACTCATTCGGTTTTGTTTATGGCGTAATAAGCCCGATAGGTGTTAAGTTCAAATTGCATGTTGTCAGTGACATTGAAATTGTGTGTTGCATATTGTCGTGAGCAGACAGGCAGGCAGATTGAGTTTTGTTTGCTTACCACAATCAACATGTTTTTTGTTTATGCAACGAGGATATTATTTACTTGTTTGTATATATATAATCCTGATATGCATCGTGTTTCAAGCTCCGCGAACTCCGCTCACTGCGCGCATGCGTTATGAGCGCAGCTGTTGAAAGCTTACTTGTTCCCCAGCGCTAGTGGAAATTTAGTGAATCGTTTGAACTCCGACTTAGCTGGCTTTTTTCATCGCATTTTTTTCCAACTTTATGAGTTGAATTTGCATTTTGATGACTTGTTTCAGTAATTCCAAAGGTATCAGAATCTGCAAAAGTTGTATTTTACGTTGCATGTGACCTTAAGAATTTCACGGAGTTTCTTCGTTTCTTGAAATCTTGACAATAACCTTTTCGGCATTACAAATTTGTTTTACGATACTTCAGTTCATGTGTAAACTGTACCTTCTAAACGTGGAATATTTTGCAAACTCTATATCAGGACAGTTGACTGAAGTACGTCGCTATTTTTTGTTATAGCCTGCTAATCTTCCGTAAAATGATAAGATAAAGTATATTGTTATATTAGTAACTAATTTGTATAATCCTGCTATATATAAACGCTACTTACAGCATCTCTTGTCAAGGTTAAACTGATGATCGTCTTCAGTTTCGCAGTCTGTAATTAGAAACATTAGCCTGTGACACACGTAAACATCAAATGCATAACCATCAAAGAAGCCACGTTATATTACAATTACTGGAACTACATTCAGAGGGAACACCCATTGAAACATCGGAGAGAAAGTACCCGATAACAGGAATGAAGCTGCTGCATTTGCACAGGCCGTTGCCGTAGGAGTAGACGTGAACGGCATAACCGCTGCTCGCTGTTGTCTGATTTTCATTCTTGTCGCTCGCGGACGTGATTGTGACCGGATTTCTGAAAATTCAGTTGCATTCTTATACAACATTTTGAACCATGATAATGAAATAAACAATGGATATTGGTCATACCTTCACAAGTTTTCTTTCATCGACTCAGATAGAAAAAAAGTGAACACGTTTGCTGTTGTCTGGACAGAGAAGTCAGAATATATGTTTCCTTTATTTCAGGACGGTAAGATTATCATTAGTTGAGATAGAATGAGGTTTGATTTCACTGACAGTAAGTACAGTAAGTAATACATGGTAGAAGTAGCATTTGACCATGTTAAGAATATGCAGTTGTGACACCGTAATTACCTGGTTGCCTTTGGCAGAGTCTGTCGTACTAGTTTGGTCTGTGTCTATTTGGTATTCACTCCCTGGAACACAAACATAGCATACAAGATAATGTACTGTCTCCGATTCAAAATAGGGATAGGACATATTTTGAAATATCAATTCGACATACAGATCTTTGGTTTACCGTTCTGGCCACTGTACAGTCCCACAGAAAAATAGCCGGTGTTAATGAGGGAGTATATTCAACCTGCTATCCTGACAAGCCCCAGGAGAACTTCTTTATGACATCCATTAAAGGTTTGAACAGCCAATTAGTCGGTCTGTTACTTTTGTTTTCAAATTGTGATTCAATATACTAAATAGTCATTATTTGGTATGGTAGTCTTGAGTGTAACATTTCTCAACAACTGTACTGTTGAAGGAGCACATTGCATCATCAGGATTGCCTTACTGATATCTTGTGTAATCAATAATATACTTACCTGATAGCGTCTTCTAAAGAGATATCGCTGACAGACATTCTGGACGGCTTCGTAGATGCAAAATCTCAAATTTACGATAGCACAAAATTCAGTATATTGATGTGCGATAATGGACTGCATTTTCCTATCGGGTGTTCATATATATATATTCAGAACTATGAGTTCATCCAATTACATATGAGTTGCTCCTCCCATCTGCAGCTTCTCCAACTTTCTGCTGGTTTCATCTGGCTTGAATAACCTGTTACTGTATTTCGAAACAGTCCGGATGTCACTAATTAAAACCCTCTTCTCATGATTCTTAAATTTATTAGCATACACACCTTTGTGAACGCATCTCAAATCTTAACGAATGTCCCTACTGTATTTGTTGGAAGAAATAATAATGGGCAGTGCATACAACAATTTGTGGAGCAAGTAAAGAAATATATGTCATACAAATGGTATCGTTGTTTGCCAGTCAGGCACGTTGTTTATTTAAGGGTATGTCATGGATTATGAGGCTTCATGGTCCACTGGGCTTGTTTGATTGTTTATACCAATATCGCACGGCCTTCACAACTGAGGGAATGTTTTTGTTTAGTAGTAATTATATTGCAGTTCTCCATACAACTCCAAACATCTCCATGTATTCAGGGGTGGGGCTTTTTGTTTCGTTTTTATTATTATTCATAAAAATGAATTTGAACAATTTTACACTTTATATGAACACCGGTCCCACACAATTTGTAATACATAATTCAGTTGAAGCATGTGGCGTCATATGAACTATCATATGAATGGCATATCAAATACAACAATCATTAAATAAACGTAAATACAGAGTTTCACTTTTGGATGTCCGACATGCCATATCTGACTTCCAACTTCTAATAACAAACCACAGGGACATTGATTATTGTGACATACACAGTTATGTATGTTATGTTTTATGTATTATTAGTAATTTATCGATTTATGCATGTTTAACATAAAAGGACAAATGAGAGTCCACTTGTGACATTGTTGGCTTGGACATCTCCTCTTTCACTCCGGTGTCCTCTCACTAAGTCAGATTCTGTAAAACTGGTCTCATAGTTTGTTTCAACAAAAAGCTCAATTAGTGAGATTCGTGAAATTTCTATTAAAGTTATATGTATCATTTGTTTGCTTATGTTATGCTTATCTTCCAAATGTATGCCTGTCTGTGGAATCATCTGTGACTTTGTGTCCTGGTTTCTATGGAAATTAATTTGATATAAAATGAAACATGTAACATGATTCTTGTAAATGGTCACATTAATTTAGTTACACTGTGATTTATTAAAAAGGAAATTCATTTGAGTATTTGTCAAACCGCATCTTTGACAACACAACAAATCTACTGTTAAAGTGCATGAGATTTCGTGAATACACCCTGTTGCATAACACTGTTAATGAACACAAATGTTTGCGACAGGTGTTAATTGGGAGAATGTACACTATTTCCCTGTTTGTAAAAGCACCGTAATGAGATTGGGGTTATTACCTTCAAAGTCTTATGATAAAAAGGCTAGTGTGTGTTTTAACAGGCATGATTGAGTTGAAATTTGATGTTTCATGACATAATATATTTGGTGTTGCCACCATGAACTCATTAAGCCAGAGAGTCGCTTCACTGCTCAACACCTGGAGCCCCTCACTGATTGCCTGCCTGCTGTGGTGAGACTAATTAGTGTTCTACACCTAGGGGATTAAACAGAAACTGTCTTAGAAGTCATTCAAACAGGTCTTGATTGTTCAACTGTGTCGTAAAGGTATATGTTGAAAGATAGCAGGTGTGCTGTCATATATTGCAACGTTATATGTAATTTTATTGCAAGTTTCTCCCGTAGACCTTTGGCGAATCGAACATTTATGTGTAATTAACATTTGTGTGTATTTCTTGTATGTAAGACACGAGACATACATAAACAAACTGTCTCTCATACCTTTGCGTGAGGTTTAATTTTACAAAACATCTATTAATATTGCATATATCTCAAGGACAGTACCAATATGAATATGAAGTAAGATGGAACAGATTCATACTTTGTCACTTTGTTTCATCACTGCAACCATATATTACCATGCATATACATTTTCCTTGTCTTGACTTGATACGGTGTCCTCTCACTTAGCCAGATTCTGTAAAACTGGTCTCTCACAAAGCCAGAGTGGGTTTGGCTGACTGAGTTAGAGTTCTGATAACACTTCGTCCATATGAGTTATAGTTTGTTTTAACAAAATGCTCAGTTAGTGATATTTGTGGTTCATGAAATGTGTTTAAGGGAGATACATGTACACTGATATGTATTATTGATGCTCAGTATGGTATTACCAGATGATGTCATGTACTTTTTAATCGTGTTAATCGCATAAAATGTTATTTTGTCTGGAGACACATAAATATATATGTTAAAACCAAATTTTGATTTTACAATTATTACAAAACGCACACTCGCATATTTCTTTAATCTTGTCACACTGTAGATATAATATAGACTATAGCCCTTGAACAAAGGCTCACGCTTCGGTGGCTAGTGCTAATTACCTGGCTCGCATCTCTCACCTAGACATAGTGCAATGTTGTTTTAACAAGACCTTTTAGGTGGGACTCTGGCTAAGTCAGAGTGAACGCTTGATACAAACCGTCATGTGATGGGATTGGATCACGTTCCTGAAAGACTCTTACTATCTCAATTGCTCATTACAGTGGTTGATCATTTTGTTATGTATGACCAATCGTTTTTATGATATACCTGTCCACATAGGAAGGACAGGTGACAGGTGATGGGACGTGGCCTAAATTTCTGAAGGGAACATTTGGTGACTCAGCAGAATGAACAGAGATTGGTTATATCGTTAACCAATGGGTAGGTTGTGTTTCGGCTGTTTCGAATGTTTTGAACTGTCGTGTATAGTTTGTGTATTGTAAACATACAGTCAGTTATTATAATGATGTATGAAACATACAACAAAACAGGAATGGGTGGACTCTTTGGCAAGTCAGATCTCAGATATCGAACAAAGGTTTGTTAGTATCTTTAGATAAGTAAACCAATTATCGATTGAAATAATTAAAACCATTGAGCAGAGATATTATTTATTATTATGTATTATATATATGTGATATGTATATATTCTGTGTAAACAACTTTTACTCGAATATTCAATTGCTAACGGCTGAAGGGATAGTGTAAATCCAGCAAGGGGCCATGCAGGAAGCAAATGAACTGTAAGTCCTCATGGTCCCAAGTATGGTGTTATATCTACAGTTGTTGGCAATCTATAGCCGGTTTCTATATTGTATTATCATATATGGGTAAAATATTCTAGACTGAACTGCACAATAATGCTCCCTACCCCCAAACCGAGAAGCATCGTGATTTAGGTTATTTCTATAATTAGCACAATATAATAGGCTAATAGGTATTTTACATACAATAATTACACATAATAATAAACCTATATCTTTAAAACAATAATAATGATAATGTTGAAGTTTGTTGCCATTTGCACAAACATATATCTTAAATATATGAACTAAAACCTGGTGATATGTCTCACACTCTGAGTACTAGTGTGACAGACAAGCCCATGCACAAAAACATTCTTGAAATGTGTCCTCACCGTCAATAGTCATATTTACATTTTTGCATGTGGCCCGGTCATCAATTTCAGCCTTCCGGGCATGTACCACACAGTCTCTGACCACAAACCCAAATTAGCCCACAGTCTTAAAAACAACATTTCATGGTTAGTTGACTGTTTTTACGCAATGATACACCACTAAAAATGTCCACCTCTTTGTGGCAGGTGCTAATTAGAGGGTACCAATTAAAATGTATATTCTACCACAATAAGCCCATTATTCCTGACAAAGGTTCACTTTCATGACATGTAATAAACCTTTGTCCTGGCAGGCAGAGGGCTTATAATTAATCCATGATGTAAAGTAGGTCTATGTAATTCGTGTTTATACAAATTGGGAAAAATATTTCCGCTTTTGTGGATAACAAGTAAAATATACATTTAAAACGGTATTTTGGAAAATTGTACCTTTACTTGGGGCAAATATAACAGACAATATACATTTTTGACACTGACAATAAGAAAGATGAAGATGAGTGAAGTTATACTAATATAAAGGATTGGTTCCTAGTTGAAGGACGAGTAGAAAACACCTATTTTAAACATGATCACAACTTTCAAAAGAAGTATCTCTTCACGTGTCAGATGCAGTTACATTAATATAAAGCACAAATAGATAGCTCAAAGATGGCATATTCATGCAATCGCCATGAATAAATTTTGTCAAATGCAAAATGCATTATGTAGATCAACAGTAAGAACTATAACAGAACAAAATATGTATGATATCGTTAAACGTACACGCTCATGGGGATCCTTTGAAGGAGGAACTGAACGAAGCAGCAGTAAAATCCTTCCTATATATCCAAAAGATTTCCAAGGCTTTGGATAGCTCATATTTCCAATTTTGGAAATGTTTGGATATATGATATTTCCAAATTGGAAATGTTTGGATATGACCATTTTTTTTCTAGTGGTAGGCACCCGTGAAGAGCCACCTCCTCGTGGTGGGTGCTGGGTAACGCTAAGTGCTCTTCGACCCCCCGTTGTGGACCCGGGGGTATATTTGGTCCACCAACCTGTTTGCCGTGGGTTGCGCCCCTGTGTCGGTGGAGGACGGGAGGCTGGTGGTTGAGGGCACTGGAACCAGGACCAGGTGTTCCTGTTGCCCAACACACCACTTTGCCCCTTACTTCACCTAGACGGGTGGTTGAATGGGCCCGGATCAACCAATCGGCTGGTCACGCCAGGCCCTGTGCATTCTATTTCATATTGCACATATCTTCTTTCTCTAAATGATCTTGTTTAGGGTACTGGTGAAATTAATTCACTGAATTTGTATTGATTTCAAATTCAAAATTTTCAATTTGCCTAGAGTCGTATGCCCAGAAGGCGGTGGCTCATGGGCCAATCTGGTGATATTGGACCTCTGAATTCTGAATTTCTCAAGACATTTCTAGGTCAAACCAGCCTAGCATTTCGTCTTTCAGATTTCTTAGCTATTCACGTCTGTATTTCTGGAGTATATCACCCTTGTAGCCCTGGTGTTGCAGGATGGTTTCCACTGCAACATCGTCCATGTTGACACTCGATGGCGGGTGGGGAGCAGGGTTGATGAAACACATCACTATACCATGGCTCACAACTCCCTCTCGTTTTCAGTTAAAGGAAATAAAAGAAGACATCTTTCTTCTTCTGTGTGTAAAGCCCATTTCTGGTGTCCCCCGCCGTGATGTTGCTGGAATATTGCTAAAAGCGGCGTAAAACCAAACTCAGTCAGTCAGTCTTCTTCTGAGGATGAAGAAGTATCTCAGTCTGGTGATTTCTGGCCAAAATACTTGGTTATTGCAGCTGCGGACGGAAGTCCTTTCAAACTTAACCCTTTTGCCATCTCCAAAGGCATCCAAGGTGTCTGCGGAGAGGTTAAAAATGTTACTCGCCTCAGATGTGGTTCACTTTTAGTGGAATGTGTTCGGAGGCAACAATCTGTAAATCTGCTGGGTCTACGGCAGTTTGTTAACACACAGGTTGTTGTTTCAGCACACAGGACATTAAACTCCTGTAGAGGCATCGTCAGAGATTGGTCACGCTCTTTGTCTGATATGTCAGAAGAAGAGATTGCAGATGAATTAAAAGATCAAGGGGTCACTGCTGTCAAACGCTTTACAAGGAAACAAGATTCAGGCACTGTGAACACAAATACGTATCTGTTTACTTTTGGAATGACGACTCTTCCAAAATCAATTAAAGCTGGCTACTGCAACATCGGAGTGGATGTATATGTACCAAATCCACTACGTTGTTTTCAGTGTCAAAAATTTGGACATGCTAAGTCCTGCCATGGCAAAACAAAATGTTCTCGTTGCAGTGGGGCTCCTGCGAGCACTGACTGCACAAATGACATGAAGTGTGCCAACTGCAATGGTGACCATATGGCATCATCAAAATCTTGCCCATCTTTCGAAATTGAGTCCAAAATAATGAAACTCAAATGCACAAAACACATGTCGTATTTTGATGCAAAGAAATTAGTTCAATCAAACCTGAATACCTCTCTTTCGTATTTTGGTGAGGCAAGGTGTCATCCATAGCCCTGTCCCTCTAAAATGCAAACTTCAAGCTGTGGCAGTTCGTTTGTCTTTACACATAACTTTTACTCTTTGCTCCTTGTATATTTCTCCATCTTCTCCCCTTCAGCAACCCGATCTTCAGAATCTTTTTGACCAGCTCCCTAGACCCTGTATCATCATGGGTGATCTAAATGGGCATAACCCTCTATGGGGAAGTATTAATGCCAATACTAGGGGAAAAATCCTTGAGGACTTCATTGGAGATAATAATTTATGCATATTTAATAATGGATCAGCCACATATTTACATCCCGGTACGGGAACATATTCTGAACTTGATTTATCGCTCTCAGATCCAAATATGTATAATGAGTTTGAATGGTCTGTCCATGATGATCTTTGTGGAAGCAACCATTTCCCCACAATTCTCGCTGCAATAAATCCGACTGATGAGCCGCCTGCAACGAGGTGGAATTTTAATAAGGCTAACTGGCCTTTATTTAAGACACTCTGTACTGACGAATTAAAATCTGTCTATTTTGTCAATGATATGGATCCTATTCAGTTATTCTCGGATAAACTGAATCAAATAGCTGATGAAACTATTCCTAAGTCCTCTCCGACACCACACATTCGTAAACCATGGTTTACTGATGATTTCAAAAAGGCCAGGAAGTGTAGGAAGAAGGCAGAGAAATATTTTCGCCGTCATCCTACTGTTCACAATTTAAATGATGTTAAAATAAATAGTGCCAAGGCTCGGCGTACTTTTAAGCAACATAGGCGCCAGTCTTGGAAGAACTTTGTATCAAAGATAAATTCCCGTACACCTATGACGAAGGTGTGGAACATGATACAGAGAATCAAGGGTAAAGGTACCAAATTTAGTGTTCATCACCTGAAAGATGGACCCAATATAATAACTAATAAATCTGACATTGCCAATAGGTTGGGTGAAACTTTAGCTGCACATTCTTCTTCATCAAATTATAATCCTCAATTTCAGAAATATAAAAATCAACAAGAAAAAATGAAAATTAATTTTAATTCTGACAATGGTGAAGACTACAATGAAGTGTTTTCACTACATGAGCTTAACACTGCCTTAGTACAAGCACATGATACAGCAACAGGAGCTGATAATATCCACTATCAGCTTTTAAAACATTTACCCAACTCATGTCTTGAAACACTTTTAAGTATTTTTGAAACTATTTGGACAACTGGACATTTTCCTCCTTCATGGCGTAATGCCATTGTTGTCCCTATACCTAAGCCTGGCCGGGATCATACTGATCCATCTAACTATAGACCAATTTCATTGACAAGCTGCGTTTGTAAAACCATGGAACGCATGGTCAATAATCGACTGGTATGGTTTTTAGAAACCAATAATCTTATCACGAACATTCAGTGTGGTTTTCGAAAGAATAGGAGTACTATTGACCATTTGGTTCGCTTGGAATCATTTGTTAAAAGTTCCATTGTAAATAACCAACATGCTGTAGCAATCTTTTTCGACCTGGAAAAAGCTTACGATACCACATGGAAACATGGTATTTTAAACGATTTACATGACTTTGGTTTGAGAGGTCGTTTACCTCATTTTATATCTCAGTTTTTAACGGACAGGCAATTTCAAGTCCGAGTGGGCTCAACCCTGTCTGATCATTATAATCAGGATCAGGGTGTCCCACAAGGCAGTATTTTGTCTGTAACATTATTTAGTATTAAAATAAACAGACTTGAAAGGGTTTTAAATGATTCAGTCGATGGATCACTTTTCGTGGATGATTTTAATGTTTCTTGTCGTGGTAAAAATATGCATACTATTGAACGGCAATTGCAGTTGTGTCTCAATAAAATTCATAAATGGTGTCTTGAAAACGGTTTTAAATTTTCTCAATCCAAAACCAATTGTATACATTTCTGTAGAAAATATAAACCGCACAAAGACCCAGACCTATTTTTAAATGGCACACCCATCAAAGTTGTCAAGGAGGCCAAGTTTTTAGGACTTATTTTTTACTCTCATCTGACTTTCTTACCACATATTAAATACCTAAAGAATAAATGCCTGAAGGCACTTGACTTGTTGAAAGTCGTGTCTAATTCAAAGTGGGGAGGGGATCAAGCTACCCTCCTCCACCTATATCGATCATTGGTCCGCTCGAAACTTGATTATGGCTCCATCGTATATGGTGGAGCCTGCAAAAGCAACCTAAAACTACTTGATTCTGTCCACCACCAAGGCCTAAGACTTTGTCTTGGGTCTTTTAGAACCTCTCCTATTGATAGTCTCTATGTTGAGGCTGATGAGCCATCCCTTACCCAACGTCGTATCAAACTATCTTTACAGTATATAACAAAACTCTATTCTAACGAGTCTAATCCTGCATTTAAATGTGTTTTCAATCCTTCTTATGAGGAGTTGTACAACAAAAAGCCTTCTCTTGTTCCGCCTCTTGGTTTAAGAATTAAGCCCTTTCTTTCTGCTGCCGGCATTAAGCGGGAAAATATATCTCCTTCCCGTCTTCTTTATTCTCCTCCTCCTTGGCAAATGGTGAGGCCTGAAGTTGACCTAACCCTGACCAAGTTTAAAAAATCAGAAACTAACGAATTACAGTATAAACAAGAATATAATCAATTAAAAAGTAAAGATAATACATATAAATCCTTATTTACAGATGGGTCCAAGGACGGTGGCGCAGTGGCATGTGCCACTGTCATTGGATCCAGAACAATATCTTCTCGATAACCAAATAACGGCTCTATTTTCACAGCAGAAGCTAACGCCATCTTAACCGCTCTTAAATATATTAATAAACACCGTAAATATAAACAATACATCATCTTTACTGATTCTCTTTCGTGTCTTCAGGCTATTAAAATCTTTCTTGTAAACATCCACTTTTATTAGAAATTATTGAATTGTATAATGAGCTTGCTACTGGCCAATGCAACATCGTCTTTTGTTGGTTACCCAGCCACGTTGGCATTTCTGGGAACACAATGGCTGATATTGCTGCTAAGGCAGCACTCAACAAATCTGTGACACCACTTTTGCTCCCATACTCTGATTACAAAGCTGCTATAAGATCTTATATCCGTGATCTGATGCAAAAGAAGTGGGACACCCAAGTAGGTATCAATAAATTACATGAAATAAAACCCTATATTGGTTACACTTACTTGGGTTGTCAGTCCAGATTTGAAGAGGTCATTATACGACGTTGTCGTATTGGCCACACAAGATATACTCATGAGTACCTATTAAAAGGTGAGGATCCTCCGTTTTGTATCCCTTGTGATGAGAGAACCACGGTCAAGCATGTCCTGCTTGACTGTGTTGAATTCTCCATCATAAGGGATAAATACTTCAATGTGAAAACAGTTAAGGATCTTTTAACACTGTTAATTCTCATTTAATTATTGGCTTTTAAAAGAAATTGACTTAATGAATGAATTTTGAATAATATGTTCTGTACATATCTGTATTTTAATTTTTGGTAGATTTGATTAGTAACTTAGATTGTTAGTGGCTGTACCCTCAAAGGGGGTTGAAGTAGCGTAAAATTATTGTCCTCCTGAGAGGGTACGTAAGTCCCAAAACATTTCAAGTAAATTTAAGTATACCAGGTGTTTTAATCGTAGTATTTTTGTCATTTTAATGTATGGCTAATTCTCGGTATAAACGCCAATGGCTGAAGGGATGGTGTAAATCCAGCTAGGGTCCATGCAGGTAGCAAAGGTACTGTAAGTCCCTATGGTCCCTAGTATGGTGATCTACCTTCAGTTGTTGGCGATCTATAGCCCAATTTTACATTGTATTGTCCAGAAATAGTTTTCTACTTTTAAAGATATATGTTAGCTAGTTTTAACTCAATCTGTGATAATCTAGTGGTTTTACTGTCCTTCGTTGACAGGGTTTTATATATTATATGTATGTATTACAAATTTAGAACTAGTTTTAGTCACGATATGGCTGAAATATTGCCGATGTGACTCTAAATCTTAACTCACTCACTCACTCATTAGCTTGTAGAGGTTCTTCTCGAAGTCACTGGTGGCCAGCTTTCACAGGTCCATTGTCATTCTGATGTAAGGCTCCATCCAGGGGCTGTGGTCGAACTTGAGCACCCTGTGGGTTTTAGTCAGCCTCATACCCAGCGACAGGTACAGCTGCAGGTTACGATAGTGAACGATATACTTGGTCTTGTTCATCAAGTTGGGTACGAGTTTTTCGACGTTGGCTAGCTTATTCTTCCCCAGCAAGTTCTGTTGATAGTCGGACATACAGTCCGGGTTCACCATCAACCGTTCGGGAGCCAGGGGATAGCCATTGTGTGACTTGTGTAATGCTGCTGGGTATTCCAAATCAACTTCGAGGATGTAACCTGCCCCCGAATCCGGTGGTATGCTCATGACGTCTATCTCAGGCACCCACTCGAACCCCCCGGTGGGTAGATACTGGCTCATGGCCAAACCGTACAGGTTGTTGGCGTCGAGATAGAGGAGATGATTGGTGGGTTTGCTAGGGTCGTAGCTCTCCACGTACTTATTGTTGGCTCTTGTGTACCGTTTGGCAGCCATGGAGATCCCACCTCGCAATCCTTTCTCGATGAACAGGTGCATGTTGTAATCGGTGAGGAGTTCCAGCTTAACTCCGGTCTTCTTCAGCATGGCATCCCAAGAGAGACCGAGGCTGGTGTAGTACCACGCGGGGTCGAGGTGATACTGCTTGAAACACGTCTGTTGTAAGAGGGGGTTGGTGGGGGTGGGGTGGGGTTGAGTCTCAAATCCGCCATTTTCTTTTTATGACGTAACATAGGTGTGACCTTTGTGTGACCCATCCTCCTTTGGGAGTCCCCTTCGGGGTGTGTGTGTGTGTGTGTGTGTGTGTGTGTGTGTGTGTGTGTGTGTGTGTGTGTGTGTGTGTGTGTGTGTGTGTGTGTGTGTGTGTGTGTGTGTGTGTGTGTGTGTGTGTGTGTGTGTGTGTGTGTGTGTGTGTGTGTGTGTGTGTGTGTGTGTGTGTGTGTGTGTGACCTTCAGGTTGACCACAAACCACAAACCTCCTTTGACCGGGTCAGAGCCTTATTAGATACCCTTCCCAGGCGGGGACCAGAAGCCTACACCCTCTTCTGTAAAACTTTGGAGGAATGCGGAGAGATACAGGCCATGACATTGTTGGGATTAGAGACAGACAAGACAGAGCTACAGGATCCTCGTTGTCATATAGACTTAGGCAACGACGTATTTGTGACGGCCAAGATGTGGAATGATGTACTGAACATTTTATGTAAGGAAGTACGATGTTTATCCTAGTGGGATAAGTTATCCTACCAAACGTGGTATTGTCCTGAGTTTGAAACATTGGCTGGAACTTAGTGGAGTCCATTTCAAGCTTCAGGAGGTCATCGATCAAGGAAGGACCCATGATTATGCTCATGTGGGAGCCAATATGTATGGTACTTTGGATCCAAATGGTGGTGTGGATCTACGACAGTGGGAGAAAAATGAACAACTGGGAAGAGTGGTACCTACGGCTAAGGGTATCTTGTTGTCCCTGGACCAGTGGAAGAAACTGAGAGACTATTGTGATGTGATGACAGATTTCGTGCCCGAACTCAAAGACATGGCTCCCTGTCTCCTTCAGGACGATCATCAAAACCAGATGGGAGCTTTAATGTGTTCCTTCTGTAATCCCAATGACTATGAATGTTGGAGTAACTGACTATTTTTGTATGGATGGAAGTCTCCCTTCAGTAATTTTCATTCATGCACATTACACATAGATAATCGTACCTTCAATTGTACTGAACAATATTACATGTATTCTAAGGCAATTTACTTTGGTGATCATACACTCGCAAGTCGTATTTTACAAGAGACTGTTCCGGCTAAGCAAAAACGTCTTGGGAGATGTGTGAAAGGCTTTACTCAGAAACTGTGGGACACTGTCAGTCTTGATGTTATGACTAAGGCATTAATGGCTAAATTTTCCCAAAACAATGACTTGAAACAGATATTGATTCAATCCTACCCTAAACCGTTAGCTGAAGCTAGCCCCTTTGATAAAAGATAGGGGATAGGAATTGATGTTTCTCATCCTGATATTGACAAACCCTGGAAATGTCCGGGAGAAAACCTGTTGGGAAAAACATTAATGTATGTCCGTGAAAGGTTGTTGTTGTTGTAAATATTGTGCTCGATGTAAATACAATTCTTGTATTGTATTTTCGTCTTGGGTTTTGTTTAAATAGCATGATGTATGTGAAACATGTTCAGTCGTGTTTGAGATGGCACCTTGGGAACAATACCTGAATAGGATCTATTACGATCCAAAACACACTGGTAGTTATGCTGGACCCAAGAAGTTGTACTACTGTGAAAGCAGAGGGTCAGTTTAAAATTGTTTTACATCGAATTAAGAAATGGTTGAAAGGTCAGGAGAACTATACTATGACTCATCAAGTCAGAAGAATATTTCCAAGAAATGAGTATGTGGTGGAAGGTTTAGACAGTCACTGGCAATCCGATCTGATTGATATGGTATCACTGGCAAAGTACAACGATGGTGTTAAATACCTATTAGTCATCATAGATTATTTTCACGATATCTATGGGTGTATCCACTCAAATCTGGTATTCCCGGAGCATTAGGCTTCAGTGTCATTTCCGGTATTGTGGAATTGATGTCCACTTCCAGCCGTTGTCTGTTGCCTATAAGTCCTTGAGGAATATGTATTTATTTTAAGGCCTGATAGAATTCAGTCATTCCCTTGGGTTGTAATCGCTTATACAGATACTGGGAGTCTTTGAGTAAGTCTGCAATATGACTCCCTTGAATGACTTGACCCTTGTAGATGAGTACACCTTTCCGATTCCATGACAGTCTTTGTTCAGGATCACTCTGAATATGTCTCAATAAAGCAGCACCTCTCTGTCTGTAAGGTTTAGGGAGCACACTCAGAATCAAGTCTGCATCCATGGGTTCTAATTCATCATCAATGGTGTTAGGATGATTCAAATGATTGTCATTGACATCTGATGAAGAATCCTTTGCACCACCACTCAGTGGACTCGCATGATTTTTCAAGAGTCGTTTGTATTTATCCATTGGAACGAGTACCTGTTTTTGGATATGCTCCATTACAAAGTCTTCAATAAAGGCCCAACAACCTTCAACACTCAACTAAAGACAGCTACACTTTTTGACAGTAATTGTTTTTTCTGTGCCTTAGCTATGGTTTTATTACCAAGAAAATGAAGCACTTTTCTGTGTTTTCTCAGTGCGTTCAAATTATGCTTTGACAGAGGAACATCTGAATGTAACAGATTATAAATAATCTCTGTCAATGTTTTTAACTGTTCATCAGTGACACTTTGCAACAGCAACTTCTTTTGAACAGGGGATGTACTCTCATGCAAAAAGCGCAAGACATATCCATTCTGTCTGACTTTCTTTGACATAATGGTGTTTCTTTCAATGTTCACCACAATTTATACACAACAGTCTTGATCACTGGTGACTCACTGAATGAACATAACAAATAAAGTCTGCGGTATTTATACTCTTGGTACATACACAACAGGATCTTCCCCTGGAAAAATTCTGGTTCTGAGTCTCAGTTTATCTTCTACACGTGGAGACATGTCCAACACCAGGTATCCATATGGCTGTTTCATAGCATCTGTGTATGCATCCACAAGAACCCCAGCACGTCCTGGAAATAACTGTCTTCCAAGTGTCATTATCTGCGAGGTATCATGCACATTCTTGAATAAGACCAAGTACCAAGTGTTTAGGGCTATAGTTCGTGCTGACTTGCCTTGCCCGTACAAGTTCTGAGTAATAAATATAACACTAAGGCATCTATGATGACAACCTTGTGTAACACTTGATGCAAAAGATCATCCAGGATAAGGAGTCCATGTTGTCCATCAGAGGAAAACTGTTCAATTTCTGCTTCTGTTGGTAATCCCTGTTGGAACATGAGGTTTGGCACTGTTCTTTCCATGTCGTCAAACAGAGATTGATAGACACCATAACAGTACAGAATTTTTCGGGGTGGGCCCTCAACATACATACCATGAACATGTTGCAACAGTCTATACACCCATTGTGTCTTTCCTGCTCCTGTGGGCCCAGACACACAGATACCGGAACAGGGTTCGAAGGGTGTTAAACTTTGAGTTTCCCACCAAGGTTTAGTCGGATCAATCACTGCTTCAGGGCTCCATGATATAGCAGACTTGGGTGTAGTAGGTTGAACTTCAGTCATTTCTGCTTTCCTTTATAACCAGTGCTTCTTCCCTTGAGTGTCTAATTTGTCAACTTGGGACAGGTGATTGGGGAGTCTCAATAAATTTTGAGCTGAGCAAACAGGCACAGGACAAACTTCCTCACCCTACCCATCTTAAGAAAATAATTCTATTTTACAAATTCCACCTCCTTATATAGTGGCCCTGACAATGTCCCTTGTGGCCCTGGGTATGGCCCTGACTAACTATAAATGGCCCTGACAATGTCCCTTGTGGCCCTGACTAACTATAAATGGCCCTGACAATGGCCCTTGTGGCCCTGGGTATGGCCCTGAGTGGCCCTGGCTAACTATAAATGGCCCTCAAAATGGCCCTAATGGGTATGGCCCTGACCAATGGCCCTGACTACATAAGTGTGGCCCTCACATGGCCCTGACTAAATAGAAATGGTCTACTCAGCTGACTTCAAAAACCATAAGGCAAAGTATCTAAAATAGGTTGAATGACACGTTTCGTGTATACCATCCTATAAGTTTTGGTGTCTTTCCTGTTGTATATCTTTGCTGAGTATTTGTCTCTAGTAATTTTGTAAGAGTTGGTCACTTCTATGACTTTCTCATTTTCTCCTTCTTTCTTTCAAACCCAACATTTCTTTCTTGTGATTTTGAACAAATGTTTTAAGAGTCTCAATGTTAATGATTTTACTGTTGGCATGGTTGAGCGTAAAACCGTTTACTTTGCATGTGTGCTTCCCTGATTTCGTCTGATATGCATACGATTTAGGACCCGTGGACGCAAAGATCTGAATAGGGTCTCCCTCAAGTTCATCGGTGAGTTCCCCCAAATAATCCCCTAGTGGTGGATTGACATCACCAGGTCTAGAGACAAAGAGCACAGAGTCAGTATCATAGTACAAGACACGTTCTTGTGACATGTCCAACACACTGAACAGTTTTAGTCTTGCATAACAGGTAGTGAAACTGGCAATGGAGATATTGGTAGTCTCACTCTGAGGGATAAATTCAGTGTTGTGGGTCCACTGAAATTGGGCTACATTGTCATTGAGAATATGAAAATCATGCAGGATCTTTTTAGGATCTGTCAGAAACTGATAAAATTCCTCAAGTTTAGATGCAAATACAAATTTTGTCTGTCTCATATTGGGTCTTTGAGCATATTTACCCCAGAATATATTCAACATTAGTTTTGACAGGGCTGTCAAACCAGGGTTTTTCTCAATTTTGTCATAGTCTAACTGAATGCCTTCATTCTTCAAATAATTGTCAACGTATTGTTGTTTATCCGCTTCTGACTGACACCATACAGGCCAACCTGAAGATTCTTGCTTGATTTTCAAGAAGGTGTTGATGTAACTGGCAAACAGACCACCCGATTTGGTCGTTTGGTCATACTGGGTGGTTTCTGCCCAGTGATAAACTTCATACACCTTTTCAATTTTATAGCCTTTCTCAATAGCTTTGGTTAACTCTGGAATGCACCAAGTCCCGATGAAAGTACGTTCTTCCTCAGTGTGCTGACATGGTTTTTGTTCCTTTGAATTAGCACAAGTTTGACACAATGCAAATTTGAGTTTTCCATTTGATCTGTAGGGTAAGACTGGATGATACAGTCCACGAGGGGGTAAGATCTTGACTTTGGCAATGCCAAAGTACTGCTCTAGAGATTTGAAGTTTCTGGTAATGATTTGAGGGTGCCCAACAGGATATTTCTCATACTTGTTGACCCAAGGGTACAAGGAGGTAAAATCCATGTACAAAATGCTTTCCTTCTCTTTAGTTTCATAATACAACTTGAAGCATTAGTCCGACCACCGAAAAATGAATCTCTGGGATCTAGTCGTTCCTTGAGATCTAAGGTGGCCACATAGGTTTTCAATTCAGGTTTGGTTTTTAGTTGTTGCTTGAACTCATGTTTCCAGAGGGTCACTAACTTGTATCCCTTCTCTTTGATGGCTGCATTTCTCTTCATGGTCAAAGCATACAGCTCACTGATAGACTGCTTGGTGTGAGGCAGTACTGTTTTATCTCGGTCATGAGGATAGCATGTAGGACAACCATGATAGAGACACCCGTCAAACTGGTAGACAGTGTTGCTGTCAAGACAGTACCCATCCAGCTTATACTTTGTACCAGGGATCTGAAATTCTCCTTCATACAGCGCGTGTTGAATGTGCTTGTGTTGGGAGTGATTCTTTGTATTGATCCTTTGTATAGCCATCCCCAGGGACCTGGGCAATGGGACTGGGAAGGGTCTCTTTTTCATGAATGACAGACCCAACATTCTGTAGACTCGTCCATGTCAACCACTGACCAGGTTTGACTTCCACCCAGTCTTGATTTTCATGCACTTTGACAGGTAGCCATGGAGTGACAGTTCCTTGCCAAAGTAGTTTGACATGAGTGTATGCTGTCAAGAACTTGTGTTTGAACACCCCATGACACACACTGGCAATAGTAATGTAATCTGTAGGATCAACGCCAGGCTCTTTCTTTTGAACGATTTGTTGAGTTTTAGGATCCTTGACAACATAAGTCTTTGTTGTGACAGACAATAATAACTGTCGGAAAGTCATCAGAGATTCCCTCAAGATTTGAACATCCGAACGACAATATTCTTCCATTTCTCGAGAAAAGTCAAAGGTTTTATCCTTTTGTTGGGCATACCAGTGTAGGAAATCAATCCTGTCTTGTGTAGACATGATGTGCACCCCATAGAAGGAAGCCACAGGATAAGGTCCTACATACTGTTGGTTGGCAGCAGTGTTAAAATAATGAGGGAAATAGCTTCAACTCTTCCAGATGAAACATCTTGGGAAGATTGGCCAGTTTAGTATTGAAGAAAGACAAACTGTTCAACAGTCGAATGTTCAAACCACGGGGAATATGCATATACATGAGTTTAGACCCATTGTACACCATGTTGTCAGGAAGCATACTGTTTTCAGTGAGATAATTCAGCAAGAAATAGCCATCATAGCCCTTGAAATTGTTAGCAAAGATGGTGAAATCTCTGTGACTTTTGTCAAATAGCCATTTACAGAATAGTGTAACTGTGTATGAGCCTTGGAACTTCACTTCTCGATGACCACAGGTATCAGGACATGGAGGCATCTTGAAACAATTGAATTTATTGTGCCATTTGTTACAAACATTACGAGTACCACAGAAAAAGCAGCGAGCTTCAGGTGAGAAAGGATCATTTCTACACATGTCACAGACAGACTGAGCAATGACAAAATTGGGTTTGTGTTCCTGATGTCCACACCAAGATTGATGACAGTTGTCACATGGGGTATGGTGTGGGCAATCATTTTCAGGTCCACAGAGAAGACAGGGTGATGGAATATAGCCTTGAACACAAGCAGACACTTGAGCTTGTGAACATTCGAAATCAAACATGATAAACTTCTTCGGTTGGGGTTTGCCATTCATAGGCAATGGCACGTGATAACAATTGTGCTCTAAGGGCACCCTCTTACCACATGGTTGACACATGTAGGTATCACAATCATGTTCACCATCTTTATTTTGCCAAATGTTCAGCACTTTGAAACACTGAAGACAACGCCAATAAGTATCACTGATGGGAGGTCACCTGTCTTGGACTTTTCAGGTTGCTTATGAGCCAAAAAACATGCTTCAGATCGGCACTGCATGTGACAATCAGGACAGATTCTTGTCGTGTCCTTGGTCTCACAGGACGATTGTTTACAAACCCTACAATAATGTGCACATTCGTGTTTCTTTCTACTTTGGAAGGGGGTGAGACAGTGGTGACAAAAATAACTTTGGCTGAAAAAGCCAGAAATGTTTGGAATGGCATGAAAATGATTATTTTCCAAATAAAGAAACAACTGCTTTCTGCCATATTTTACCCCTTTGGTGATAAATTTATTCACCAGTGATGCATTGACCACCAATATTTGACATCCTAAGACAGCTTCAAATTTGGGAATATCTGTCACACTCGCCATTCTGTCCTTGGACACACATGCTTTGTCACAGAGGAGATTGGCTAAGAGGGTTTGATGTTTGTTATACTTTCGAAGATTGTCATACAGAGAGGGAGGACATTTCTTGTGCTCCAAGACCAGATGTGTCATATGCGTATTTTTCTTGTCACTGGTAGACATTATCAGAAACCTCACACTGATCTAAAGGATGAGTCTTGAGGAGATCCTACCATTCAGCCTTAGAGGTCATGTGACTTTCAGCAAAACTCTACTATAGAAAGTTTTTGTTTGACACTTTCTTCCACATTAATGATTTTGTGAGACTTCATACCTCCTTTTGGCATATCGATCATACCTATGTCGATGTCAAATGATTCGTCCAAGGCTAAATTGTGATGACTTTTTAACACGTTCTCTACGTGGCTTAGAATGATATCAGCGCTGAGTTCATCCAATGGTCTCAGTGGGACCACAATAATAACTTTTGATGACGTATGAAAACTCTCCCAAGATCATTCCCTCCTAGATAACCTCTGGCTTCCCTTAACACTTCATTAAACATACAATGTAAATTGTCTTGTAAATCAGCAATATTTTGCCCCTTCCATTCATCATTAAATTTAATTTGATAAATTTTCTCAACAGCAGCATGTTTAGCGAAAGTTCTTTCCTTCCGTAAATTATATTCATAGGGTTTATCCTGTCCAGAACCCACTTGATCTGAAGGAGACCAATCCTCAAATAAATACCCTAAGTCAAAATCCCCAGTAACTTGTTCCCAATGATCAGAATCCAGATTGTCCTGACTCCAAGGTTGAAACATCTCATCAAAAATCTCCCCTACCTGATGGATTGATTTGTCATCCCGTTTTAGAGAAGGTGAAGAGAAGGAGGTGATGGGGATGCTGGTCGCTTTATGCCCGAGGAGGTGGAGGGTTCTTCATCAGGAAGTGGCCGTTTCAAACATTGCTGCTGATGTTAAGACAAACCAGGCATCCTTTGGAAGGTAGCTCCACAGTATCGACAAGGCAGACCCTTGTGCTTCCCATTCCACTCCCTGTCTTCAACACAGAGTCTAACTTCTTGGCTTCCTGACAAAGCAGCTCAATGACCTTTAGATTCACGGCCTCATCATCTTCAAGGCCTGTCTGTTTTGCTCGGAACAAAAGTTCATCACTACTGGTAAAGGAGTCGAGGATGGTTAAAAGGTTACGTTGAAAAGCGTCCATCTATAAATAATTGAAACATAATTATAAAGATTTTATAGTGTTCTCGCTAAAATATTTTTTTCCTTAATGAGATGAACAATCAAGGGACACAAGTCTTCCAGCCTTATGTGTAAGCGCTACTTAGATTTCTGAAGTGAATTATAACAGCTAGATCATTGGTTAAATTTACTCATGTAAAAAAACAGAACTTTCTTTTGTATGTCTCTAATATTGAGGAACTTTTAGAACTGTTACAGTTTTTAAAACATTTAACAGCTACAACCGTTTATTGTTGACAGATATCGAAACATTAAGACTTGTTCCTTGTGTGACAGGGTATTTTAAACTGGCTAGTGATTTAACAAAATGCGCTCTGATATTTTGACCTTATAAATAGCAGCTAAGTTCCCCCTCATTGTGTGAAATTTATTCTACGTTGAACACGTATGCTTAGACTGTCTCACTGTCCCTGAACCACATTATTTTCCCTACTGCCACATGCCATCTCTGCAGTGCTAAAACCCTAAATAAATCAAGTCTAGATTTCCTCAGGTTCTGAATCTCTGGTGTCCTTAGGGCTCCTTTTCAATTTAAACGGGCTTGTTTGTTACTATCAAAATTATATATCTTCAGATACTAAGCATTAGTCTAACGTTTGCTGTGTGAACACTCGAGTCGGCAAACTCATACCATTCATAAGATAATTGAATAATAATCACAGACCACTAAGGTGAACCTGAAGGTGACACACACACCTGGACCGGAAAGGGGAGGGTGGGGCTCAACAATCGAAAAGGTCACACCTATGTTACGTCATAAAAACAAAATGGAAGATTTGAGACTCAAACCCAACCCCACACACACACACACACACACACACACACACACACACACACACACACACACACACACACACACACACACACACACACACACACACACACACACACACACACACACACACACACACACAACACACGTCTTTCACACACACGTCACACACAGTACGTCCGTTCACAACACACATCACAGGTTCCTGCGCCCTTACAACACGTTCCGTGGCCTTTCCTGGGCGTGGCCGAGTCGAACACGTCCATCACTGATGGGGGGTAGTCGGGTCTCGGCGAACTTGGCCCAGCTGTCCATGTACTCGTAGGGGTAAACACCCTTCCTCATCAGCAGGGGTCGAGTCTCAGCGTCGGTGTATCGATCGGTGATGGGGAAGGTATCGTTGGCCTTGACCAAACTGTCGAGAGACGACAGCAGGAACTGAACTACGTCTATGAACCTCAGGCCGTTCAGGGGAGAAGGAGATGTATCTCTCCATGTTGTTGGGGATGCACATCAGGTTGCCGTCGACCCTCATGATGGCCTGCATGATCAAGTGAGAGTCGTACCCTCTCAAGTTGTGGAAGACCACAGGGATGTTGATTGTTTTGGGGTTGATTGTGAGCTTGAGGTTGCACGCGCTGTGAGCGGCGCCTCTGTACCCCCCGGTGATGTGACAGTGATCCCTCACCGAATCGCCGTTCAGCGGGCCGTCGCACACGTGGCAGTGAGTGCTGCAGCTGTGAGCTTGCCGGTCGGCTTGGGTCATACGCATGGAAACGACGGTGTACAACCTCTTCCCGATGGTTTTCTCTTCCTGTTGCAAGCGCATAAGAAACTTTTCAGCCGCGTCGGAACCCCTGTACACCACGGGAGCATCCGTTTCCCCATCACATCGGACGACACGTATCCGAACCCACAGGCCTTGTGCTCCTTTGTTTTGTGCGTGTTTGGGGTCGGCCCGATGTCAACGGGTTTGACGAGGGCTTCGAAGTCGGCGTAGATGATGTAAGGTACGGACATCTGGTTCTTGTGGTTGTCGAATTTTAGGACATTGTCGCCTTCCTTGGGCATGACGATTCGTATGGCCGTCTGCCCCACGCATAGGCAATCCTCCCGATGTGATTCCAGCAGGTCGGCCCGGATGAAGCCGTGCAGGCACTGTTCGCAGAAGTGACTCTTTGCTCTGTGTGCCGATTGGTCGTACAACAGCCTGCTGAAGTGTTTTATCCACACGTAGTGGCAATTGCCACCTCGCTGGATCATGAATATATTGATCACGTGACGACCCTCCATTGGGCTGATCCTGTGCACGATCGTTTTGTTGCCTTCGTGCCGGAAGACGTTGATGGCTATGGGGTCCTGCTTCTCGATTCTGGTGACCTGGGATATGGGGGTTGAGTTCGTCTATACCGTCCCAGTTGAGCCCATCATCTTGGGGGTAGCTCGAAGGTGTGTTCGAGTTAACGTTGGTCGGAAACAAGGCCGACCTGATAGCTACCCTCATGCAGTCATCCCCTCTGTTCTTGACGTTGACTATGGCTTGTTTCTTCTTGTAGTAGAGGGGTAAGTCTAGGTACGATCCGCCTCTGAACGGTACGTAGTTAGCTATGTCTAGATAGACCTTATCGATTTTGTCCACGGCCCACCCGGACCCCCTGTGCATGAAGCGTTCCAGGGACTCTCGTATCTGCTGAAGCGAGATGTCGATGGACTCGTCTACCGTCTCGGGTTGAGTCGTGACTTCTTGTTTACCCCTGAAGTAAGGCTGAAAGTACTCAATGGCACCGTCCGTCTGCTTTTTATCAAGCGACATCTTTACCATGATTTGAAACTTGAGACTTCCCAGGTCGTTCAGTTCCTCATTGACCTTGTCAGCGATCAGAGGCTTGATGTCGCCGATGTCTATGTTCTTGTCTACATGCATGCGCCAGCCTCTCAGGTAGTTACCTACAGCGCGTTCAGTGTGCACGAACTGTAGATCGACGACTCTGTGCTGATGCAACAGTTCGACTAGCCCGGGTTTCCTTATACGGGAATAACCCGCCAGCCCCAGCTCTCTGGCTTGGTGTTTGAGTTGTTTCACCGCTGGTGGGGGTTGTATGCCTAGTAAGCTAAACAGCTGGGGTTTCCTCAATCGAGAGTAACCCACTACACCTCGTTTCTCGCAATCTGCCTGAGCTCTCGGACAGTAGGCCTCATTGATTATACCCTCGACCCACCCGGAACATGCGCTGAGTAGTAGGGTGTTTTGTATTATTTGCAACAAGGCGTCGACAATCATATCTATCTCTCCGTGATGCACATCTGCTAGTCCACCATCAAAGTAATTTCCAAAGCTTCTCAGGCAACGACTTTCCCTGGGTTCAACTTCCACGAACTGTAGACTATTCATTATTATACCTAGGTGCACACAGTCTCTAATTGGGTCACTGGCTAGGGATGGGAGGTAAATGCCACTACATAGGCAGTAGTGGCATTTAACTCCGATGCCACACACGGAGCACGTGTAGTTCATGAAACACCTCCTGTGGAAACAACAGTACCCTTCGGTCCTGCATCTCTTACCGCAGGTCTCGGTCTTCCTCATAAGCACTTACTGACATCGATACGGGGCAGGTCTCATCGTATACTCATATGTGTACCTAGTTTAATTGCTTTGCGATCAATGCAGTCACTGCTAGGCCTATCACAACGAAGGCCAGTTCTCGGCCCTTTTGCCCCGGGCTGGGTGCGTAGTACTGGGAGAGTGTGGGTTCCTCGAGTGGTTCGAGCTGTTTGCCGGTCAGCAGGTAGTATTCTTTCGCATCGTCGTCGACGTCCTTGAACGTTCGAACGACATGGTTCTCACGCTCGAGTCGTTCGTTAATGTAATCGTGTCTCTGCATACGTTTCTTCGTGTACTAGGCTTGCTTCACGAGGATGTCCTTGGTAGCCATCGCCATACCCAGGTTCATGATGAGCATGCCAATATCCTGCAGGTTGAAGTCGAGCTGGATAGTCGGTTGTTTGAGGACCATCTTGGTCAACCGAGCGTATGCTATGGCTAGGCCGGCGACCACGGTGATGTGGTATGCTTCGTTAATGAACGTTTTCCCCTCAGACATGATGTATATGATATAGAAACATATATTTCATTATAACATAATATTGGGGTTGACCTTTACTCGTGCCTGTGAGGGTGGGGTTGGTTGTGGCCTATTATATAGCATGAAAGCCGCAGCAGCCGCAGCAGCTGCGGCTATCCATAGAGTATAGTTACTATGGCGCTTGGCCAGGCCCCCTTTTCTAACTGCGGCGACTCTCTTAGGGTTCTTCTGCTTAGTGACTTGTGTCGGGGTCGGGGTTTCCTCCCCCTCTGGGGTCGGAGTCACTTCCTGCTGGGCAGCATCCATCTTGTATACTATTACTATTATTGTTCCCCTCTTTAAATTGACAATGCTTCGCCGTGATGATCGCCGCCGTCACCGGGGCTAAGAACATGCCGTGTCTGTGGTACAGCAGGCAGCTGACGGCGCTCAAAGCGTGTTCGATAAAGGGGGCCTTCTCGAGTTCCTCCCACAGGTAAAGCCGGCGTTCCAGGGGAATGGGGAGGAGGTACGACGCCAAACCGGTGTAGATCTGTGTCATGGTCGACTCTATAGTCTTCGTTATCTCGGCCCCAAGCCGGGACTCGGCTTATTGACCTCATCGGCGGGTAGTTTCTGGATTTTATCTGGAGCATAGTCCCCAAAGTATTGTTTGGCCTTGCCGCCAACCGCCAGCGCCACCAGCTTCTCCCGCTTCGTCATCAGGCAGTTTCTCTCGCTTATCACCCTCCACTAACAGTTGTTCGAGCAGTTCATTGCACTCCATCCTATAATGTTACAAGCGATTCTTAACTCTAATGATATAATAACAGATGCACAGCAAGATGAAGGTTAGGTTGCACACGATGAGCACTTCAAAAGGTGACATATAGAACTGTAAGTTTTAATTGCTAAGCCATTGCTAAGCATTTGCTAAGCATTACTCAGCATTGCTTGGCAATGCTTAGCACTTGGTAAGCCACGGGTTGGTCGGTCTTGACCATGAGCTTAGCATGCTTCGTCTCGGCTAGCTGCCTCTTCACCCGTTCCCATTCTAGTTTGCTCATCACGTCATTCTCCCTCAAGCACTCCTCGAACGAATCCCTGTCCTTGCAGTGAAATAAGGCAACCCATCGCGTCCTTTCCCTGACGTCTTTCAGTACCGAGTTGAACTTCTGCGTCAGCACCCAGACGCTGTGCTTTGCGTGCCGGCCAGAGAAGGCTAGGTACTATAGCACGTCTCTCTTTTTTGTTATCTCTTTGTTAGCACTGCAGTTGTCCAGGATGAACAGCGTCGACTCCCCCTTGAATTTGTTATGGTAAGCCTTCAGCCAGTCCTGCAGGCGTGTTCCCGGGTCGACTCTGTGCACGTCCGGGTCCGTCATCACCCAAGGTCTTTCCGTGTACGTCTTGTTCATATGCAGAGTAGGGCACATGATAATGATGTTGGGGAAGGTATCCTGGTAGTACCCCTCCAGCAAATCCAGCACGAAAACGGCCTTCCCACGACCAGTCTGCCCGCACACTATGGCGCAGTGCGGGTCGCGGGGTAGATCTTCAGTTTTACGCTGCTTTTAGCAATATTCCAGCAATTTCACGGTGGTGGACACCAGAAATGGGCTTCACACATTGATCTGATTTGGGGAATCGAACCCGTGTCTTCCGCGTGACGAGCTACCGCTTTAACCACTAGGCTACCCCACAGCCCCAATCTTATTTGGAATACGCTATTTGGTAGTTATGTATATACACATACTCATAATATAGTCGGAATCGTACAATCAAATCAGCTTTCAGCACAGACTACTTTTGCTCATTGGATTGAACATTGCCATGTTTGACTATGGAGTTATCCTCCATTTTGATGTGATCATTTAGTTATTTTGTATATTTGACAGTGATTTTGTTACATTGCACAGTAACGTATTGACAAACAGTGTTGCAAATGTATCACAATGTTTCTGTTGAGATTCAGTAGAAGTTGATGACATTGTGTTTTAACAATGAATAGTTACGAGGAATATATTACCAAATGTGGATGCATTTTGGAATCTGGAATCTCTGAAATAGTCATATACTTACCCTTCAACACAAAGCGCCTTCTAGTAGATATTCTAATTTAGGCTATTGAAGTAGGCAAGCGCATGCCTCTATCATCTCACTTCACATCACATCAAGCAAGACCAAAGATTGTGTGAAGAACATTATTAATGCCATGGATATCCAGCCTGGGGCTATTGTGTAAGTTAGAAGTTTGCTGTTAGGGAAATGTTATTATCACTGACTTTAATGCTATTACAAGTGTTTTTTTATAATTATACTGCCATCGTAAAGTGAGTTTTGCACTGCCACTTTATTGCATACGGCCTGTATATTTAATTTGCTGAGTAACTTGGTGACCTAATTCTATAATACAACTGTTAATATATAAAACTGATGGTTTGCTGATTTCAAAACGAATTTCATTTTGCTTATAGATTTCAGGGTTAACGTATTGTTTCAATATCACTATACAGTTCACTGACCCGTGCTTATAGTATAGTTGTGGTCGTACAATTGACGGTATTGTTGTTAGTATACTGTTGGCATAAATTCACTCAAAATGTATTTTTACTATTGTATTTTTTATTTTCCATGATTTATCAATGGACATTGAGACATTTTACGGCATGTCTTATGACACTTTAAACTGTTCAATTGTTCATGCCATCCGACATAATTAACACAATCTTCAGAGGGTGGACAACCTGACACTGCCTGGCCGCTTCCCGGGGCAACAAAATAACCGTGAAGTACTTCTGTGTAGATTTGGAGACGCTGTGCCTCGGTATAATTAAGAAACCGAAATCTGTATCTATGCGATCCTGATTTCCGTGGTGATGTTGGCAAACCAGTAGAGATTTCGACGTCGATGGCTCGGAATGAGTCTAACATCTGTGAAGTCAGTCCATTTCGGTCTTTGGTGAATACTTTGCACGAAACTGCAATCAAAAGAAAGTATACACCTGAGAATTGGATTTAACCAACACATTACCAACGTAAAGAAAACATTACTTGGCTGAAAATAGAAGCCGATAGACGTGTCCAATATATCGCCAATGAACAACAATGTCTTCTTAGTTTCATTTGTAGCCACCATCCCAAGTAGATGTTCACCGAACAATAACTAACATTTAGTAGAATATGATATTCCGATGAATACAGCAACCAGGAATACCAGGAATCATCACCATCTGATAGTGAAATACATGCATAAATACGTCCATATGACACAGTCGGAATCGTACAGTGGAGTCCGCTTTCCTAAATCTTGATAAACGTGATTCTATTCCAAACAGCTATTCTCGATCGTGAAGAAGCTAACAGAAGTGAAGGAAGCCAGTTCTGGAAGGTGTCCATCAGATTCCAAACTGCAAGCTAATCGCTTGGTTGATTTCTTCTCGGACAAGGTGCGGAAAATTGTAGAGGACATTTCAAACGAACATTCTCATCAGGACCCCCTGTCAGACGAGACAGAGTTCAGTGGCACCACCCTTAAGGAGTTCATCCCTGTCAGTGAAGAGGATGTGACCAGTATAGTTCGGGTGTCACCTTGTAAATCATACTCTCTTGACCCAGTTCTGACGTGGCTATTACGTCATTGCATGCCATCAGTGGCAGCAGCAGCCTGTTCAGTCATCAAGTGCTCCCTGGACTCTGGCACAGTGCCACATTGCTTCAAGCAGGCACTGGTTACCCCGTTACTCAAAAAGGCATCCTTGGATCCTTTGGACTTTAAGAATTACAGGCCGGTCTCGAACCTGCCCTTTCTCTCGAAAGTAATGGAGAAAGTGGTCCTCGCTCAACTAAGCAGGCACATATCTGACCATCAATTGTCAGAACCTTCCAGTTTGCATTCAGGAAATCGCACTCAACGGAAACAGCGCTGCTCCGAGTTCACAACGACATCCTTCGCTCTATGGACCTTCAAGAAGGCTTTTGACTCGGTGGACCACAACATCCTGACATCGCGTCTCCGGTACACGTTTGGGATTACAAGAACAGCTCTGGCATGGCTTGAGTCATATCTTGATGAGAGGTCCATGTCCGTTCTAGTTGATGGTTTCATATCAGACAGCAACGAGTTGAAGTGTGGGGTTCCACAGGAGTCGGTTCTTGGACCCGTCCTCTTCTCAGTCTACACTAAACCTCTAGTGTGGCATTATACGCCGGTACTCACTCAAATTCCATAGCTATGCCGATGACCAATAACTGAATATTTGCATTAAACCTCGTTATATCAGGAATGGAATCTCACAGCTAGAAGAATGTGTTTGCAAAGTTCAGAATTGGATGTCATCAAACTTCCTTAAACTCAATAGTGACAAAACTGAATTCATGATGATCAGGACCTTCAACCAACTCAGCAAAGTTGAAAGCCACACGCTCTCAGTTGGATCATCTTCCGTAGCACTTTCCACATCTGTCAGGAATCTGGGTGTTCAAATGGACAGGTGTATGTCGAGCAAGACTCAAACCCTAAAGACAGTCAGAACCACAAACTTCAAACTTTGTTCCTTCGGAAATATCAGACGGTACCTTGATGTTGATACCACCAAAACGCTTGTGCATGCATATGTCACTTCGCATCTGGATTACTGCAATTCTATACTGTCAGGATCTGGAGCCATCACACATCTACAAAGACTTCTTTGAGTGGCATTTTTAGAAGTTGGAAGTCAACTAGAACAAGTATTTATGGATGACAACTTCTTTTATTCTAGAGCACGACGTTTGGATACAGGTTCTTGTATCGTTTTCAAGTGAGAATGGTACAGGGAGAGAACAGGTGATATATATATAACAAGACTAATTAACAAGGCAAGGCGGAACAACAATGTGATGATAACAAATAAAGGGATAACAGATGATTACAGGGATAAACATAGAGGCCAGCGGAAGCCAATGATACACAGAGCATAGAATGTATACAAGATAAACAATGTGATGATAGTGAATAAAGCGTAGGAGAGGACAACGGGGATACACAGAGAAGCCAGTAGAAGCCAGTAATGTTTCTACAAGAGGCTATGGTTGATTGATGAGCTCATCGTATGCAGTGGGGATAAAGTAGCCTTGATCTCTATTAATCAGTGGTCGGTATCGTTTGATGTTAATTCCTTCAGTTATCTTGAGTTTGGTAAAGTCTGATTGGTTTCTAACGAGGATGGTGAAGTCAGTCCAGTTGATTTGGTGATTGGGATGAGTTGCTATGTGGTCTGAAATGGCTGATTTCTGGTCCGATTTGATGGTTGAAATCTGATGTTCCTTGATTCTGGTGTTGACGGGCCTGGATGTTTCTCCTATGTATGAGTGTCCACAATTGCAGTCAATTTTGCCTTTGGGGCTTTGGGGTTTCTTGGTTTGTGGGTATTTTCTACCATTGGCCTGCAGGAGGTTGTTGATGGTGGCGGAAGTTGAAAAGGTGGTATCTATGCCTGCATGTTGCTTAAGGGGCCTGCTGATCTGGTGGGAAGGTTTGCCGATGGATGGAATGGAGATCTTTATAGGGTCAGATTCAGGTCGAGGAATTTTAGTAGTAGATGGTGATAATGTAGCTGCAATTGTTCTGTTCACTAACTGGGGTGGGTAGTGGTTAAGGCTGACAAATACTTCTTTCAGGTGGTTGATTTCGTCATGGAGAGTCGTAGAACAGATGCTCTTAGCCCTTCCGGTAAGCGTGGAGATGATGCCTGACTTCACTCGTGGAGGGAACATCAGACTTCATACATCAACTCGGACCAGAAATCAGCCATATCAGACCACATAGCAACTCATCCCAATCACCAAATCAACTGGACTGACTTCACCACCATCTCTAGAAACCAATCAGACTTTACCAAACTCAAGATAACTGAAGGAATTAACATCAAACGATACCGACCACTGATTAATAGAGATCAAGGCTACTTTATCCCCACTGCATACGATGAGCTCATCAATCAACCATAGCCTCTTGTAGAAACATTACTGGCTTCTACTGGCTTCTATGTGTATCCCCGTGGTCCTCTCCTACCCTTTATTCACTATCATCACATTGTTAATCGTGTATACATTCTATGCTCTGTGTATCATTGGCTTCCGCTGGCCTCTATGTTTATCCCTGTAATCATCTGTTATCCCTTTATTTGTTATCATCACATTGTTGTTCCGCCTTGCCTTGTTAATTAGTCTTGTTTTATATATATCACCTGTTCTCTCCCTGTACCATTCTCACTTGAAAACGATACAAGAACCTGTATCGAAACGTCGTGCTCTAGAATAAAAGAAGTTGTCATCCATATATACTTGTTCCATCTACAAAGAGTCCAGAATAAAGCAGCCAGAGTCATTGCCCGTACCAGACAACATCAGCATATCACACCTATCCGGAAACAGCTGCACTGATTCCCAATCCAGAAACGTGTATCGTTCAAAATTCTAACCCTCACCTACTCTGCTCTTCACTGTGAGACAGCCCCGAACTCCTCACTCCTTATATTCCGCCACAAAACCTCCGGTCCTCAGAACAGTCACAGCTCACTGTCCCATTCACCAGAACTCAGCTTGCTGGTCATGCCTTCTCTGTGGCAGCCCCAGCACTGTGGAATAGTATCCCTCCTGAAGTCAGATCTGCAAACTCAATTGACTCTTTCCGCCAATCCTTGAAAACATTCTTATCCTCCAAGAACTTTTAACTTTTGTGTTGTTCCATGTTTGTATTCATGTAAAGCACCGCTGAGCAGCTTTCAGCTGGATATCAGGTGCTATAGAAATGCATTATTATTATTCAACGTGGGTGCTGCCTTCAGCCAGTTTCGGTCAAAATGATACCGATCACAATCTAACTACAAATCGGTTTATGATAAAAAATTCATTTCAACGCAGAATATAATGAAAACATCAGACCAAATCTGGAAAAAACTTTCATAACGTTTGTTTTGATTTACGGTGTGAAGTTTTACGAGGGTAAAGTAACAGTAAACTGTTGCAGGAACAGCATCAGGGGCGGGAAGAACGTGCAGCTTATGAAGTCAACATTTAGTCAACAGTCTTATTCACCGTACCCCTAACAAAGTGAGTTTGTGTGGGATGATCTTGACAGACGGCTACGTCAACGTCAACCACGGCCAACCAAGCAGTTAGGCCAGAGAGAATTACCTGCCATTCCACAAGGTGTATCAGTAGGTTTCTTGGTGCCATCAGCCGTAGGTGCCGTGCAGTCATTCAGGCCAATAGTGGACAGTCTTAAACAGTGATAAAGCGTGCACTTATAATTATATATAAAACGTCAACGCAAGAATGCCTCTATTGTCCGACAAAACTGATTTCCTTGGGCGCAAAGGACAAAACATCAGAAAAACGATACGAATGGAGTGATCGTTGGTGACGTCCGCAGTTCCGGACACCTACACAGTGTGTTTAGTATGGTCCCGGCTATGGTCCTGGCCATGGCGCTGAAGTCAGTGCTCCTGTTATTCATTAGCAGCATGTAAATCAAATTATGGAACCGAGGCACGACAGGGAAACTACTGCTTCTGATACTCTGTATACAAGCCTTGAGCATGCATTAGTGCGTGAATAAGTGCGCTACATAAATATCCAATAATTTATAATTTAATTTATATTCTGCAGCTTATAAGAAAAGAAAACCTTCCAACCAACATGTCACTTTTTCAACACAAGGGGAGGGGTAGGAGGGTTATCTCGGTATAAACATTTTGGGAATGGACTTGTAATGATATTTGCTTCAAAGTCTTCGCTGAAACTGAGACCACCAACAATACAATAACTGAACTGTATTGAGCACTCAGGCGTAACGATAACATCACTGCCAATGCTAGTTCGCTCATCTCGTTATCAGACGTTTTGTTGTTTTTTCTTGTTACATGTACAAGCAATAACAATAGTCACAGCAGACTGGCCTTATGGAAGCATTTTTGTGCTTTGTGTAGACTGTTTTGCATGAAAACAAAGATATGCCACTGTGGCAGATACCAGTTCTGAATAGTTTGTTGTGAATAGTTTTATCTAATTCAGGTGTTTTTATGTTCTAGTATTTTAAAGTTGTTAGGACAGTAGTTTTCAACTTCTCCTTACTATCCTTTTGGAGCAGTCTATGAAGGTAAAGGGGTTTTAGCTTAGTTCATGTTTAAGTCATTGTCTCGTCTTTGTTTTACCCAAGCCTTGTTTTCATTGGTCGGTTTAAACTGTGCACTTTTTCATCCATCCTGCACTTGACAACACACTGACTTACAGACTGGTCTGATCTTTGACTAATTGGCAACAGAGAATTTTCATTGTTTAAGGTTAGTATTATATATTATTGCTAGCTATTATATATGCATATAATATAGGTAGTCTAAGCTATGTTTATCATATTTGAACACCTTTAATATATTTATCTTTGGTATGGTGATCATGTCACCATAGTCATTAAATAAGTAGGGCTAAATATTCCGACCTGGTCAAATCTTTCTGTGTGAATGTTTAGTGAGTGAATGCCTTAATTTATGTGTTATGATAATTCTTTGCAATGTGAAACACTTCTTTCCGTGATCAGCCAATTCATGTGTTTTCCCGTCTCTGGAGTGATACTTTTTAAGCATTGGGTTTCATTGTATATCTTGTAGCTATATCTTTGAATTGATGTGTTCCTGTATAGGTGAACACTGCCACTGTACAATTGAGGCGGCTGCCCCAGGAGAATTAACACCCCAGTGTCACCCACAAGGTACGGATAATTTGAATATTAAATATTATACTCTGTATATATTGGAAATAATATATTATGATAGATATGTATCACTGATTGTCATATGTATCATTGGTACCACAAAGTGGTAATTAATTATTGTATTGAGAACATGTAATGTTATTTATAACAATGATCCATGTTCATTGTATACCTCATGTATAGTACACATACATTGAGTTATCGCCCTTCATGAATTCTTTATGTAATCAAGACAATGATTTTATGCCTCATTAACAAAGATATTTATATGCGAATGTGAATGTGTACTTGTAAGTTACTTGTATGTGAAAGATGCATCATGTTTTTATGATATTACCTTATGTTATTGTTTTGTGTATTGCAGGGTGTCGTTACCTCTCTTACTGCGAATAAAACCTCACACCCGCAGCCTGTGCTTGGACGTCATTTATACCAATCACAACCCGGTTACACCAGGATGACAGCGAATACCACAGCCGTATACATTTACACGTTACTGTCACTGTATCGCAAGCTGTCAACTAGGCATTGATGCTTACACGTGAAGTCGTACAATAGATGTGAACAAAAGATAAAAAATTATGAATATAAAAATTATGTTTTCACGTTTTGAATATTTCCATGACACATGTTACTGTAATGGTAAACTCGTTTAAAGAAGAACGAGAGGAAACAAAAAGGCAGCTTGAAATGAATAGTCTGTGTGATATTAATCTTTGGTATAATGAACCCTCACAAGGCAAGTGAACTAAACGGTGTTTGGGTAAGGAGTGTGCAGAGATTGACTAACCGATTTCATCGTTGCTGTTAATATCGAATTACGCTTAACCAGAGTACATGTTTAATCGGAATCTGTGTGGCGAGTTAAGGCTGTCTTGCACTGTTTGAACTGATCTTACGGTCTGACAGACGTCCACTGGGTGAGCCTTACGGAAAGTTGATAGCAAGTACCTTTGATCACAATAAAGAGGAGGTTGTGGGTTGCTCTTGACTACGAATAGAAGAGGTATTTTCGCCATTGATTCCATAGGTTCAGGGGGCACAGATATAGCGTTGCTGTTCTGGAAATATGATCATAGGAAGTGCAAAAATGGTAATCATGTTTGGTAAACACGAACACACTATTTAAACACCATTTACCCAAGCATCCCTTGTGACGCTTGTAATGTGAATGCACTTACGAATGAGAGACACTCGATGGAGATGATATTGTGAATGGTGTTGGCGGCCACACAGATTTGGAATCAAGACCTTTATAGAATATTGATTAGTGACTGCACTCGAGATACATATTTTGAACGATAGAATGTAATTATATTTCATTGTTTTTTTATTACTATTATCGTCGTCTCCTGACACTGGAGAAGGCTACGGCCGAATTACTCAAACATTGACCTATTTCAGTGATAGGGCCTCATGGTTACTTTATGTGGCGAAGTTGAAGTAATAGTATGTATTTGTCAGGATCCGCTATTTATTTCCGTACAAATAGATGATGTCACATGAGTAACTGTTTTATCGACGAGTGTTGATACATTGTAAGATATAAGCTGTAAGATGTGTGTGAGTGTTGATACATTGTAAGATATAAGCTGTAAGATGTGTGTGAGTGTTGATACATTGTAAGATATAAGCTGTAAAATGTGTGTGAGTGTTGATACATTGTAAGATATAAGCTGTAAAATGTGTGTGGGTGTTGATACATTGTAAGATATAAGCTGTAAGATGTGTGTGAGTGTTGATACATTGTAAGATATAAGCTGTAAGATGTGTGTGAGTGTTGATACATTGTAAGATATAAGCTGTAAGATGTGTGTGAGTGTTGATACATTGTAAGATATAAGCTGTAAAATGTGTGTGAGTGTTGATACATTGTAAGATATAAGCTGTAAGATGTGTGTGAGTGTTGATACATTGTAAGCTGTAAGAAGATATAAGCTGTAAGATGTGTGTGAGTGTTGATACATTGTAAGATATAAGCTGTAAGATGTGTGTGAGTGTTGATACATTGTAAGATATAAGCTGTAAGATGTGTGTGACTTTTAGATTCTGTTATAATCCAGAATAGGTTTTTTCAACTTTTGCAGTTTTTAAACAGTAATAATTAGTGTCTTGAACTTAATTGATACAAACATTTACACAGCTCAACAGGTATCCAGCGGAGATTAGCGATGCCGTTTTGACTGTAACGTCTTGATGACCTCACAAGAGTTTACAAAGCTTTGAGATGTAATTTCCTTGTAACCCCAGATCTTCGGAGATATCGCATTTTCAGCCAAGCAATATCTCATGTTACGCGAAGGTTAGGCTGTTAAACTATATGTATATACGTCCCAAGGCCCAAGGGCGTGTTTTTTGCACATGGGCATAGAACACGTTCCATATCTGTTTCCATGCAAGTTCAATAAGGCATACTATCAGATGCTAACATCAGTTTTTAACCTGCGGGATAAACCTTTTCAAAGTAATGCGGTCGTTTCAACAATATGGTCATAGACACAATCGGATTTGATATCTCCGTTCAGAACTGTGATTTCTCCAAAGTCTAAGAATACAAAATCCAAGGCGTACGCTCTGAAAGCTGAAATGACATTTTCAATCGTTTGCCGCACCAAGATGTACGCTGACATTTGCCTCCGAATGATACTTATTGAAGAAATTTCGTCGTTGCTGCAGTATTTTAAGGTCCAATATTTCTAATTTCCGGTTACTTCAAATGATTGCTGAGTAATCACCATAAAACGTAATTTTGTTGACCTTTACCGATAAACATCGCCACGGAAGCAATCTTTCATTTGATTTGAAATGACAAGTGAGTTTTTCCCCGATCCTCGGTTGGTATTAGCGTAGGGGTCTTCGTGTGTCAATGTCTAGTTTGTCATTTTTTTATACTCTAGATATTTTTCCTCTCCGTCTTTTTTTACCCAGAAGGAGCAATTTTTAATGAAATAATTACAAAACAAAAACTATTAGAGAAGTGATTGATGTTTTTCTGTCTGCGGTTTGCATTCCAGTGGATTCCTCTCTTTAAAAGATTTTTTTATGGGAGGCATGTAAGCGATGGAAATCACTGAAAGTCAGACCTAGTCACTTCCATTAAAACTACACAGTCGAAAAGGTCTCTACACCGCTACTCATTTACCCAAAATACAAAACTAATGTATTGGAGCGGCTGCTTGAACTCAATGAACATATCAAATTCAACTAACAACTTACTGATTACAAAATGATACAAAACAGGGTAGAGGTTAAGTAAATGTGATCAGAGTAATTAAATGATAATTGAAAATAGATGTTAAATGCAATTTTGACTGACTGGATTAGCTTCAGGTATTTATGTGTGCATAATATTTATGAATGCATATTCCAGGCGCTCCAGCCATTGGTCACGTTTAGATGACAATCAAGCCTGATGTTTCTACCAAGATTGAAAAAAAAGAGCAATACGACTCTTGCTCATTTTTTTTTAATCATTTTACAATATTTTAGGCATTAAGGCCATACATTCCCTTGTCTGTCCAGGTGTACATGGATATTGATTTAGCATGTGCATACAATCACCATTTCCTGAATGTCTGTTATCACCACTAATTGATATAACTGGAGTATTCTCAAAACCCAACTAACTCACTCATTAATAAACACAGCATGAAAGCCACACCTCAACATACTGAAACAGGCCACCTCAGTATACGATGCAAACATAATGTACGTTCATCTGCTGAACAAAATTAGCACACATCAACACACATCCCACATCTACGCATTTCAATCAGGCGTTGCAGATTATGTAGTTCACTGAAATGTATAATATCCTCCCTTGATGTTAATTTGCGGTAAAAAGGGTTGAGAGTAGTTAAACATCATGCATCATGTAGGCAGCTTGACATCTGCATCTTGTAGGCAGTGTGACATTGGCATCATGTAGGCAGTTTGACATCAGCATCATGTAGGCAGTTTGACATCAGCATCAAGTATGCAGTTTGACATCAGCATCATGTAGGCAGTTTGACATCAGCATCATGTGTACAGTTTGACATCAGCATCATGTAGGCAGTGTGATATCAGCATCATGTAGGCAGTTTGACATCAGCATCATGTAGGCAGTTTGACATCAGCATCATGTAGGCAGTTTGACATCAGCATCATGTAGGCAGTTTGACATTAGCATCATGTAGGCAGTTTGACATCAGCATCATGTAGGCAGTTTGACATCAGCATCATGTAGGCAGTTTGACATCAGCATCATGTAGGCAGACATCAGCATCATGTAGGCAGTTTGACATCAGCATCATGTAGGCAGTTTGACATCAGCATCATGTAGGCAGTTTGACATCAGCATCATGTAGGCAGTTTGACATCAGCATCATGTAGGCAGTTTGACATCAGCATCATGTAGGCAGTGCGACATCAGCATCATGTAGGCAGTTTGACATCAGCATCATGTAGGCAGTTTGACATCAGCATCATGTCAGGCAGTTTGACATCAGCATCATGTAGGCAGTGCAACATCAGCATCATGTAGGCATGTAGGTTTGACATCAGCATCATGTAGGCAGTTTGACATCAGCATCATGTAGGCAGTTTGACATCATGTAGGCAGTTTGACATCAGCATCATGTAGGCAGTTTGACATCAGCATCATGTAGGCAGTTTGACATCAGCATCATGTAGGCAGTTTGACATCAGCATCATGTAGGCAGTGCGACATCAGCATCATGTAGGCAGTTTGACATCAGCATCATGTAGGCAGTTTGACATCAGCATCATGTAGGCAGTTTGACATCAGCATCATGTAGGCAGTTTGACATCAGCATCATGTAGGCAGTTTGACATCAGCATCATGTAGGCAGTTTGACATCAGCATCATGTCGGCACATTGACATCAGCATCATCATGTAGGCAGTTTGACATCAGCATCATGTAGGCAGTTTGACATCAGCATCATGTAGGCAGTTTGACATCAGCATCATGTAGGCAGTTTGACATCAGCATCATGTAGGCAGTTTGACATCAGCATCATGTAGGCAGTTTGACATCAGCATCATGTAGGCAGTTTGACATCAGCATCATGTAGGCAGTTTGACATCAGCATCATGTAGGCAGTTTGACATCAGCATCATGTAGGCAGTTTGACATCAGCATCATGTAGGCAGTTTGACATCAGCATCATGTAGGCAGTTTGACATCAGCATCATGCAGGCAGTTTGACATCAGCATCATGTAGGCAGTTTGACATCAGCATCATGTAGGCAGTTTGACATCAGCATCATGTAGGCAGTTTGACATCAGCATCATGTAGGCAGCAGTTTGACATCAGCATCATGTAGGCAGTTTGACATCAGCATCATGTAGGCAGTTTTGACATCAGCATCATGTAGGCAGTTTGACATCAGCATCATGTAGGCAGTTTGACATCAGCATCATGTAGGCAGTTTGACATCAGCATCATGTAGGCAGTTTGACATCAGCATCATGTAGGCAGTTTGACATCAGCATCATGTAGGCAGTTTGACATCAGCATCATGTAGGCAGTTTGACATCAGCATCATGTAGGCAGTTTGACATCAGCATCATGTAGGCAGTTTGACATCAGCATCATGTAGGCAGTTTGACATCAGCATCATGTAGGCAGTTTGACATCAGCATCATGTAGGCAGTTTGACATCAGCATCATGTGCAGGCAGTTTGACATCAGCATCATGTAGGCAGTTTGACATCAGCATCATGTAGGCAGTTTGACATCAGCATCATGTAGGCAGTTTGACATCATCATGTCAGTGCGACATCAGCAGCAGTGTGACATCAGCATCATGTAGGCAGTTTGACATCAGCATCATGTAGGCAGTTTGACATCAGCATCATGTAGGCAGTTTGACATCAGCATCATGTAGGCAGTTTGACATCAGCATCATGTAGGCAGTTTGACATCAGCATCATGTAGGCAGTTTGACATCAGCATCATGTAGGCAGGCAGCATTGTAGGCAGTTTGACATCATCATCATGTAGGCAGTTTGACATCAGCATCATGTAGGCAGTTTGACATCAGCATCATGTAGGCAGTTTGACATCAGCATCATGTAGGCAGTTTGACATCAGCATCATGTAGGCAGTTTGACATCAGCATCATGTAGGCAGTTTGACATCAGCATCATGTAGGCAGTTTGACATCAGCATCATGTAGGCAGTTTGACATCAGCATCATGTAGGCAGTTTGACATCAGCATCATGTAGGCAGTTTGACATCAGCATCATGTAGGCAGTTTGACATCAGCATCATGTAGGCAGTTTGACATCAGCATCATGTAGGCAGTGCGACATCAGCATCATGTAGGCAGTTTGACATCAGCATCAGCATCAGGCAGTTTGACATCAGCATCATGTAGGCAGTTTGACATCAGCATCATGTAGGCAGTTTGACATCAGCATCATGTAGGCAGTTTGAGGCATCAGCATCATGTAGGCAGCAGTTTGACATCAGCATCATGTAGGCAGTTTGACATCAGCATCATGTAGGCAGTTTGACATCAGCATCATGTAGGCAGTTTGACATCAGCATCATGTAGGCAGTTTGACATCAGCATCATGTAGGCAGTTTGACATCAGCATCATGTAGGCAGTTTGACATCAGCATCATGTAGGCAGTTTGACATCAGCATCATGTAGGCAGTTTGACATCAGCATCATGTAGGCAGTTTGACATCAGCATCATGTAGGCAGTTTGACATCAGCATCATGTAGGCATCAGCATCATGACATCAGCATCATGTAGGCAGTTTGACATCAGCATCATGTAGGCAGTTTGACATCAGCATCATGTAGGCAGTTTGACATCAGCATCATGTAGGCAGTTTGACATCAGCATCATGTAGGCAGTTTGACACATCAGCATCATGTAGGCAGTTTGACATCAGCATCATGTAGGCAGTTTGACATCAGCATCATGTAGGCAGTTTTGACATCAGCATCATGTAGGCAGTTTGACATCAGCATCATGTAGGCAGTTTGACATCAGCATCATCATGTAGGCAGTTTGACATCAGCATCATGTAGGCAGTTTGACATCAGCATCATGTAGGCAGTTTGACATCAGCATCATGTAGGCAGTTTGACATCAGCATCATGTAGGCAGTTTGACATCAGCATCATGTAGGCAGTTTGACATCAGCATCATGTAGGCAGTTTGACATCAGCATCATGTAGGCAGTTTGACATCAGCATCATGTGACAGGCAGTTTGACATCAGCATCATGTAGGCAGTTTGACATCAGCATCATGTAGGCAGTGCGACATCAGCATCATGTAGGCAGTTTGACATCAGCATCATAGGTAGGCAGTTTGACATCAGCATCATGTATCAGTAGGCAGTTGACATCAGCATCATGTAGGCAGTTTGACATCAGCATCATGTAGGCAGTTTGACATCAGCATCATGTAGGGCAGTTTGACATCAGCATCATGTAGGCAGTTTGACATCAGCATCATGTAGGCAGTTTGACATCAGCATCATGTAGGCAGTTTGACATCAGCATCATGTAGGCAGTTTGACATCAGCATCATGTAGGCAGTTTGACATCAGCATCATGTAGGCAGTTTGACATCAGCATCATGTAGGCAGTTTGACATCAGCATCATGTAGGCAGTTTGACATCAGCATCATGTAGGCAGTTTGACATCAGCATCATGTAGGCAGTTTGACATCAGCATCATGTAGGCAGTTTGACATCAGCATCATGTAGGCAGTTTGACATCAGCATCATGTTTGACATCAGCATCATGTAGGCAGTTTGACATCAGCATCATGTAGGCAGTTTGACATCAGCATCATGTAGGCAGTTTGACATCAGCATCATGTAGGCACATCAGCATCATGTAGGTTTGACATCAGCATCATGTAGGCAGTTTGACATCAGCATCATGTAGGCAGTTTGACATCAGCATCATGTAGGCAGTTTGACATCAGCATCATGTAGGCAGTTTGACATCAGCATCATGTAGGCAGTTTGACATCAGCATCATGTAGGCAGTTTGACATCAGCATCATGTAGGCATTTGACATCAGCATCATGTAGGCAGTTTGACATCAGCATCATGTAGGCAGTTTGACATCAGCATCATCATGTCAGCATCATGTAGGCAGTTTGACATGACATAGGCAGTTTGACATCAGCATCATGTAGGCAGTTTGACATCAGCATCATGTAGGCAGTTTGACATCAGCATCATGTAGGCAGTTTGACATCAGCATCATGTAGGCAGTTTGACATCAGCATCATGTAGGCAGTTTGACATCAGCATCATGGCAGGCAGTGCAGTTTGACATCAGCATCATGTAGGCAGTTTGACATCAGCATCATGTAGGCAGTTTGACATCAGCATCATGTAGGCAGTTTGACATCAGCATCATGTAGGCAGTTTGACATCAGCATCATGTAGGCAGTTTGACATCAGCATCATGTAGGCAGTTTGACATCAGCATCATGTAGGCAGTTTGACATCAGCATCATGTAGGCAGTTTGACATCAGCATCATGTAGGCAGTTTGACATCAGCATCATGTAGGCAGTTTGACATCAGCATCATGTAGGCAGTTTGACATCAGCATCATGTAGGCAGTTTGACATCAGCATCATGTAGGCAGTTTGACATCAGCATCATGTAGGCAGTGCGACATCAGCATCATGTAGGCAGTTTGACATCAGCATCATGTAGGCAGTTTGACATCAGCATCATGTAGGCAGTTTGACATCAGCATCATGTAGGCAGTTTGACATCAGCATCATGTAGGCAGTTTGACATCAGCATCATGTAGGCAGACATCAGCATCATGTAGGGCAGTTTGACATCAGCATCATGTAGGCAGTTGACATCAGCATCATGTAGGCAGTTTGACATCAGCATCATGTAGGCAGTTTGACATCAGCATCATGTAGGCAGTTTGACATCAGCATCATCAGTTTGACATCATGTAGGCAGCATCATGTAGGCAGTTTGACATCAGCATCATGTAGGCAGTTTGACATCAGCATCATGTAGGCAGTGCGACATCAGCATCATGTAGGCAGTTTGACATCAGCATCATGTAGGCAGTTTGACATCAGCATCATGTAGGCAGTTTGACATCAGCATCATGTAGGCAGTTTGACATCAGCATCATGTAGGCAGTTTGACATCAGCATCATGTAGGCAGTTTGACATCAGCATCATGTAGGCAGTTTGACATCAGCATCATGTAGGCAGTTTGACATCAGCATCATGTAGGCAGTTTGACATCAGCATCATGTAGGCAGTTTGACATCAGCATTGACATCATCATCATGTAGGCAGTTTGACATCAGCATCATGTAGGCAGTTTGACATCAGCATCATGTAGGCAGTTTGACATCAGCATCATGTAGGCAGTTTGACATCAGCATCATGTAGGCAGTTTGACATCAGCATCATGTAGGCAGTTTGACATCAGACATCAGCATCATGTAGGCAGTTTGACATCAGCAGCATCAGTGGGCAGTTTGACATCAGCATCATGTAGGCAGTTTGACATCAGCATCATGTAGGCAGTTTGACATCAGCATCATGTAGGCAGTTTGACATCAGCATCATGTAGGCAGTTTGACATCAGCATCATGTAGGCAGTTTGACATCAGCATCATGTAGGCAGTTTGACATCAGCATCATGTAGGCAGTGCGACATCAGCATCATGTAGGCAGTTTGACATCAGCATCATGTAGGCAGTTTGACATCAGCATCATGTAGGCAGTTTGACATCAGCATCATGTAGGCAGTTTGACATCAGCATCATGTAGGCAGTTTGACATCAGCATCATGTAGGCAGGCATTTGACATGTAGGCAGTTTGACATCAGCATCATGTAGGCAGTTTGACATCAGCATCATGTAGGCAGTTTGACATCAGCATCATGTAGGCAGTTTGACATCAGCATCATGTAGGCAGTTTGACATCAGCATCATGTAGGCAGTTTGACATCAGCATCATGTAGGCAGTTTGACATCAGCATCATGTAGGCAGTTTGACATCAGCATCATGTAGGCAGTTTGACATCAGTTTGACATCACTCATCATGTAGGCAGTTTGACATCAGCATCATGTAGGCAGTTTGACATCAGCATCATGTAGGCAGTTTGACATCAGCATCATGTAGGCAGTTTGAGCATCATCAGCATCATGTAGGCAGTTTGACATCATCAGCATCATGTAGGCAGTTTGACATCAGCATCATGTAGGCAGTTTGACATCAGCATCATGTAGGCAGTTTGACATCAGCATCATGTAGGCAGTTTGACATCAGCATCATGTAGGCAGTTTGACATCAGCATCATGTAGGCAGTTTGACATCAGCATCATGTAGGCAGTTTGACATCAGCATCATGTAGGCAGTTTGACATCAGCATCATGTAGGCAGTTTGACATCAGCATCATGTAGGCAGTTTGACATCAGCATCATGTAGGCAGTTGACATCAGCATCATGTAGGCAGTTTGACATCAGCATCATGTAGGCAGTTTGACATCAGCATCATGTAGGCAGTTTGACATCAGCATCATGTAGGCAGTTTGACATCAGCATCATGTAGGCAGTTTGACATCAGCATCATGTAGGCAGTTTGACATCAGCATCATGTAGGCAGTTTGACATCAGCATCATGTAGGCAGTGCGACATCAGCATCATGTAGGCAGTTTGACATCAGCATCATGTAGGCAGTTTGACATCAGCATCATGTAGGCAGTTTGACATCAGCATCATGTAGGCAGTTTGACATCAGCATCATGTAGGCAGTTTGACATCAGCATCATGTAGGCAGTTTGACATCAGCATCATGTAGGCAGTTTGACATCAGCATCATGTAGGCAGTTTGACATCAGCATCATGTAGGCAGTTTGACATCAGCATCATGTAGGCAGTTTGACATCAGCATCATGTAGGCAGTTTGACATCAGCATCATGTAGGCAGTTTGACATCAGCATCATGTAGGCAGTTTGACATCAGCATCATGTAGGCAGTTTGACATCAGCATCATGTAGGCAGTTTGACATCAGCATCATCATGACATAGGCATGTTGGCAGTTTGACATCAGCATCATGTAGGCAGTTTGACATCAGCATCATGTAGGCAGTTTGACATCAGCATCATGTAGGCAGTTTGACATCAGCATCATGTAGGCAGTTTGACATCAGCATCATGTAGGCAGTAGGCAGACATCAGCATTGACATGACATCAGCATCATGTAGGCAGTTTGACATCAGCATCATGTAGGCAGTTTGACATCAGCATCATGTAGGCAGTTTGACATCAGCATCATGTAGGCAGTTTGACATCAGCATCATGTAGGCAGTTTGACATCAGCATCATGTAGGCAGTTTGACATCAGCATCATGTAGGCAGTTTGACATCAGCATCATGTAGGCAGTTTGACATCAGCATCATGTAGGCAGTTTGACATCAGCATCATGTAGGCAGTTTGACATCAGCATCATGTAGGCAGTTTGACATCAGCATCATGTAGGCAGTTTGACATCAGCATCATGTAGGCAGTTTGACATCAGCATCATGTAGGCAGTAGGCAGTTTGACATCAGCATCATGTAGGCAGTTTGACATCAGCATCATGTAGGCAGTTTGACATCAGCATCATGTAGGCAGTTTGACATCAGCATCATGTAGGCAGTGTTTGACATCAGCATCATGTAGGCAGTTTGACATCAGCATCATGTAGGCAGTTTGACATCAGCATCATGTAGGCAGTTTGACATCAGCATCATGTAGGCAGTTTGACATCAGCATCATGTAGGCAGTTTGACATCAGCATCATGTAGGCAGTTTGACATCAGCATCATGTAGGCAGTTTGACATCAGCATCATGTAGGCAGTTTGACATCAGCATCATAGGCAGTTGACAGCATCATGACAGGCAGACATCAGCATCATGTAGGCAGTTTGACATCAGCATCATGTAGGCAGTTTGACATCAGCATCATGTAGGCAGTTTGACATCAGCATCATGTAGGCAGTTTGACATCAGCATCATGTAGGCAGTTTGACATCAGCATCATGTAGGCAGTTTGACATCAGCATCATGTAGGCAGTTTGACATCAGCATCATGTAGGCAGTTTGACATCAGCATCATGTAGGCAGTTTGACATCAGCATCATGTAGGCAGTTTGACATCAGCATCATGTAGGCAGTTTGACATCAGCATCATGTAGGCAGTTTGACATCAGCATCATGTAGGCAGTTTGACATCAGCATCATGTAGGCAGTTTGACATCAGCATCATGTAGGCAGTTTGACATCAGCATCATGTAGGCAGTTTGACATCAGCATCATGTAGGCAGTTTGACATCAGCATCATGTAGGCAGTTTGACATCAGCATCATGTAGGCAGTTTGACATCAGCATCATGTAGGCAGTTTGACATCAGCATCATGTAGGCAGTTTGACATCAGCATCATGTAGGCAGTTTGACATCAGCATCATGTAGGCAGTTTGACATCAGCATCATGTAGGCAGTTTGACATCAGCATCAGCATCAGCATCATGTAGGCAGTTTGACATCAGCATCATGTAGGCAGTTTGACATCAGCATCATGTAGGCAGTTTGACATCAGCATCATGTAGGCAGTTTGACATATGTAGGCAGTTTGACATCAGCATCATGTAGGCAGTTTGACATCAGCATCATGTAGGCAGTTTGACATCAGCATCATCGTGTAGGCAGTTTGACATCAGCATCATGTAGGCATCAGCATCATGTAGGCATGACATCAGCATCAGGCAGTTTGACATCAGCATCATGTAGGCAGTTTGACATCAGCATCATGTAGGCAGTTTGACATCAGCATCATGTAGGCAGTTTGACATCAGCATCATGTAAGGCAGTAGGCAGTTTGACATCAGCATCATGTAGGCAGTTTGACATCAGCATCATGTAGGCAGTTTGACATCAGCATCATGTAGGCAGTTTGACATCAGCATCATGTAGGCAGTTGGACATCAGCATCATGTAGGCAGTTTGACATCAGCATCATGTCGGCAGGACAGTCATGTAGGCATCAGCATCATGTAGGCAGTTTGACATCAGCATCATGTAGGCAGTTTGACATCAGCATCATGTAGGCAGTTTGACATCAGCATCATGTAGGCAGTTTGACATCAGCATCATGTAGGCAGTTTGACATCAGCATCATGTAGGCAGTTTGACATCAGCATCATGTAGGCAGTTTGACATCAGCATCATGTAGGCAGTTTGACATCAGCATCATAGGCAGTTTGGCATCAGCATCGACAGGCATCACAGTTTGACATCAGCATGACATGTAGCAGCAGTGTAGACATTGACATCAGCATCATGTAGGCAGTTTGACATCAGCATCATGTAGGCAGTGTGACATCAGCATCATGTAGGCAGTTTGACATCAGCATCATGTAGGCAGTTTGACATCAGCATCATGTAGGCAGTTTGACATCAGCATCATGTAGGCAGTTTGACATCATCAGCATCATGTAGGCAGTTTGACATCAGCATCATGTAGTCAGTTTGACATTCAGCATCATGAGGCAGTTTGACAGGCATCATGTAGGCAGTTTGACATCAGCATCATGTAGGCAGTTTGACATCAGCATCATGTAGGCAGTTTGACATCAGCATCATGCATAGGCAGTTTGACATCAGCATCATGTAGGCAGTTTGACATCAGCATCATGTAGGCAGTTTGACATCAGCATCATGTAGGCAGTGCGACATCAGCATCATGTAGGCAGTTTGACATCAGCATCATGTAGAGCAGTTTGACATCAGCATCATGTAGGCAGTTTGACATCAGCATCATGTAGGCAGTTTGACATCAGCATCATGTAGGCAGTTTGACATCAGCATCATGTAGGCAGCATTGACAGTTTGACATCAGCATCATGTAGGCAGTTTGACATCAGCATCATGTAGGCAGTTTGACATCAGCATCATGTAGGCAGGTTTGACATCAGCATCATGTAGGCAGTTTGACATCAGCATCATGTAGGCAGTTTGACATCAGCATCATGTAGGCAGTTTGACATCAGCATCATGTAGGCAGTTTGACATCAGCATCATGTAGGCAGTTTGACATCAGCAGCATCATGACATATCATGCAGTTTGACATCAGCATCATGTAGGCAGTTTGACATCAGCATCATGTAGGCAGTTTGACATCAGCATCATGTAGGCAGTTTGACATCAGCATCATGTAGGCAGTTTGACATCAGCATCATGTAGGCAGTTTGACATCAGCATCATGTAGGCAGTTTGACATCAGCATCATGTAGGCAGTTTGACATCAGCATCATGTAGGCAGTTTGACATCAGCATCATGTAGGCAGTTTGACATCAGCATCATGTAGGCAGTTTGACATCAGCATCATGTAGGCAGTTTGACATCAGCATCATGTAGGCAGTTTGACATCAGCATCATGTAGGCAGTTTGACATCAGCATCATGTAGGCAGTTTGACATCAGCATCATGTAGGCAGTTTGACATCAGCATCATGTAGGCAGTTTGACATCAGCATCATGTAGGCAGTTTGACATCAGCATCATGTAGGCAGTGTGACATCAGCATCATGTAGGCATTGACATCAGCATCACAGGCAGCATGACATCAGCATCATGTAGGCAGTTTGACAGTTTGTACATCAGCATCATGTAGGCAGTTTGACATCAGCATCATGTAGGCAGTTTGACATCAGCATCATGTACATCAGCATTGTACATCAGCATCATAGGTTGACATCAGTCATGTATGTGGCATCAGACATCAGCATCATGTAGGCAGTTTGACATCAGCATCATGTAGGCAGTTTGACATCAGCATCATGTAGGCAGTTTGACATCAGCATCATGTAGGCAGTTTGACATCAGCATCATGTAGGCAGTTTGACATCAGCATCATGTAGGCAGTTTGACATCAGCATCATGTAGGCAGTTTGACATCAGCATCATGTAGGCAGTTTGACATCAGCATCATGTAGGCAGTTTGACATCAGCATCATGTAGGCAGTTTGACATCAGCATCATGTAGGCAGTTTGACATCAGCATCATGGTAGGCAGTGTGACATCAGCATTGTAGGCAGCATCAGCATTAAGTAGGCAGTGTGGCATCAGCATTACATAGGCAGTGTGGCATCAGCATTACATAGGCAGTGTGGCATCAGCATTAAATAGGCAGTGTGGCATCAGCATTACATAGGCAGTGTGGCATCAGCATTACATAGGCAGTGTGGCATCAGCATTACATAGGCAGTGTGGCATCAGCATTTAGGCAGTGTGACATCAGCTTCTAGGCAGTTTGACATCAGCATCAATAGGCAGTGTGGCATCAGCATCACATAGGCAGTTTGACATCATCATCAAGTAGGCAGTGTGGCATCAGCATCATATAGGCAGTGTGGCATCAGCATCACATAGGCAGTGTGACATCAGCATCATGTAGGCAGTTTGACATCAGCATCATGTAGGCAGTGTGGCATCAGCATTAAATAGGCAGTGTTGACATCAGCATTACATAGGCAGTGTGGCATCAGCATTAAATAGGCAGTGTGGCATCAGCATTGTATAGGCAGTGTGGCATCAGCATTAAATAGACAGTGTGGCATCAGCATTTTCTTTTCAGTGTGGCATCAGCATTAAATAGGCTGTGTTGCGTTAGCATTAAATAGGCAGTGTGGCATCAGCATTAAATAGGCAGTGTGGCATCAGCATTACATAGGCAGTGTGGCATCAGCATTACATAGGCAGTGTGGCATCAGCATTAAATAGGCGGTGTGGCATCAGCATTACATAGGCGGTGTGGCATCAGCATTAAATAGGCAGTGTGGCATCAGCAGTTTCTTGGCAGTGTGGCATCGGCATTACATAGGCAGTGTGGCATCAGCAGTTTCTAGGCAGTGTGGCATCGGCATTACATAGGCAGTGTGGCATCAGGATTACATAGGCAGTGTGGCATCAGCATTTTCTTGCCAGTGTGGCATCAGGATTTAGTTGGCAGTATATGACAACATACTGTATCAGGCCACCTCAGTGTACCATGCAAACATAATGTACTTTCATCTGCTGAACAAAATTAACACACATCAACACACATCATACATCTACGCATTTCAATCAGGCGTTGCAGATTATGTAGTTCGCTGAAATGTGTAATATCCTCCCTTGATGTTAATTTGCGGTAAAAAGGGGTTGATTAGATAAACATAATGATTTGTATGGAAACATTTCGGAAAAACGCCACATTACGAAATGTCTTCACACATGTTGCCACATGCAGCAGAAAAGACACATGTTCTCTAAATATAATTATCAAGGTGCGTTAAGCCACGTTTATACGCGTAGCAGCAACCCAGGAAACCAAGCTATCTGCTATGCTGAAAAAGAGTAAAATGGTGAGAAACTGTCGTTTTCCAATGATGATCTGATGCGTTAAAAGCCGACTCATCATCCTTTACAGGGTTTTTTCAGGAAATAGATGCTCTGAGCCTTATTTGGTGGCTTGTAGATTACATTAGACCTTGACGTTAGTAATTTCACTTGATCTTTACGCTCGAACAATGTAACTCATTAATTTAGATTAGATGTTTGCCGAAAGCGACCGTACATTTGGTAGTGTAAATGCTGTAAGCATTTCCTTACTGATTGTGGTTTTGGTAGGAAGAGTCAGTACTTGCTCTGAAAGGTGAAACTGTATATAAACTAGTCATGTTTATGTTTATTGAAAATGAAGACCATGCAGATTCATTATTGAGAAACACGCATCATGGCACCGAAAGTCAACGCTATTATTTCATCATGACAAAGCAATCACTGGAGAGTCGTACACACTAACATTTTCGCGTCTCAGTCCGGGAAAGCAAAAACAACTGATGATTGAATGTATCAATGATCTCGAATAGAATACAACACCTCTTTCAATCCAAATATTAGCAATCTCTTGTAAAATGTGGTGAACATCCTAATTTGCGGATGTCCGCGGCAAAGTAATTACCTATACTCATCTCTATCGAGAAACCACCAATCAAACAAGTAAACCCCAAAATACTTGATCTCACCAGTGAGTCTATGTTGTGCCATGATCTTAGTTTTTAGACGCTAGTGGACCTTTGAAGGTGGCGGACATTATGGACACATTCATATGTTAAAATATTACTGTTAGTAAATCTACCAAATTGTAGGCCATATATCATTTGGTACAAGTGGAAGTGGTTCTTGCACTACGACACAACTAGTATAATTATATGTGGTTGATATCGGTCCAGTGCGCGTATTCGCGAAATATAGCTTACGGTATCATATCGCATCATACACCTGACCATGCCTGTGTGTGTATTCACATAATATAGCTTGCGGTATCATATCGCATCATACACCTGACCATGCCTATGTGTGTATTCACGTAATATAGCTTACGGTATCATATCGCATCATACACCTGACCATGCCTATGTGTGTATTCACGTAATATAGCTTACGGTATCATATCGCATCATACACCTGACCATGCCTGTGTGTGTATTCGCGTAATATAGCTTACAGTATCATATCGCATCATACAACTGACCATGCCTGTGTGTGTATTCGTGAAATATAGCTTACGGTATCATATCGCATCATACACCTGACCATGCCTATGTGTGTATTCACGTAATATAGCTTACGGTATCATATCGCATCATACACCTGACCATGCCTATGTGTGTATTCACGTAATATAGCTTACAGTATCATATCGCATCATACACCTGACCATGCCTATGTGTGTATTCATGCCTAATATAGCTTACGGTATCATATCGCATCATACACCTGACCATGCCTGTGTGTGTATTCACGTAATATAGCTTACGGTATCATATCGCATCATACACCTGACCATGCCTGTGTGTGTATTCACGTAATATAGCTTACGGTATCATATCGCATCATACACCTGACCATGCATGTGTGTGTATTCGCGAAATATAGCTTACAGTATCATATCGCATCATACAACTGACCATGCCTGTGCTTGTATTCGCGTAATATAGCTTACAGTATCATATCGCATCATACACCTGACCATGCCTATGTGTGTATTCACGTAATATAGCTTACGGTATCATATCGCATCATACACATCTGACCATGCCTGTGTGTGTATTCACGTAATATAGCTTACGGTATCATATCGCATCATACACCTGACCATGCCTATGTGTGTATTCACGTAATATAGCTTACGGTATCATATCGCATCATACACCTGACCATGCCTATGTGTGTATTCACATAATATAGCTTACGGTATCATATCGTATCATACACCTGACCATGCCTATGTGTGTATTCACATAATATAGCTTACAGTATCATATCGCATCATACACCTGACCATGCCTGTGTGTGTATTCACGTAATATAGCTTACAGTATCATATCGCATCATACACCTGACCATGCCTATGTGTGTATTCACGTAATATAGCTTACGGTATCATATCGCATCATACACCTGACCATGCCTGTGTGTGTATTCACGTAATATAGCTTACGGTATCATATCGCATCATACACCTGACCATGCCTATGTGTGTATTCACGTAATATAGCTTACGGTATCATATCGCATCATACACCTGACCATGCCTATGTGTGTATTCACGTAATATAGCTTACGGTATCATATCGCATCATACACCTGACCATGCCTGTGTGTGTATTCACGTAATATAGCTTACGGTATCATATCGCATCATACACCTGACCATGCCTGTGTGTGTATTCACGTAATATAGCTTACGGTATCATATCGCATCATACACCTGACCATGCCTGTGTGTGTATTCGCGTAATATAGCTTACAGTATCATATCGCATCATACACCTGACCATGCCTGTGTGTGTATTCGCGAAATATAGCTTACGGTATCATATCGCATCATACACCTGACCATGCCTATGTGTGTATTCACGTAATATAGCTTACGGTATCATATCGCATCATACACCTGATCATGCCTATGTGTGTATTCACGTATCAATATAGCTTACGGTATCATATCGCATCATACACCTGACCATGCCTATGTGTGTATTCACGTAATATAGCTTACGGTATCATATCGCATCATACACCTGACCATGCCTGTGTGTGTATTCACGTAATATAGCTTACGGTATCATATCGCATCATACACCTGACCATGCCTGTGTGTGTATTCACATAATATAGCTTACGGTATCATATCGCATCATACACCTGACCATGCCTGTGTGTGTATTCGCGTAATATAGCTTACAGTATCATATCGCATCATACACTTGACAATAACTGTGTGTGTATTCGTGAAATATAGCTTACGGTATCATATCGCATCATACACCTGACCATGCCTATGTGTGTATTAACACAATATAGCTTACAGTATCATATCGCATCATACACCTGACCATGCCTATGTGTGTATTCACGTAATATAGCTTACGGTATCATATCGCATCATACACCTGACCATGCCTGTGTGTGTATTCACGTAATATAGCTTACGGTATCATATCGCATCATACACCTGACCATGCCTATGTGTGTATTCACGTAATATAGCTTACGGTATCATATCGCATCATACACCTGACCATGCCTATGTGTGTATTCACATAATATAGCTTACAGTATCATATCGCATCATACACCTGACCATGCCTGTGTGTGTATTCGCGAAATATAGCTTACAGTATCATATCTGATCATACAATCTGACCATGCCTGTGTCATGTATTCACATAATATAGCGTTTATAGGTATCATATCGCATCATACACCTGACCATGCCTGTGTGTGTATTCACGTAATATAGCTTACGGTATCATATCGCATCATACACCTGACCATGCCTGTGTGTGTATTCACGTAATATAGCTTTACGGTATCATATCGCATCATACACCTGATATGCCTATGTGTGTATTCACACGTAATATAGCTTACGGTATCATATCGCATCATACACCTGACCATGCCTGTGTGTGTATTCACGTAATATAGCTTACGGTATCATATCGCATCATACACCTGACCATGCCTGTGTGTGTATTCACGTAATATAGCTTACGGTATCATATCGCATCATACACCTGACCATGCCTGTGTGTGTATTCGCGAAATATATGCCTGTGTGTGTATTCGCCTACCTGATACCGTGCTATGGTATCATATCATATCGCATCATACACCTGACCATGCCTGTGCTGTGTATTCGCGAAATATAGCTTACAGTATCATATCGCATCATACACCTGACCATGCCTGTGTGTGTATTCACGTAATATAGCTTACGGTATCATATCGCATCATACACCTGACCATGCCTATGTGTGTATTCACATAATATAGCTTACAGTATCATATCGCATCATACACCTGACCATGCCTATGTGTGTATTCACATAATATAGCTTACGGTATCATATCGCATCATACACCTGACCATGCCTATGTGTGTATTCACATAATATAGCTTACGGTATCATATCGCATCATACACCTGACCATGCCTGTGTGTGTATTCACGTAATATAGCTTACGGTATCATATCGCATCATACACCTGACCATGCCTATGTGTGTATTCACATAATATAGCTTACGGTATCATATCGCATCATACACCTGACCATGCCTATGTGTGTATTCACATAATATAGCTTACGGTATCATATCGCATCATACACCTGACATACATGCCTGTGTGTGTATTCACATAATATAGCTTACAGTATCATATCGCATCATACACCTGACCATGCCTATGTGTGTATTCACATAATATAGCTTACAGTATCATATCGCATCATACACCTGACCATGCCTGTGTGTGTATTCACGTAATATAGCTTACGGTATCATATCGCATCATACACCTGACCATGCCTGTGTGTGTATTCACGTAATATAGCTTACGGTATCATATCGCATCATACACCTGACCATGCCTATGTGTGTATTCACATAATATAGCTTACGGTATCATATCGCATCATACACCTGACCATGCCTATGTGTGTATTCGCATAATATAGCTTACAGTATCATATCGCATCATACACCTGACCATGCCTATGTGTGTATTCACGTAATATAGCTTACGGTATCATATCGCATCATACACCTGACCATGCCTATGTGTGTATTCACGTAATATAGCTTACGGTATCATATCGCATCATACACCTGACCATGCCTATGTGTGTATTCACATAATATAGCTTACGGTATCATATCGCATCATACACCTGACCATGCCTGTGTGTGTGTGTATTCTTACAGTATCATAATATAGCTTACTGAGTATCATATCGCATCATACACCTGACCATGCCTGTGTGTGTATTCACGTGTAATATAGCTTACAGTATCATATCGCATCATACACCTGACCATGCCTATGTGTGTATTCACATAATATAGCTTACGGTATCATATCGCATCATACACCTGACCATGCCTATGTGTGTATTCACATAATATAGCTTACGGTATCATATCGCATCATACACCTGACCATGCCTATGTGTGTATTCACATAATATAGCTTACGGTATCATATCGCATCATACACCTGACCATGCCTATGTGTGTATTCACATAATATAGCTTACGCGTATCATATCGCATCATACACCTGACCATGCCTGTGTGTGTATTCGCATAATATAGCTTTACAGTATCATATCGCATCATACACCTGACCATGCCTGTGTGTGTATTCCCATAATATAGCTTACAGTATCATATCGCATCATACACCTGACCATGCCTATGTGTGTATTCACATAATATAGCTTACGGTATCATATCGCATCATACACCTGACCATGCCTATGTGTGTATTCACATAATATAGCTTACGGTATCATATCGCATCATACACCTGACCATGCCTATGTGTGTATTCCGTAATATAGCTTACAGTATCATATCGCATCATACACCTGACCATGCCTATGTGTGTATTCACATAATATAGCTTACGGTATCATATCGCATCATACAACTGACCATGCCTGTGCTTGTATTCGCGTAATATAGCTTACGGTATCATATTGCATAATACAGTTGGCCTTACATGTACCTGTGCGTGTATTCGCGTATGATAACTTACAATATCTTATCGCATCATACAACTGACCATACCTGTGCGTGTATTCGCGTAATATAGCTTACAGTATCATATTGCATCATACAACTGGCCATACTTGAACATAAGACCTGAACATTGGAGACTTACCGTGCACAGCCATCCCGCAACTGTTAAATGTCTGCCCTGAAGCGAACAACAAGAGACCAAAGATTCTGTGTCGATGTAGTATTATTAACACGGAAAAACTAGACAAAGTTTTACCAATATTTTAGAACGATATGCGTTATTGAAAACTGGAAATATTACAGACTAACTGACTACGTTCACATTGATAACGAGCATCGGACTTAATCCGGGACCAGTATCTCTAAAACTAACAGAACCAAGGTGCATTACGTTTATCTGTCTTTACGGCTGTTTGTATTCCACGTTGGTCAAATCACGTTCGTGCCACATATACCTTCCTGGCATAGTCGCGACTCGCCATCGATGCTTCAGTCCAACTAAATGACATAATCTCGCGTTCACAATAACAACGCTATCGTAAGTTTTATCTGTAAACGCGATTATTTGCGATAGCTAGAATTGGTATATATTACGGACGACAGTCACAAATCAGGGGGGTGGCTGTCTAGTAAATTCACTCAGGTAACAAACTTTACTTTCTTGTACTTTGACATATATACCATTGTTATTCTATGTTAACTTTAATCTATTGTAAATACCTAAACTATAAGTTACCACCCTTGGCAATCCCTTCAGGTTTATGTGAAACAGGCATCCCTTAGTATGTGTCTCATATCTTCTGTATTACAGATTAGGATTGTTTATTTAATACTGATTAGCACTAAGCTGTTTGTGACTATTACAGAATGTATAAAGTGTGTCGGGTATCTTAACTATTGTATTGTGGTGTGGATACTATGCTCTTTGTGACTGTGTAGAATGTAGATTGTGTGAACACCCACTGGGTGATGTGTAGAGTACTGAACTATTGTTGTGTACTTTGGAATATGTATGGTGATTATTGTAGTATGTGTCGTGTATAACGAATCTACATGTGATGTTTATGTACTTTGATATCTGATTGCATTGTGAACATGTTCTAATAATTAATTTAAACCCATTCTATTATTGACTGATAATGCAAATGAATCCTGTGACTGCTGTGTAATAAACTCCTTGTGTATTTTACTCAGGTGTTGTGTTGTGTGTGGGCTGGTATAGTCATATCTCTTGCCAAGCGAGCTAATTCCCCAACATTCGCGTTTTAACAGTATTCTGTTAACTTTGCTTGCTTATCCAGAGCTGACTATGTTTGCAGATATTATCAGACAGTGACAAACGAGGGTTCACTGAGGTAAACAATCGACGGTATCCTGTCCCATCAGGTGTATCACGGAAGACAAACAGAAAGTGCCAGAAACGTACCAACATGAAACAAATATTAACATATGCTTAATGCCGCATACAGCCATAAACCTTTGCACCACAATTTCAGCAATAACACATTTGATTATTCCAAACTGAATACGTGGGTATAACCTTTAGGAAACATGTCAGTAAAGTGTTTGGTTCAGAACACAAACTAACAGAACAACCTTAAGAATGACCACGAATTAGGAAGGTGGAAATATATTTTGGTTTCTTACCTGTTTTTCAAGATATGTTTCTCTGAAAGGTGGATCCAAACAGTTGATAGTGCCTAACATACAGCAGGTTAATTACATTTTGTTAATTTACATGACAACTTACTTATTTAAAGACCTACTTATTTTAGCACTGGGCCAAGCACCGCTGAGCAACAGTTTACGTTTGGGTGTATCCACTATTTTCTTTTTGCAGTAGTGTCACAATAATCAGATGGAAAACAGCAACAACAATTAAAGAATAACGGAATAACGATAAATCTGACCCTTCTCTCGACACTACTTGACACTCGCTAACGAACAAATACATTCGTATCTCCGCCAGCAAACACAAGCGCTCGACACCTTTTATCGCTTTCTCGCAGCGTTCCCGCACCAGTAAGAATCCAAGCTGTAATCTAGTTTGTCTTCTCATCGATTTCATTTACCTTCATCACTAAACCTGTAATTGACTCATCGACCGCTTCACTGATCACATGCCTGCTTTTATCGTCAACTAAAGAGTCAATACATGCCATTCAAACCGGATATTTTTAGGTTGCTCAATAGCGTACGGATCGTGAGAGTACTTCCGTTTTTCACTCTGCCATAAATGAAACCACGACGAAGCTTTTCGTAATACTGATTCGAGTAATGTGGACCATCAAACATAGTATCCGTTGCATACAACTCTTTGGTGGTAGTCGTGGAATATTTATTTCGGTGATCATATCGCCTTTTTACCTCGCAAATTATGTACAGAAAAAATGTTTAGCATATCATGGTTCAAACGTTTTGACTTAGCCACTTCTTATACTACATAACATTGTTCATATACATAAATATAAAAGTTATGACATCGGATTAAGTGTCCTCTTCATAGCCGACTTAACCTTAGAAGATAACCCTAATCTGACTAATTGGTTAGAACGTTTAGTCATTTGATTAAATGTCTGGACATGCAGACATGAATGGATGGATTACACACATTAAATCTAGCACATAAATCATTCTGTACTACAACACCTTTTTTCGTATTTGAAATCAATGAAGCTTTCGTCAACATTATCGGGAAACAGTTAGTCCGACGCAGGCAATGTACAGAAACCGTTGAAGCAAAGGAAATCGACTCGATGATATCAACGCGGCTATTAAAGGTGAACTACACTTGAAGAACCTTTATCATATAACTTTATGAAACTGTGCAAAGAAAGATACAAAGAGCCATGCTGAATTAAGAATTAACACTGGGAGACAAAATTACATTCCAAAACAGGAGGGGCGGTGGGGTAGCCTAGTGGTTAAAGCGTTCGCTCGTAACGCCGAAGACCCCGGGTTCGATTCGCACATGGGCACAATGTGTGAAGCCCATTTCTGGTGTCCCCCGCCGTGATATAGCTAAAATATTGCTAAAAGCGGTGTAAAACTAAATTCACTCACTCAAACCCAAAAACGAATGCAACTTCAGTTTACTCGGATAATGATATACCTAATTATACAATCGTGAATTAAGTTTCTTTTTGTTGTTAAAGACATATGTTTACATCTGGGCCAATGCCCGTTTATGCAATAAACATCGTTTTGGAGTATTCGTTCGTTCAAAGCGGAAAAGTAAACATTGGACATTAACGGTACTCCTCAAGACAAATGACCCATTGATCGCGGTAATGATGCACCACCTTCCCGATCGTATCGTGCGGACATGTGTTTTTAATGGTAGTCTCCTGTTCTGATTATCACCTACTCCGTCGCGCCCTCATAGTGATCGAGGGGTCATCCGCTTTGACCTGAGTGCTATAATTTAAGTACCATGAGCTTATTACAACTTGTAATGGGATCGATATGTTTGATTAGCAACGAGGGACCATGTCAAAACAGGGAACTGCATCGGATATCCTTTTGGTTCTTTATGCGTCAGGTTTGGAAATGTCCTCCATATTCATGGAGGCAGCTAGCTAGTTTGATTGTATGTTGTATGTTTGATATACACGTATGCTACGACTCTTCGACCTGGTAAATTCAAATCTCTACAAGATTCTAAAGCGCCATAGAAAGTTTCATTGCAGTCATAAAATGGAAGTCGCAGGATAAGTATTAACGCTTGCCTACAAAATCACTAGAACTCAAGGAAGGCGATGTGTTCAAGGAACATACACTGTTGCCAAGAAATTAAACAGGAAATACTTTTTATCTAAGAACTTGATTAACAAGTATGAGTACAAATTAAAGGCTGAAATATATTTCCAGGCATATGTATATCCATGGGACATAGGTTCTGTCAGCAGTATAGTCCTTCTTTCATCAGTATGGATAACGTCAACGACCCAGAGCACGTTGGCCTTTCTCCAAAATGACACGCAAAGATATCACCCAAAACTGTCACTCACAATTGTTTTAATATTGATACAAACATTGATAAAACAGTTTTATAGAACATCATATATTTTCATATGCGGCGCTGAGTTTCAGTACCTTCAATCTAAGCCGTGGATCTACAAATATCTGTGAAACATGTTGAATGCCATTATTAACAACATTAATGGAACTTCCACCAAAGTTCAAGAGATTTCAGGGCAATATATATAGAGAACATGGGAATAATGTCCAGTCACAACCATATAACTTACAGCAATCGTTAAATTCAATCAGGAATTATTTTACTTTGGGGAATACATTTGTTAGATTAAATCTTATTTTACGTTACGTTCATTATAAATCTTACAAAATGTATGGATACGGAAACAGAAGTGACATAGCTCGGTTAAAACTACTAACAGAGTTTTCGGGATATTCATTATTCATTGCAAGATGATGGTTCTTCCCTGTCGGGTGTCAACTGGAACCTTTCCGAGGTTAAGAAACATCTGTGTATTTTCGATTGGTTCAGAGAGCTCTATTTCAATTAAAACCATGTTTGACTATTTCGCTCTTCTACTCAAATAAGCATTACCCAGGAATTTGACTTTTGAATTATATGCAGCTAGAAACGGAGGCGTGCATCTTCACTTGGGAACACTCAGTACCAGCTGTTACAGAGATCATCACAGCTGGCGAGTCTGGAAGCTAGCAGACCTATGTTTCATCAGTCCTGCAGCTACCGATCGGCGACTTAAGACTCCACCTGTAATTCCTTTGGATAAAACGTTTATACAACGCAAAGAAAGGATTACCGGCTCGTCTGGACTCAGTGGATAGGGAAGTGAAAGGGAGCTGTAGCTATTTTGTAAATAAGAAATCTTGTCAATGTGTAGTGAATCATGTCAAATGTTACAACTGACAGCGGCTGGTTGACACACATGATCACCACTCCGTAACATGCTTCTTCATACATGTTTTACAATGATTAACTCGTACACGTAAGTGTAGTATATAACTTCAATTATCACAGATATGTTTAACACCTTACAAGTGTAATCCTTTGGTCGAAGGAAATAAAACGTTGATGTATATCAAACCATACGTTATGTCCCATTTAAAACAAACCTGACAGTAGTGAAAATTTTGAACTGTGAATGAGCTGTTATTAACCAACATGATAAATATAGGTCATGACATTAAGCAAAATTGGAATTTTACTAGAATCATTTGTGTTTCTATGCGTAGGCAACACAAAAAAGATATGACAACATAAAAAGGTGTGTAAATTATTAACAACACACTACTTACAACCTGAATTGTGGTCCCATCTGCAGCTGTCTCCATTAAGTAAGTTGCACTTAGGCCATATTCTACTTTTTTTTCCCTTATGCTTCAATTTATTGCCTCAAGATGGAATGCTGAAACATCTTTTTTTTGACATAATTGCAACTCTTACTCAGTGGCGGTTCCATCTAAAAGTAAGTGACGTTGTCACACGGATAACATTTTAATTCTAAAACGTAGGGGTTCTGTGGCAGAAGTATGAAAGTCATTTCCAAAACAGACGCACCAGTGACAAAATTCATGTCTCCATATTTTGACTTTACCATATGTACCTGGTTTTGTTCTGGTTTGTTTTTCAGGTGAACAATTGCCTTTCTTTTAATTTGCATGTGTTTGTGACGAGTGACACCCGTGAGACAGGCCCACTAATTCGAGGACACCTGGTGTCATCAATATTTGAAGAAGATAGTTTAACCCATCTGTTTCCTTACAATAACTGCCACCAAACAATGTGTATGTGATGATCCAATCCCATCATTAGGGTCAATGCGAGATGTAATCAGGATGTTCATTGGTATAATCAAACGAAACGGGAAAGGAATACTTACCAATGTTCCTAATGTTAACACTGGGCGTTATTTGATAACCGATACCTCTACGGTGTGGCATGATCACATCTGTCTGCCGGTGTGGCATGATCACATCTGTCTGCCGGTGTGGCATGATCACATCTGTCTGCCACCGTTCACCTCCAGGTTAACAGCTATACACCAAACGTTAACGCTAGAGAATAATCGGTGTCGATTATCTGCCGTAACAAAGTCAGTTTGCAGTAAAAAAAATATAGGAATGAATTTATATGAATATAATCTTTCCATCCCGAAATTGTCGTTTCTGAAGAAAACCTGGCTTTACACATTGGGTTATGTTTCGTTTTTTTGTTCTTCTTTTTCTTGTCGATGGTGCGAGCCGATCTGATATGTGTGCTTTCAAGTTGGTGTTACATGTAGTCATATGTTAGGTTTATAAGACGAGGCAGTTAGAGTGGAAATTGAAAGGGTAGTGACTCGGTCATAGTTATTGAAACTATCATATAAGACATTATGATAGTTAACCTTAATGCTTCCTGAATACATCCCAGTGTCTCAAGGTAACATATTGCCGTGGTGTTTACAGGTAATACTAGTCTACTTGTCGTTGCTGTGTACGGCGTTAGGGTAACTCGCTCATCTAAATCGCGCTATTCTTTTGCTGAGTTGCTTTCACTTTTAAAACCCCATGATTTGGGGTTCGAATCCCATATTCAATTTGATTATGTTTAATGGTTTGTCCCGTTCACTTTGGTTTTCCCCCCAAAAAGTAATTTTAATTTAAGCCATTCATCACTTTGGATGGTCCTCCAAACTCGAGCTGACAGGCCGTTGCATAACAGTGGTACAACAAAAATACTGCAGAATCAAAGCAGCGTTAAGCTGCTACTGTCCAACAGTTCAATAATAACTGTAATCACGATTATAGTATTACAGTATTAGTAAGTGTTATAAGTTTTAACGCTCTGTTGAGTATGGTTTTACACCATTAATGACACATTCCAAGGCCAGCATTGCTGGATTTTCTCATGTTACCCATCTGGCGAGTAAAGACTATAATCACCAGGCTTACCCACCATTGACTTACTTATTATGGAACGTCATACTTTTTGTTAAGTGCATGAGCATGCGTAGTTATATATCAGAGGTGATGAGGCAGATTAAGTTAAGCATCACTGCCGCCCACGCAGCTTGTTGGTTGATAGCAGTTTTAACTCCTGAGAATATGTGGAGCACTTGTCCTGTCACACATTGGAACATCAGTCATTGAGCTTCTAGAGTCGGCTTCAGAAGTGACTTTGCTCAACAACTCAGGGACGTGAAGGCTAGCACTAACCCTCGACCAGGATAAAGCCCCTCAGTATACCTTTGGTTCTGAGTATATGTCTGTTTCTTTAGAGCTAGGAATGCACTGTAATTTTATAGTGATCCTTCCACCGGGATAATGCTCTTCATCATGCCTTTGCTCTGAGTATGTATGTATGCTGACTCAGTATAGACGATAGAAATATACATCTAATGTTGGTAGTTGTTGCTCTGTCCGACAGAGAAATTCTTAAAAACACTTTCTTTTTAGGTTTTTCTAATGGTTAGAAACGATCATAATTATAAGGTGCTTGTCCCTTCTAAATACTGTATAGATATACGGCAAGTAATGTCGTTAAATAATATTTTAATGCAGAGAAATTTAAGGTTATGTGCACTGGTCACGGTGGACATTCGCCTAACGTATCACAATTCGACGTTATATCCCACTGGCGCGCCAGGGCCTATGATTGTGTGTTCGAATCCCCCCCCCCCCCTATTATGCTTCTAGGTTTGCCAGCTCCATACAAGTGCCCGTTGGTCCACCAAAATGGTAAATGTCTGAGACTTGCGTCACGTCTTTATATACTGGAATACTGTTGAAATCGGCGTTAAACTCAACGCACTCTTTACTGTATTAACTGACCCTTAGTTTATGTATCTACCAAATCGGAAAGGGACATTTATTGTATGCCTGGAAGAATACAGTAAAGTAAGAAACGAACATGCTTATGTCGAACAGACCGATATAAACTGTATACTTTAGTCGATATGCCTATAACAACTACGGTATTTTCGGAAGAAAATATAAGTGGTCCGTTTGAGTTGGTTATAACTGTAGCTTGCTGTATGATTGTATAACAAATAACAGACACATATACTTATACTTATATGTATACTTCTGTTATATCCTCCATGTATCGACTGTTCAACATCCGTGGTGGGTATTAGGACAACGTATTTTGTCTACTGAGTATATTACCACTGTATCTCAACAAAAGACAAGAAACGTTTCAGCGAAGATAAAATCATCGTTTGCACATTGCAAATGTTACACACATGCACACAACACATCAGTCGCAATGAAAGCAAAAACTGTGCCCAGTATACAAGTACACATCATTAAGCTTAGAATGAATATTAGCGTATGATGAATTAGATTTAGACTGAGCTCAGGTTGTTTGGCCGCCGGGTAGACTTCTTGAACAGGGTTGTGTATTCCGTGTAGGATGTCATACTTATTGTTCTTTGGCGTTCGTAGTCTTCGTGACAGCATCCACAACAATGAAGTAAATATTGGAACTTCTTTCTGAAGTTCTCGCTGAAAACACAGTACAGGAGAGGATTGGCGGCCGAGTTGATGTACCCTAGGGTGGTAACGAACACAACATACACCCAGGACTCCTCAAAACGCTGCGAAGAGAAAGTGTTATAGAACATTAATACTTGATGAGGGGGAATAGCTAAGGAAGTATATTACCACACTAGCAATTAGCATTTTAACGACGCCTTTTCTCGCTTTGATTGCTTCGGACGTGCGTCCACCACCTCGTTCATTTCGATTTCTGTTCACATTTCGGTGAAGTTTCTCGACGCCAACAAATAACCTCTTGCCTATGACGATGTAACATACTAATTGGATGGTTAGCGGTCCGAAATAGAAAAGTGCTGACTCTGTGTATTTGTAAGCTTTCAAGTATTCAATGCTGTTGTTGCCAGGGAAGTGGGTGTAGCAAAAATATTTCCCTGGAGCAACTAGGTGAACGGAGTTGAACAATGCTGTTGGGGTGCCGCACACCAGGGAGAAGAACCACACAATGATGATGACGACGAAAATGCGCCGCTTGGTGCACACGATGTGGGCCTTGATCGGAAACACGATGGCAATGTACCTATAAATAGAAATGTTTTCATTTTTAATACATATTTTAATAACTATAATTTGGTGACACCCTAAGGGAGTTCTGAGTGAATTCCTTCTATCTAGGATTATTGTAACGAGACCTACAAATATAAAATAGTCATTTAAAAAGATAAACAATCTAACCATAGTATCAAACAATATGTGTTGAGGGTGAAACACATGTACGAAAAATCATTTAACGATGTAGAAAACTGTGAGCTACTGCGAATGTGTATTGGCCATATTGTTTGATGTTTCGTTCTATTAAAGTCTCATGGCTGCTTGTCTTCGACACTTTTATACATGGAAACGTGTGTACGTGTGACCAGACTGCTGTAATAACCTCGTGACACGGGGGTTGTATGAGCCATATCGATTCCGATAAATATGCGGTAAAATAGGGCTGTAATACCATTAACGCTTCATAAGCGCGATATTATGGAGCGCATGAGTATTAAGGTGCCATATGAACAACACAGGGGACAACATCATTTCTTCATTATCGAGTGATATTACAAACGAGCGATCACCTTTTAAGAAAACTGCAAACACCATGGTACCAAGTTTACGTTTATAAGGTGATTAAACTTCGGGAGACCAATATTTGAAAGGAAACTGATCAGTGTGCACGCATTCGGTAGCCATCAACCATACTAAGATTGAGAGATATGTGTCGCGATTGTCCCGATTGTAAATTTCATAAAATAAATATGGTAAATGCAAAAGAATACTCGCTCTTTACTACCCTCAGAAACAGGTTCCATTGGGTGTAAAGTCTAAAGGAGCTGTGAAAATTACATGAATGGACCTTTTAAATTCAGTGACAAAAGCAGGTGTTCGCGGTAGGAGAACACATGCCCATCGCAAGAATTTGCCTAAAAATGGCCTTGCCACGGTCCCCTGAAAACAACCAGGCAAAAAAGTGAACGATGAACCCAAAACACCCGTGGTTAATTTTGAAGTACGACTGTTGTGTAGAAGTTCAGAGATTCAAAAGTTAACCTTATTAACTTATTACATTACACCGTGTACTCACAAATACATCTTCTGATATCTGAGCTATCAAGTGATTTGGGTTGTCCGTAGTTATTTCAATAATTTCAGCGGCATTACATTGGCGACATCAAGAACAGGTTGTAGACATCAGGGGAATCGAACCAGATGTATGACGTTTAGGCCAAAGTATAAACCACTAGGCTAGCACACCGCCTCTTAGGATCTGAGCCAACATAACCCCCACAATGTGTTTGTGTCGCTCTGTGTGACTCTCCTTCTGAGCATGATGGGTTTCACGAGCAAATGTTGTCATCACTAATTTACAACATTGTGGCTTTGTATTTTCGAGATGTTACCTTCCGTTTTCACTATATATTCATAGACAGAGATCTCATAATGCATCAGATCTGATGCAGATATGTTAAAATGCACAGTTGCTGTCTACATAAAAAGAGTGGATTGATATTGGCCAACCCCTCACAGTCTCTGCTTGACAACAGTAGATAGAGCCATTATTATTCTCTGCATCTAAAGAAGACATTTGACGGAACACGCTGTTTGTTTGTGAGGGTCAAATTGCTCTAGTCAAAATTACACCAGAGAACTGTGTAATAAAAGAAGCGAATGAAAGTATCACATCTGTTTCATAATTAGATCTGTGCATAACGATTCAGAGTGACACAATTGTATCCACAAGGCTATGACTATGTTTTTATCCAGATTTCTAAGAGCGTTACATGTTTTTGTGGGATGTGCCACCGGTGGGTCAGGAAACGATCATATTTTCACGAACATCTTATACCATCACTGATAGCGAAGAATAAACACACGCAAATGATATAGTCGGAATCGCACCCTGGAATCTTATGGTTATAGACACGGCCTTTGTTCGTACGTACTGACACGTGTGTCATAATAAAGCCAATACCCTCTTTGTAGAAATACTTCTAAGATGGACAACAGGGTGCAAGGCATACATGCATCAAGCAACATTTATGCTAAAGATGTTGAACTTTGGATCTTACGATGGTCTTAGAGCAGAGGTGGCCCAGCTATATACATGCTTTCTTGAATCTTGATAACACACGCTTTACTAGGCGTGCGCAATGACCACTAGATTCACGAGACAGTGGAAGCATTATGTGCTTAGTGTCTTTTTCTGCCTGGTTCCCTAACTGAGGGCTCCGAAGCCAAAAAGATGCGATAAAATGTCATGTAGTTGGAGTTTACATGTATATTGCACGCGCTTACTGGTGATAAATCTGGTAGTACATGGGCTGAAGCAGACAGACTGTGATTGAAATGCGGACGAAGAGTTGCATGACTCCCCCGGGATTTCAATATCAGCCCTGAGTACACATAATCCATTATGTAGCTGAAAAGGTCTTCTCAATCTAATACCCAGTTCGACCAGGAAATATACTTGTGACAACAAGAACAAAATGCAACATTTTTTGTTGGGTGCTAAGGGACTCTGTTAAGTTTGTACAAATGTTCATGTTGAAATTCAAATTCCCACAGCCATGATTGGCGTCACAATGATCCCTTGAACAGTGTTCCTAATAGCGTACATTCTATGATTACAAAAGGTGCGTAGACGTTTGAACGGAAAATAATTTGATATTAGATTAATGCTTGGTTTCAAAAGATGTCTAAGAGACTGTTAGTCTGAATGTACGTGGTGTAAGGTCTAATTGCGACCCAGGGGACGTATCGACAAGTCAGACGCTTGGCTACTTTACCCACAAACGTCTTTGTCTACAGCGGTTGTAATTGTTCAAAGGAATCGCTGGGTTATCCGAAGGGACCGACCATGTTATTACAAACTTTAATTTTTCTAGAATATGGTTGAAAAAGGTAACATTTGCTTTTGACTTTTGAGAAAAAGAGGACGTCTGTCACAAACATTGTAGCATGGTGTGTTTTTTCACACAAGCTCGGAGACTTAATAAAATCAGGATCTGATTTTGTATCTGAAGCTGAGGAATTTATCCAGTTTCCATACAAAATCACATTGCCTAATGAAGAGTTTGAATAGAAAACCGACGTAAAGTATTGGTGGGTATTGGTTACATCATATATTGTATACTATGGTTGTAATTGTGTTCGGATCATTTTACAATCGCAAACATGTACATGAGCTGAAGGGCTATTCCCAAAATAATGATTTGTTGATTTAACACCACTGTTCTATTTCTTTGTGAGAGGCAGGTACGGCAATTGTCTAATTCAAGGTGCTCTGTATGGCCGCGATGTAACAATGGAAGAACATTTGGCTGCTTCATGGACTTAATAAACACCGAGATTTCAATATGTCTGAAAACAGACTCTGTATTACAACTTTCAAACTGACATGTTTTGGATCCAGAACCGTTTCCAACTGGGCGCATATTGTATGGAATTCCTCACCACAAACATCAAACTGCCTTGAATCAAACTTTCCAAAACACATATTCGAATCAATGCACTGTGAATAAACTCTTTTGTAGCTGTGAGCAACTACCTAGTGGGTTGATTAAGACATGACAAGTATCATTCGGTCGCTGATCATACTGTTTACTGTATTCATATTATCTTCATTATTATGATGCGTTACCTCCACTTGTAAGCTGGTATTATATCTCGTCATGGAGGTATTTGGATTAGACATATTCCGGTAATTTACAACATTTATCGCGTATGTGTTCAATGCTTAATGCCTATGCCTAATTACTGTTATTTAGTTGATTTAAATTCTGTATCGAATTACATAAACGTAATTTATTTAATGCCCGGCGGTGGATGGGTATCCTGTTGGTTAAGTGTCCGCTCGTCACACTGGAGACCTGGGTTTGATTCCCTACATGGGTGAAGCCCATTTCTGGTGTTCCCCGCCGTGAGATTGCTGGAATATTGCTAAAAGCAGCATTAAACCATACTCACTCACTCACCCACTCTTTAAATACCAAGGAATGACATCTCGTGAGTAAAAACGCTCCGACATGGGGTAGTTGTTCTAATATCGAAACATTTAACACATGTCACCATATATCCCCAGTGTGGAAAGGCGAAGCTTGCAATATTATTGACTGTTCAGGATATCCGTGTTTAGATACCATGGCTGTGAAAATGTTCACCTGTCCTGATTGTTTCCAATTCAACTCAAACTGTTCTCTCTGATATGCAAGGAAAAACACACATAAAATAACTTTATTTAAGTTTACTTACTGAGTGCATATAACTGATTCAAACATGACATCATTGCTCAGTTACAGTAAAATCATCACTTTACACATTTGCAAAGCATGATTATCCAGAAAGTGTTTGGTAAAACCACAGAGGGCTATTATAGCCACTTGGTCAGAGTAAAATTTCAGTATCTGGAGTGACCACCATAAGCAACGATAACAGCTTCGCAGCGGCGACCCACAGAAGAAAGGACATGCCGAATGCTGTCTTGAGGAATGTTTTGATACACTTGCTGAAGTGCAGTGCGCAGTTCTTGTAGTGTCTGAGGTGGCGGATTACGCTGGCGCAAGCTTCGATCAAGTGTATCCCATAGATGTTCAATGGGGACAAATCCCGTGATTGAGAAGGCCACGGTAACAACTGAACATTGTTTTGCTGGAGGACGACCTGTCAAACACGTGCAACGTGATGTCTAGCATTGTCAAGTTCCAAAGATCACGTTGATGTAGGGAACGATGTGACGTTGAACTGGTCTTCTGGCAAAAAGTCTGGCTTTCGATAGCCAGTTGCGCACTGTCTGGTCGGAGATTTGGAGCAGTCCAGGGATTTGGATTGCTGTGGATGATGCGGCCTTGGTGTTTGAACGAAACTGTCTCAACCGGGTGTAACGATCCTGGGTGGTGGTGGTAACTCCGGTCAACCTGACCTGGGTCTGTCATTAACACTACCAGTATTGTTGTATTGGGTCCATAGGTTTGAGATGGTCTGTCTGGACACGCTAAAGTGCCTTGCCACATCATGCTGTGATGTCCGTCCTTGTAAACGGTCGATGGCGTTGTGTCGTTGAGCATCTGTCAGTCTATTCATTCTCTTGTCGTCTATAGTGGCTTAAAGCAATGCATGTGGAGTACCATTGATGTGGCTTTTTAAAGCCTACAGTCATAGGATTCAGCTCAGGGTGATACACAATTTCATGATGCTCGTGCATTTCATGTAGGGTGCGTTTTAGCGATTCATTACAGACGTGAGTGTAACGTTACGTTTTTGTTAAACGTTCCTTTTTTTCAAACGCTTTCCCCACATGATGGGAATCAGCATGGATTGGTTTGTGTCAAATATTTTCCTAACATGCAAATTTGTCCTATGTCAAGTTTCATTTTTTTTAAGAGTATAATTCATTATCAACGACGGAATTCATTATCAACGACATCACTTGGGTTTCTGTTTTTAAAAATCAGGTGAGGTGAGGTGAGGTGAGGTGAAATTGGGTTTAACGTCGTGCTTGAGAATATTTCGCTCAGATGACGACGTGCATGAGTGTGTATGTGTATGTGCGGCTGCTTGTACTAGCTCAGACTGAAGCTGGTTTTATAGTGCTAGCCCACTGAGATACCATGCCACAGTGAAGCATGAATACCCCACTCAGACACAGTATACTGACTCCGAGCCGACCAGTCCTTGTTGTACCCATTAATGCCGAGCGCCAGGCAGGGACCAACAAGTACCATAGTTTACCGTCTTTTGGTATGACGCGGCCGGGGAACTTTTAAAAATCAAGTTATGATAATCTCTTCACCCTACCACACAGACAACATCAAACCCTAAATCAGTGTTCTAGATCTGCGACAATGTTTGAAATGTTTTTGCTTTTAAGAACATGGACAGATGATTTGGTTTCAACATGTTTTTTCAACTTTGTAAATGAACGGCCAATCTCTCCAAATGGGTTTTGCATTCAACAATTTGATATTTTCATCGTTTTTTGAATTATTGATGATCTCTGAACAACGGTTTTATCATCTTCCATTTTCTATATTTCATTAATATTGGCTGATACAAAACAGCTGCCTGTGTAAGCAGAGGTAAATTAAATGTGGAACAATCATCCATCATGCTACACCTGTAGGGCAAGATGTTTCATGAAGTTGTATCGTAATATTACACTAAAAGAATGATGATTTTCCATACGAACCAAAACAACATAATCCTGATGATATAACAAGTTGAACTTAGGACCGCCTACGTGGTCTAGTGAATGGATCGTATAACTAAAGAAGGCAAGATCTTGGATTCTATGTTACACCGGGCATACTGGCAGCGCGCGTCGGGGATTCACGTTACGCAATCCTGTATATAAGGTTTAGTATACGGTTCTCGGAGGAAATATGCAGCACTGTGTCGAAGGCCTGCCGTACGAGTTTGCTTTATGCAGGTAGATACAAGCACCACTTTGTGCCAGGTCAGCCATTAGGGGCAGAGGTTGATGGTGCCCACACCAACAAGACTGAGGGTGAGATCTTGATGAACGTCTCCTGACTACGGTTTATATAGGCAAAGTGATCTGACAGGCATTAAGTCCTAACTATACACAACAGTACTCAATGAGTGACATAGTTGCCTGACTCGTTTAGGGTGGCAGTCAATGTACAATGTACAGCGGGATTAGCTACGGGATTAGCGTGATAAATAATGGGAATTAGGTGATAGAGACACAAACATGTCATGGTTACTTGCAATTAAATGTTCAATTAGAGAATGGTATTCCTGAATCAGCCTCTCTGGCAGATGCTCGGCCCTATCAGACCAAAAGCTGGAATAGTATACAGTGTGTCTGAGCGGGGCATCCAAGTTAAACAGCGGCTTGGTATCTCAGTGGCCTAGTACTATAAAACCGGCATTAGTCCCAACTAGGACAAACACACTTGCATGCACATCGCAGTGTAAGTACCGTGATCTCGAAAGCGACGTTAAACCCGAATTCATCTCACCTTTGACCTCAACGTTTTCTTCTTCTGAATCCCAAAATTAATCACAACCAATCACTGAATAGCGTCTGATCGGAAATTAACCGTACTCTCTCTACTAAGGTTTAACAAAGTATAGTCTAAGATCAAAGCATCCTAGGATAATTACAACTGAGTGAATGCCTTTTAGGACGAGCGGGATCCTTAATTATTCAAATAATTGTGCTCATGTTTTCTACACAGCCACTGGGTTCAGAAAACACGTGCATAATCATCAAAGTGTTACAAAGAGCAGGCGTGTGTACCAAATACCTGATCGTGAAAAAGAAAATAATATTGATAGTATTGTATTTGTCAATCAGACCCGTCAAAACTTGGTCGGAAGATCTACACGAACTATCATCGACAAAACCTTACAAAACTTCAGTATTAGTTTCTCAGTTGGAGTGGAAACGTTTTACCTTAGCTTTTTAGATGTAATATGTTATGTTCATTCTTACAGATGCAATGTATTCGACAACAAATGAGTGTGATCGGAACGTTACCTTATATGCAAGCAATTCTTATTGTCCCTCCAAAGTGTCATTATATCTACCTGAATGTTAAGTGATGAATAATTGTGTATTTTTTAATATCCGGCTAAACCTTCGACAACCGCCAGTAACTACTGAAAGGTGTAAATTCGTCTGGGGAACCATGTGGGTAGCAGGGGTACAGTAAGTCCCCATGGTCCCCAGAATGGTGCCTTTAACAGTGTTGCTGGCGTCCTCATGCCCCATTTTTATGTAAAAGTGTCAAATACTCAGTTTTTCTGTTCTATAACTAGACTTAAAACAAATATGTGATATATTATTATTTCTCTTTCTATCCATCGATGACAGTTTTAACATTATCGTACAACTGTATAAATTTATCAAGTCACAATATGGCTCAAATATTGCCGACGTGCCCTAAACTCACTCACTCACTCACTTACTCAATCACTCACTACAAGCAATTCAGTGTTGGGAAACAGTAGTGTCAAACTTTGTGTATGCAGGTGACAGGTTAGACACATCATTAATGGGAATAATTAAGCGGTATGTTATTTCATGCTGGTGATTTCCGCGCAAATATCACTAGTGGTTCCCTTAAGAAGACATGTCGCGGAACTCGAGGTCAGATTACGGGGAAATTAAAACCTTGAAGCAAATTGCTTGATATCCTGTTACAGGACACACTCCGGATATCACGATGGCATTTCGGGATAATGCAACTTTGCGGAAATACCTTTGTAGTGACAGTTCTAGACGTGAACAAAATTACCTCTTTAAGGAAGTCATCTACTCCAGCCTCCAGCGTGTCTGGGCACCCTCCAACATTGAGACTACATATCATCATGATGTTCAAGAATACATCTGATAGAATAGCGCCTTGGGTAATCTAAAATATGAAAGACAAACGTCTGTTTTCGCTGATCGTTAATATAAATTTGGTTTCTATAACAGTTCCAAAATGCCTCACATAATAATTCTTAACAGCTGCCCTTGGGTTCCGAGGAACGGGCAAAAGATAAAAATATGCACTGCCAAACATATGTCAGATTTTAGTACTTATGTTTCTATTGAATTATCATTCATGCTGCAGAACCAGATGTGATAGAAAGATATGAAGTCCGATCACGATCTAATAATGTCCTTGTGATAATAGAATTTGGCGCCTTTTCATTGCCATATTTGGTGACGGATCGGCCTGTGCTAATCCGACGATCGTGAGTCCCAATACACATTAGTCAGGGGCGGATACGGCTTTTTGAGGAAGGGGAGGTGCACACTATTGAAAAGGGGTGGGGATGGGGTGGTGGTGGTGGTGGTGGTGGTGGGGTCACACTTCACTTTCATCCGAGTTTCAATGGCCATTTAATATACTTTCAGGACAAAAGGTGGGGTAAAAGGGTAGGATCCGCCTATGTATTCATTAAGCGCGGACCGTTCAGTTTGGACTCAATATGCGCGATAACCTTTGGATTTCACCTGACCAAAGTTCTCCAAATCTTATTTGTCTTTGCGACGTTGACAAAGCTCGACAGTTCACGAACTGTTGCTGAGCTGAGTGAGGGGACATGAGCATGCAACAACCACAAAACCCATAGTGCTGATGAGCATGCAACAACCACACAACCCATAGTGCTGATGAGCATGCAACAACCACACAACCCATAGTGCTGATGAGCATACAACAACCACACAACCCATAGTGCTGATGAGCATACAACAACCACACAACCCATAGTGCTGATGAGCATACAACAACCACACAGCCCATAGTGCTGATGAGCATACAACAACCACACAGCCCATAGTGCTGATGAGCATACAACAACCACACAACCCATAGTGCTGATGAGGATACAACATCCACACAACCCATAGTGCTGATGATGCAACAACCACACAACCCATAGTGCATGCAACAACCACACAACCCATAGTGCTGATGAGCATGCAACAACCACACAACCCATAGTGCTGATGAGCATACAACAACCACACAGCCCATAGTGCTGATGGGCATACAACAACCACACAGCCCATAGTGCTGATGAGCATACAACAACCACACAACCCATAGTGCTGATGAGCATGCAACAACCACACAACCCATAGTGCTGATGAGGATACAACAACCACACAACCCATAGTGCTGATGAGCATGCAACAACCACACAACCCATAGTGCTTTTGAGCATGTGCATAGGCTACCACGATATGGCTCAAATACACTTTGCTCCAATAATTGCAACCACGATGAACTTTTGGGTTTCGGTGAAGCCTCTGAAGGCAGAAATTTTTGCTTTAGATATTGGACGAACGAAAACGGAACGTGATAGCACATTTTGCTCTACTGCATCTCTGTGAGAAGGTATCAAACCATTCTGGACAAATGTATTCGTTTGCATACGGAAAGAGCTGAATACATTATTTGATGTGACAACAGCATACAATCGGAATATTAGTCAGACAAATTGATAGACTCACAAGAGTGAACGCAATGTATCGATGCTATTTTCTTCTCCTCTCGTCAAGTAACAATAAAAATGAGTGGTGTCCAAATAGTAATAATAGTAACAGCAAATGACTGTATGATGTATTCTAAATGTAACTGCAGGACACTAAATGAGGACATCATCAGATATGGTCTCGTACATAATCCTTCCAGTTCTTTCAAATTACCACTTGGCCAAAATAGCCATGAAAGATATTTGAAAACATTTACTATTTCTTATTTGAATGTTTTAATGACAATATCCGTACGAAGTAAAGTTATTAATTTCCATTAGAACATCTTTTTACATTGAAATCCATGGATGTATCTTATACTAATCGCGTACATTTCATCTTGTTTATTTTACCTGACCTTGTTATACCAAGTGACAGATTTTGTTAGTGTATTGTCCTGTCGATAAAACGTTGTCAGCTGTGTTCCTGTGGGTTTCCTTCTGGTTTTATCAGGCGTGATTATGCTGCTCTACTGTATATTGGAGAAGTAGGTTTCATAACCAATATATGTGTCTTTGGCGATAAAGCATGTAAAAAACATTTTAGACGTTAAAATCTAAAATCTAAAAACTTATGTTTCCATGAACTCCCAACTTCGAAATGTCCGTTAAAGACCAGGGCCTCCTTTCACAAAGCACTAAGGTGATCGTAAGTCACTTAGGTAACCTTAGTGCAGTGTTAAAGGATGGGAGTTAAGGTTAACCTTAGTAAAGGTTGCTTCGTGAAAGGAGCAGCTGGTCAGTTACCTTCTTCAAATCCGTATATTTTGTGTTTCGTGTTAATACTTATTTACTGCACATGAACCAGTGCTTCTATATGTCCTGCTTCGAGATTAGTCTGTTCTATACAAGTATGTATGAGTTACAGGTAAACAGGTAAAAGGGTAACATGTAGTTATGAGTTATGGTAAACAGGTTAGAGTGTAACATGAAGTTATGAGTTGTGGTCAACATTTAAGGTTGGTTGGTCGGTTGCTTAACGCCGCACTCAGCACTATTCCAACTACATGACGGTGGTCTGTAAATAATCGAGTCTAGACCAGACAATCCAGTGAGCAACAGCATGAACATCGATATACGCAATTTGGATGCGAAGACATGTGTCAACCAAGTCAGCAAGCCTGACCACCCGATCCCGTTACTCGCCTTTCACAACAAGGTTGCACTTCTAGCCCGGATCTTCACGGGTAAACAGATATGAGGGTAACCTGTAGTCATAGTGCAGTATGGTAAACAGGGAGAGGGTTGACATGTAGTTATGAGTTACTGTAAGATAACATGTAGTTACTAATTTCGGTAAACACGTAAGAGAGTAGCAGATTCCAAGACAGCAGTTTGATGGAATATTGCTACTGTTATTTTCGTTGTTTGCACTGTCATCCCCTACAGAAAACCATGAAGCTTCGACCATAGAGGCATTACTGCATTCATCTGTGTTACTCTTATTCTGGGACACAAGTGAAAATAGCAAACTTAAGATATACCTCATTCAAAGTTCAACAAAATCTAAACGAAACGACCGGTCAATCATTTCATGTTACTGTGCCTGTATCATATCGTTTTTCAGCTGAGATGAAGACTCCATGGCAATACCGTCATACCTATAACACCGAAGCTGTGTGCTTCACGTCTTCATTTGCTTTCGGAACAATGAACAACGATAATCCAAACATGTAAACTCCTACAATATCCCAGCAATATCCTAAAACCGATTTCTTTCCTTGTAACGTTGCTAGTTCTTTGTCGTGAAGTAGAAAGGTGATGGTAACTTGCCATCGCTTCCTAGACTTAAGTGCTTTGTACGTGCTACTAGAAGCGTGATCTCAGCTTTTATTGGCTCAGTGATTGAAGGTGAAGCTCTCCATGGAGCGTATTAAACTGTTGGATTTCTCCTTGAGGTTCTCTGCCTACTTCATCAGTCTGTTCAGATGGTTGATTGAAACATCTCTCATCACAAGCAAGTGTTTCATGTGTGTCATATGATCTTTACAATGTCCAAATGCTAGTTCTAAAGAGATGCCGTTAGACATACACGTATAACCAGTAACATATGGAGCACATAAGATGTTTTATCTATGAAAGTGAGCATTATGTTTGAATAATTCATTGATGTAGACAGGCAAGTATTACAGTAAGTTCTACATCACTTTCATTACCTTTGTAAAATCGTTGGTAAAGTTGACCAAGCTTAAGCTGTATAATTCCTTGTGTCTGTCATAAGTTGACCAAGCATAAGCTGTAAAATTCCCTGTGTCTGTCATAAGTTGACCAAGCTTAAGCTGTATAATTCCTTGTGTCTGCCATAAGTTGACCAAGCTTAAGCTGTATAATTCCCTGTGTCTGTCATAAGTTGACCAAGCTTAAGCTGTAAAATTCCCTGTGTCTGTCATAAGTTGACCAAGCTTAAGCTGTATAATTCCTTGTGTCTCTCATAAGTTGATCAAGCTTAAGCTGTATAATTCCCTGTGTCTGTCATAAGTTGACCAAGCTTAAGCTGTATAATTCCTTGTGTCTGTCATAAGTTAACCAAGCTTAAGCTGTACAATTCTTTGTGTCTGTCATAAGTTGACCAAGCTTAAGCTGTATAATTCCTTGTGTCTGTCATAAGTTGACCAAGCTTAAGCTGTATAATTCCCTGTGTCTGTCATAAGTTGACCAAGCTTAAGCTGTATAATTCCCTGTGTCTGTCATAAGTTGACCAAGCTTAAGCTGTATAATTCCCCTGTGTCTGTCTGACCAAGCTTAAGCTGTATAATTCCTGTGTCTGTCATAAGTTGACCAAGCTTAAGCTGTATAATTCCTTGTGTCTGTCATAAGTTGACCAAGCTTAAGCTGTATAATTCCTTGTGTCTGCCATAAGTTGACCAAGCTTAAGCTGTATAATTCCGTGTCTGTCATAAGTTGACCAAGCTTAAGCTGTATAATTCCTTGTGTCTGTCATAAGTTGACCAAGCTTAAGCTGTATAATTCCCTGTGTGTGCCATAAGTTGACCAAGCTTAAGCTGTATAATTCCCGATCATAAGTGATTACTGAATCAAGTTTAGTCAAACTGTTCTTCAGTATGTTTCACCAAAATGTACAAGGGGTGACAAAAGCCGGATTCGTCCAAGTATAATTTAGTGTGAATTGTCGATGGGTGTACAGGATTAATACATCTGAATGGGATACTTTGGCTCAAGGGTTTACACAAACGCCTAGCTTGTAAACTATATAACGGTGGGCCTAGACAGGTAGGGTCTGTAATCCTGACCCAAGCATACCTCACTTAGTTATAGGTAACCTGGGTTACAGAACGATAAGAAAATCATCTTTCAACTCCGGAATCAGGTTCGCCTCCTCCGGTAATACAACATTGGAGATGGGAATTGCCCCATGGGGAAGTTGATTCTGGAAAATCATTGTAAACATGCAAAGCCCAAGTCTTCCGATTCCTCATTGTTATCGGTACCTCTTTTGGTACCTCTTAACCATTCACTGACATAGAGAGAGTACTCGAATTGCTGTCAAGGACACAGCCATCCTAATGCGCTAAGTAATGACATTCTTCGAAAAGTTCTTAAGTGTTTTGACTGGTCAGTCTTGATTGCATGTAGAGAGGGCAAGGACGTTGAGCTTAAACTAAGCCTAACCAGCCTCACCGTGCCGGGGTCATCCAGACCCCTCTTTGATGCATTTAGTCATTTTATCTGTAAATGACAGTATACATTTGTATGGCGCCAAATCCTAAGTTTGCTCTAATCGCGCGTTATTACCCCAGTCAATGAATATGATGTATATTCTACGTTCCCTTGCAATCATTCAAACAAAGCTGGAAGTCTGGAAGGTTAACAGTCACGTTACCTATTCAGCTCGTTAAACCCCGTATACCCTATTCTTGACACAGACCTAATATTATTACAGAACAAAATGTCATTTCGGTGAAATATTTTGGTGCATTTTCTGTGACTTTTATCGGAATCTCACAGGGTAGCTCAGCGTGTGCTCCATGGTGACGTGTCAAACAATTGACGTGAAAGCACAGTCTATGACGTCATGCTCGCCATAGTGACCAGCTAATGAATGCATGTATATGGAATTTCCATAGTGAGGCCGCCTGTTGAGTACACATAAACGCTGATAATTTTAAACATCGATCTGTACACATTTGTAACGCGACCAGTTCACAATGTAACACCTTGTACAACAATGAGTTATATGAAATGTCAAAGCTCAGCCAGCGGGCACACCAAGGTCAGGAGTACCCGAAGGACTATGGAATCTTTTCTATATCATACGGATGCATGTGGAGATCAAAGGATTTATTGAATCAATGTAATAGAAGAATAACAGGGCCCTTGCTCCGAGCACAACACGTCTAAGGAAGATGTCAAAACGACCGAGCCGCTCTACTTGTCCACGTTACAGGCAAGAAATTGAACTTAACGTGTCGGTCAACGTAGCCATATTCCCAAGAGAACTGCTCTGAGAAGGTAGTTGCAGCATTGACCCTATCTAATAACATTACCACTCTGTCAGTTCACGGCAATAAAACGTTCTCTGTTAACATTGTGAAACAAGTAGTTGTGAAACAATAAGCAGATTAGTAAAGAATTAGCATGGCCTTGCAGTGAAGACAAAAGATAAACTCAGAACAGCAATTGTTTACTTTGTAAGAGCAAGTTAAATTTTCAAAGCAGGTTGACGAAACCTTGTAAGCTCTATACAATACAACTCGCTCTTTTCAGTTTTTCCCGGCCGCGTCACACCTGTAGATGTTAACAGATGGTAGGTGTTTGACGTGCTGGCACTAGGCATTACAGGGGTAGAAGAAGGACTGTCAGCTACGGTCTCTGAGTGGGTAGTTTCATGTCTCACGGAGGCATGTTATCTCAGTGGATTAGCACTATAAAACCGGAATTAGTCTGGGCTGTAAAGCTAGTACGTGCATGTACTATATAATCCTCAACGCGACTTTAAACTCCACTTCATCCCACCCTAAACAATGTAGATACCTACATGACGCATGCATGTTTAGTCATCTTATTTTAAGAATCTTAGCAAAATAATGTTTGTGAGTGTTCTAAATATTGGAAAAGTATTTTACACGTGTTTACTGCAATATGCCACACAGCATACATGTAAGGCACAGCTGTTTCGTTTAAATCAAATACGACTACCGCCTCGTCTACATTCTATTTCGGTAATTCCGTCGGCGTTCGGGGAATGTGAATACAAATGAAAATCTAAGGACATTGGAGACAATGTCCTATTATTATTCAAGCTTTGACTCAAATTAATTGCTTCTGTGAGACCAGATAAAAACTCTTCTGCTCCAGTAAACATAATTTTTAAGCGTGTGAATCAATACCAATACTTTGAAACCTCCGGCAGACTGATGAATAGGCCTGGGTATTATGCGTATGTAGTGGGTGTGTGGCTTGACGGATTAACTAATATAACACGATCTAAATCACAATGAATTTTCCAATTTTGAAGCATCAATCCGGTGGGGGTCAAAGGAACGTGATAGACCACTGTGTGAGTTATGGAGACCAATGGCGAAACAGTGATGTGGACATAATAAGAGGACAAGTGTAGCCTAAAGTCAAAGAAGCCAGGAGCATGTGATTGGAAGTCAAATCATAACGACCTTTACATGAAGTGAAACACATCAGTCAAATTACATGTTTGACTGAAACGTTTTCCAAAGTCATCAGAGGCATGACGATTTCACGATTTTGACTTCATCGAGAGCAGTGTTCATGAATCGCTTTCAAATAGTCATGATAAAATGGTGAGTGTATCGTCAAAATGGTGAGTGTATCGTCAAAATGGTTAGTGTCTTACGCCAAACTTGAGGCAGTCGTTACAGAAACACGCAGTGACGGTTCTTAACTTGATCTCAATTTCTGAGCAAGAGATGTACTATATTCTTTCTGAAAAACAAAGGTGATAGGTGACAAATCTCACTTTAACTCATTGTGAGGTTTCTCGATCCCGTTTCTTGATCTTTGTTAAGGTATAGGAGTTTCGAATACCGTGGGGCAGAGATCGTTTTGTAGAACGTGGCTCAGGTTATCGTTTATGAAATATTGACGTGCTATTATTTGGAGTGTAAAATCACATTAGTTGTGCATTGATAACACACATATAACATGTTGGGAAAACATTTACATTACATTGTATTCAATATTCTACAATTTTATAGTAACATGGAAACGATCAGCAGTTATAAATCTTGGATTATTATATATCATAAAGAGTGAATGTGGTCTCCGTTTAGTATTATCCAGAAAACTCTACAATTGGAAGGTCCAGAATAGGTTTCACACGTTGTAAACAGTCAGGCTATCGTCAGGCACTGCACTGAATGAAGCTGACAAATGATATCAGAACATCAAATAGAAAATCATTGTACGGTCATTGAACATAAAATATACTCTGTATAATCGTGATTATGTCATCCATACATATTGCATGTGTTTCAGGTGTAGTAACATATTGATGTAATGTACATGTATACCGACATTTGACGTAGTATAACATCAACCATCGTCTACCTTCTGAATATATACGAATATTATTGTAACGGCAATCGAATGATAACTGACAATGTGTTACAGAATAGGACGATTCTTCTTGCAGATAGTCGAGATTTAAGTCGTTACCTACGATAACGATAATGAAAGATGGTTGTTGGTATTATTGATAATCAAAGGCAATAATGACTAGCGTGTACCTTCTGAATCTACAAAAATATCTTTGTGCGGACAGTTTAATGATATCTGTTTACGAGTCCAACAACAACTTTTCCTCTCGCAAATCTTCAAACTTTACGTCATTATTTACACGCAGTCCAAAGAGGGTAGTGATCGCTATCGAAAATACACGACACTGGAGAGCCACACTTCAATGATTCCCTAATGGTATTAGAAGATCTCCTAAGGAAGTCTGACTTCGTCGATCTTTCTTTTTTTGTCGGTTAGCATTTCAGTCTCGGGAATTCTCATAGTTTGTTGACTGGGTGTCTAATTTCCTTCCTTTTTATCCCATGCTTAATCTTCCGCCTCTGCACTTATCTAGATGGTAAACGTTTTTGGAACCAAGAATAACACTCCCACTAAGAACGCTGCGATTTGTCATATCGCCAATACGATCTGGTGGTGTAGAAGTCTTTGCATCCATTTTTAGTTTTAACAGGCCTCTTGCTGCCCTGTGGAGATGTCATTAAATGTATGAACGTGAATACAACTGAACTTGAGCAATTCCCTACAGCAGGGATAGGTTTCTGCCCTCTGTAGTATCACATTGATACTGGTGTCATGGGATTGAGTCGATCCTTTCCCCATGTCTCTGATTTTATCCATGTTTACGGGATTATCTGCTTTACGGTCTTTCTATGCCCTTAGGTTTTCGCTACATATTTGGAAGGCTGTTTTATGTTCACATTCCTCCAGCTTATTTCCGTTGTGCAAATATGTCTTCTTTTTGAGATAGTAGCGGTGTTCGCTCTCCTGCGGCAATGGTTGCTTCCTATCGACAAAGTTGCAAAAAAGATGACGTTCAATGCGAACGTTTGTCTCGGTCTCAACGACAGAAACGCTCATACAACATGTAAATACAACATGTAAATACAACATAGGGTGATGAAACACTGATATTGCACATAAAGGTGTTTCGTTTCACGTGGGTATGCAGTGGATTTTGAATATCGCTGCCTCTAACTATTGTAATATTCTATAAATGAAAGATTTGGTTTCTTTTATATGGACAGTATCGTCGTCATTGTCGATGTTAATGATACGTTGAAGGACTGACCTATCAAAATTTGCATATGTGAGCTTTAGCGAATTTCTACTTAGTAGATCGGTTGGAAAGTCCACATTGTTCCCTGAGTGACGGAAAGAAATATTAGAGACAGAGTTTAGTTATGTATTCTTACTTTGACATTCTTTCAGACAAACGTTTAAGCACAGATGTCAATACCTTAGTCCGTTAAACGCAGCTTTGATGGACTACGAATATACATAATCTTCTTCACAACAATCATATTTCACACTTTAATCTAGACTAAAGCATCCCCGAGACGCTTGACATTGCCCCACCCTGGGGAATCCTGGTTAGGAGTAACCCACAACAGCTATTGTTTGTCGTAGGAGACAACGAAATGGAGCGAATGGTCTCTCTTGGTGACTTGGATTATAAAAAGACATAGATCGTTGCTCAAAATATCAATCACCGGATTGTGTCATCAGATTCGATTATTTACTATTATATATATGATATATCTGGAACATTACTGAGCGCGACGTTAAACAACGCCTTAGAATATGTCTTGTCACTGATCATGTAATTGGCCAGGGAAATCAAACCTTTTTAACAAAAGCGTACAAACTAGCCATTCATAATAAACAAACCTAACATATATTGAACGCACACTACCTTCACAGTAATATTTATAAAATATACTAATATTTGGTTTATGCATGTCATCGTATCCCAATTGTGTAGATCGATGCCCCTGATTTAAATAACTGGATTGCTTGGTCCAGACTCGATTATGTACAGATCGCGGTCATATTGCTAGGAAAGTGTGGCCTTAAACAACAAGCATACAAACAAATTGTAGTTTGCACTCGGTTATTGATTTTCAGTTTTGCATTCATATAATTTTCTCTGATTCTGAGGATTGTCAAGACTGAGTATTAGTAACAATCTGGGGAAGATCTGCAACTGAATCATAACAAGAGTACCAGATACTATATATTGTGATAGGCTAATTCAATCATTATAATTTGTGTTTACCAAGGCCATATTTCGAATATCCCCACACTTTGAGGCATTGGTATTTTACATTCACATGTGCATCCGAGTCTGGAATCACAGATCAATGATGTGTATGAGTATAGCAAGAAGAAGGAAGACAGGTACAGTAGATTCTTAATGAAAGGATTTATACATTACACCAACTCTCCAAAACAGCAGTATAGATTAATGGATAAACACATGATCGTGCATCAGACATAGCTTGGATCAATAAAAAAAATCTTATCGCTTGTAATTTAACCACTATCAAATTACTATCAAGCCCCAACACATTCCCTCGGGGCACAACAGATCGCAGCCTTGTGTAGTTCCGTTTCACAAAATCTAAAACAGACGAAGTCAAACATGTAATTGCACACGTAGCATGAAATTAAATTTCTCCTGAAGGTTTCTTGTCGAACAACAGCTCCGAAAGTGGTATGTTTCTGTAAAAGCGAGTTAAAAGAACCGCTGTCGAAAATAATTCGGCAAAACCCCTACTTTGCATCTCAAAAGCTGGCGTTTCAATTGGGTGTAACCGATCCATCAGCGGTGTCGTTTCCTGTTCAGAATCATTTCTCGGTGAATCTAACCAGGATGACGTTTTGAGGAAAAATAAAATCTGTGTAAAATGTTTGTAAGAAATAATCAGATACATGTAGGAATTACGAATCCATCGGCGTTCTTTAATTCTCGGTTCGAGAAACAGAATTTAATTTGGTATTGCCAATGCCATTTAGACTTTGGTGTCTATTATAGGGTTTGGTCCAAGGAGATCCAGGGCAGTAACGAAACAACACAACTGTAGGAGATGACTGGTACAGGTGGGAAACAGTTAAACTAATAATAATGTTGTGTGATATAGGTGGATATCAATCTCACAGGAATCAAATGTTTACATCTGGTTTGGTACCATCATCTCTGTCGTCGTCTTGTTGTCTCTACCCCCAAGGCCAGGCCTGTTATACTAGGAAATTTCATAGCAATAACACAAATCTGTTGGTAATCGTGATTATGTTATGTGGATGATGGTTTTTCAGTTTTAGGCCGTTTTCCAATTCTATTTTTCGTTTTGCTATTGTTGTTCGTTTGGGAAGGATAAGGATTGTCATCTAAAATATATTTTTGTTTTCTTCAAACATTATTTCATTTTTAGCTGAGGATTGGTCGTTGAGGCTAGACATATGCCAACACTGTCATTGCTTTTTCTGTAACCGTTGCGGGCTTATGGTTTTATCGCCTAGTCTGTACCTATTCAATTCGTGTATGCTATCAATTTTTGTTATGGTAATAAATTCGCGAAAATGATATTGTGCTACACCAGCTATCCTCAAGACTCTGTCATATAATTACAAATCAAGTTGATGACATGAAATAAAATCGCTAAACGTTTTTATGACAAAGCAGCACAGTCACACCCTACACTAGAGACACATTTTAGGTTTAAATGGTTTATTATGATTGTCGAGTCCATCATACTTACGCTTCAAGCACTCTTTGAAGTTATGTTTTGTGACAAAAAGTTTCCCCAGCACATGAACACCTACCATGCATAAACAACTATAACCATTGCCTCCGGGAAATAGATCTCAATATCACAAAGGCCGATTTAGCCATTGACACTGGTGTGGTTGTTAAGAAGAACAGGAAATACCGAAAAATATAAACTAATAAAAAACTATGCCAACAAATACAATACTAAGAGTAACATGCTGCATTTATAACTCTGCAATTATCACAATTTATATTTTCGTCATAGAAAGCTTAAACCTACGCAGTTGAAATTAGCATAAGCTGATAGCGATGGTGCGAGGCCCGTTCATGACCATATATCTGATTGAAAGGTAATCTCCCGGATGATTGACGCCTAATCTAATACACCTTCATTAACAGCCTGTTGCATGTCCTCCCAGCCAATAACGGAGTAGAGGGAACCCGCAATCAATATCAACCGCCAGTGACATCCTCCAGGATGTAGAAACACCCTTGAATTGATCTCCCTTCTATGTCTTACGGATCGTACCGTTATCTGTGTCTGCATGTATTTTTTCCCGCATTCATTTCAGAAACGGATGTTTTCTGCTTCAGAGGGATGTCATTTGGTCAGTTAAAGACGGCAAATGGTGACTGAGACAGGTTTCAACCTGCCTGGAATTAGGCTCTAATTCTATTTTACAGTACCAAGAGGCAGAGGCCATTTGATGGCTTGTGCTTTAGTATCCCTATGTCTGACTGCAGACATTGGAGGAAACTTGATGGCCGAGAACTCATCTAAAGTACTTCCTCACTGTGCGATTAGTGTCACCATTGACGTCAAAGGCACTAAAGAGAATTTAGGGGCCTAAAGTGCATGGTACACATATTACCAGATGAATAGGCACCTGCCATTCTGCCTTCGCCTATTAAAATCATTCGTGCACCATTTGCTAGGTGAATGTTATCTTTGTCTTGAACGATGTCGTTGGGAGAGAGAGAGAGAGAGAGAGAGAGAGAGAGAGAGAGAGAGAGAGAGAGAGAGAGAGAGAGAGAGAGAGAGAGAGAGAGAGAGAGAGAGAGAGAGAGAGAGAGAGAGAGAGAGAGAGGGGACAGTAGAAGCTGTCAGTTCACTATAACTAACCTACAAGACGTGTGTACATATTTTTCTACTCACTCAGTCAGAACTGATGTAACCCCTAGATGTTTAATTGATTCAAGTAAACCATTAAGAGAAATGATATAGGACATGCACATAACCAACTTTTTGTTTGATTGATTAAGCAGAGGATTATGTACCGACGCACGCATCTATGATGACATTACCCCATCTATCTAAGGTGGAATAACTTCCGTGATGTGCTCACGAACCCCAGCCCGAACCTTATGCTATATCCTTGCTGAGGAACTTTTGCACGACACTCAAGTAATCACTGTACATGTGTAACTTCACATGTCAGTGATGTGCTTACAACACCGCTGCGCGAACTTTGTGCTGTATCCTTACTGTTGATCACTTCAACCAACAATATACCAAATACAACGTACCCCGTTCCTCCAGACAGTAGCGGGCCCAGATACAGATCATCTGTACAGAGTGCTGCAGTTCCGTCTGCATGTACATTTAACAGCAACCTCAAGGAATAATCAGCCTTGATTGTTAACCGGAACAGATTCCACTGTCACAAAAAGCAACATGATGGTGAAAATATATGAAAGGACCCCGCTGACACCAGGTGTTCGCTAAGAAGGCAATCATGTCCTGCCTCACCACCAGCACCAGTCGGTAAGGACAACCTGACCCACGTCACTCCGATACATAATCGCCGAGGACGTGGCCAGCACCAGTCGGTAAGGACAACCTGACCCACGGCACTCCGATACATAATCGCCGAGGACGTGGCCAGCACCAGTCGGTAAGGACAACCTGACCCACGGCACTCCGATACATAATCGCCGAGGACGTGGCCAGCACCAGTCGGTAAGGACAACCTGACCCACGGCACTCCGATACATAATCGCCGAGGACGTGGCCAGCACCAGTCGGTAAGGACAACCTGACCCACGGCACTCCGATACATAATCGCCGAGGACGTGGCCAGCACCAGTCGGTAAGGACAACCTGACCCACGGCACTCCGATACATAATCGCCGAGGACGTGGCCAGCACCAGTCGGTAAGGACAACCTGACCCACGGCGCTCCGATACATAATCGCCGAGGACGTGGCCAGCACCAGTCGGTAAGGACAACCTGATCCACGGCACTTCGATAGATAATCGCCGAGGACGTGGGATTTCCTTTTACAATGGTGCCAGGACCAACGTGTTGTCATTGAATCTGGCTGGCACTGGGTGCTGCGAGCCACCTGCACTGTCTGGCACTCATATACACTAGGTGTCTGTCCATAGCTTACAAAGTAAAATCCTGATTATTGGATCTGTCTCTACGGAATGGTAATTAAGTTCTTACAGGGTATTTATCAATAATATATTAGATTTTACTGCTATTAGAGGAACTCATTACTGTAAGAACTACTGGTAATTGCAGGCCACATGGTCACATGTTTGCATCTAATTCGTTTTCTAATGAAGCGCATAATGCATTCCCATCATTTACCCACACAAAATACACAAGCGTGTGGATGGCCGTTGAAAATACTACAGTATCATAAAATGAAACCGGCGTTATATAGAAAACAGATTTAGGGAAATGTTTGAAATAATGCTTCCACATTACGCTCTCGTTGTCCGATGACGAAGATGATAATGAGCAGGAGGATGGATATTCAACGAGCGCGTACAAAGATAGTTTGAAACGACTTTGATCTGACGAAACGACTCTAATTATGAGGCCAAACTGATATACACGATTAAATCAAGGTAATCTTCGGGTCTGTCCTCGATACTCATATGTACATTCGGAAAAGATCAGAAAAAATGTAACGTGAATGTGGTGTGACATCACATTTGTCCGGTTAATGTAAAATATTATTGTCAATAATAGCTTACAAATATCAAATACATTTATTACCGTCCGTAAAGGCATATAATTGTCAATGACAGCTAAATATGACATTATTTACATCTTACCGTCCGTAAAGGCATTATAATTGTCAATGACAGCTAAATATGACATTATTTACATCTATTACCGTAAAACAATTTTCCAACATCTGTCTCGTGGGATAGTCACAAGACGATAATGTTGGCAACTATTTGTACTGTTAATTTGTATGTAGTATTTCAGTAGAACCCCGTTAATTGGGACGATGTCGTTCTCCTTAATATGGCCCAGGTTAGCACTTCTATCGATATACGAATCTTATGGACATTATAATTATGGACACGTAGTAACGTCGTATTTGTTATGTATAGGGGAGTAAATGGGCTATTGACCTAATGAAAACGTCTGGCTGTCTCTCATACACTTATTCTGTATTCTTTATCGTTCAGTTGATAGTCCTAGCCAAGCCTTGACTAATCACACCCCTACATCATAGTTTCAACTTTAACAGTGATATAACGACCTATAATGGGTTAGTGAGGCTAATGGGTATCGCTATAATGGAACTGCCAGGTACTGAGAATGGCACCCTACCCATTCTACGTCATCAGTAGATTGATGCAGCTATTTCTTTAAACATAGGGGACATGGGAATATATTGGCATAAGCAGTTAGCTTTACAGAATTGTCTCCCATCTTTGTACCAGGAGCCGCTGATAGTGAACCGAAGCCATGTTCTTCTCGATAATATACTCGTAGTAAACCTTTACAAATTTGGTTGTGTTGGCAATGGCATCAAATGACGTTGGACGCAACACACTTACGTATTCAGCTGTGATACTTTAGGACATATGTTTGAGAAGCCTGTAGTAGCCATCTTCTGTATATACACATACATTCCAGTATACTCATTACCTTCCGTATTCATTTTCATAGCATTCATTCGAGACCGATTTGAAGGTTCCGACTGTAGAATCAGCCGACCAATCAAATCCGAAGGTGGGGGATTAGGAGGACGGAGGATATCATAATGGAACAGCGCTATAACACACTGGATAATGGATGTACTAATTTCTTTGCACTGATGTCATTGTGGCAGCTTTTAAGTTTTAATGTTTCAACAAAATTGACGTTTTCACTGACAGACAGCGAATGCGTTAGCGTCATCACAAACGGCAAATTATTTTCTATTTCCTTTCAAAACATTCAATTTCTTAACTATCAGGAAGAACACAGCTTCATTTATTCCGTTACGGAAAAAGATGTCTTTGAACATTTCCCTTTTATCCATGTATTTACAACGCGAGACAGTTTATCATAATCTTACTTTCATCTGACACATTCTTTTTATCGAGAAGAGAAGAAACTAATGTTTTGCAGTTGGTCCCAAACTCCCATAATAACTTGCCCTGGACACAGAAAGGAACACCTCGAGGGCACCGACGTTTCAATTTACCTTATCGACAATTCCACTATTTGCTCTGTGGTATTTATGACATTTAACGTAACCTCTTCTGCAGTTTGGAATTGTCTGTCTCTATGTAAAGTAACCGATAATATCGAACCCTTTATCAATTGCTACCGCGTGAATGTGTGTGCTTTGAAAACGTCAGCAGCGACCACTTCATACAATCGCAGCTTATTCATCTTGACTTCATGAACTAGCTAAGTGCGTTGACAGCCAAGTACGCAGGTCAATGTAACAAGGAACTTCTTTATGGTGGGGACGAACATTACTTCTGTGTGTCAAGCCAATCAGTGGTCTGCTCTACTGATAACATCATTTCCAGTACTAATAGTTTCATATTTGCACATAACATCAAAGGTAATAAGCGGAACCTGCATATCAAAGGGTTCCACTTAATGTCTATTTGAATTTATATTTTCCTTTCCACCATAACCAATATCTGACTGTTTTTCTGTAGTGGTCACACAGGCTATTCTATTAGTCTCCCATAAAATGAACTCAAGTGAAAAAGGCTTTAGTTTACATTGGGATGGAATGAATGGTCTGGTAATCTCGGTGATCATCCGGTAAACAGAAATAGTCCAAAGGCCTCTTATGGTAATAAACTGTCTTTCGAAGTGGCGGTCACTGACTGGATATTGGCGCTACAGTGCGTACATCGGAGGAGGTGTAAGAATAGTATTTGATATCAACTAGTGGGCAAAAGAAGGTGAACACCCTTAGTAATGATCGATAAAATCAAAGCAAAACATCAATGTTTTTAAGTTATAGTACATTTAATGAAGCCAGCATTTGGGACAAAGCACCCACAGTGTCTATGATAAACTCCTCACAGATAAAGAGCACGTGTGTGTCATGGAATGGACAGAGGGGTAGGAATAGCACAGTTCACAAATACAACAAGAGGCTATCATGGAATGTCTCCGTCACGTCAAGTCTCTGGTCACGCATACACATCCTTAGTAACGAATGTGACCACCTCTAGCAGCAATACACGCCCCGACTCGCCGTCTCGTCGATGTCGTCAGCCGCAGAATGACGTCATTCGGAATCCTATTCCACTCGCTCCTGAGAGCGTCTTCAAGTTCTTGTCGGTTCGCTTGGGGCCGCGGTTGTCTTCTCACCTGGCGATTCAGGTGATCCCACAAGTGCTCTATGGGGTTTAAGTCCGGTGAGCGTGCTGGCCATGGAAGAACTTCGATATTCTGGGCGTTCAAGAAGTTCTGGACAATTCGCGCTGTGGGGCCTGGCGTTGTCGTGCTGCAGAAGTGTTCCCTGTTGTTGCTGGCGAAGAAATGGCATTCGTGTTCGTTGATTCCCACAAATTCCTCTCCACACCATCACACCTCCTCCTCCAAAAGGATGAACTTCTGGTACGCAGTTCGGCGCTAGTCTTTCTCCTCTGCGACTGTATGGCACCCGGTCATCATTAAGGAACATGTTGAATCGACTTTCGTCTGTAAAAAGCAATCGCTGCCAATTTCGTACCTGCCAGGGACGTACAGTCCTTGCCCACTGTAACCTACGACGATGATGTTCCTGGGTCAATGCCATTCTACACAGAGGACACCGAGCTTTGATACCTGCTGCACATAGACATCGTAGCACGGTACGTCGACTGATGAGATGTCCTAGAGCCGTTGCCGCGATGAACCGGTTGCGCAGATGAAGAGTACGCAGATGTACCCTGTGGGGTCGTCACACGTGGTCTGCCTGATCGTGGCCTGTCTTGGGTGCCTGTAACGCTGGAACAGCCTGATGCTGGTACCACGTGTACAGGTCAGGGTCCTGGCAATATGGCTGTTGTTGGCGTCCATCTGCCTCACACCTATGGCCCCCTCTCTCCCTCTTTTGCGCTGTTAGCCGTGGCATAACTTCGGTGTTTTTCTGTCAGCTGAGATGTAAGGTCACCGATTCGTTGCCTTTTATACCATCTCGACAAGCATTTTGCAAAATCTCCGAGATGCACGTTTTGCCAATTTTCGCAAATTCACGTGCTTCTACACAGCCAACATGCTGCGTTTGGGCGAATGATTAGTAAGCGTGTGGGCGAACCGTTTCGGCCTTAAAGGATTTGACTAATTTGGATCAATTTTGCCAAAAATTCAAAATCAAAAGCGTTCACTTTCTTTTGCCCATGAGTATATACTGAGAAATTATTCACTCAAAAATATCAATGATATTCTTAGATTTATCATTTACTCAAATTCGTGGGATCATCGGAAACAGAGAGAGCATCGTAGAGACTATGGGCACCTTTGCTGAAATTATACCTAAATCGAGACAAATTCGCAAATTAATGAACATGACATTTTCAAACGAATACATTAAATGTTTTTGTTATATAAACATGTTTCACAATAGGACAATTTTTGTAAACAAGTTGGCATAGGCAGAATCCTCGGACACATTGTGACTGTGTATCCCGAGTGATCAATGTAACGTGATAACTTGGAAGCCCACCAACTATGTCTTACATATATCAAGTATCTGATGGGGGCATAGGGTTACAAGTTTTGGTTATGACCAAACTGTTGGACGATTTACATAATTATTAGAGTCATATTTTCTGAACGATGTTTGTAAACTGTCTCACATTTACTTATACCCCACCGTACCGAATAAAACGGATACACGGTATATATTTATTGAAGGGCTAGTCCACATAGCTCCAAGCAATAAGTCATGTTCAGTTGCAGGGAATAATGATTGGAATATTCCGAATAACTGTTGAGTGCGTACTATACAGTAACTTCATTCAGCATTTGGGACGATGTCATTAAAATGAAATGTTTCTAAAGGAAAATCAATGCAATAATTACTTGACATTTCGATAAGAAAATTGTATATTTTTAAAAAAAATAGTTAATGCAGCTTTAAACACTTTTATATTCTTACTGAGTGTTTCAGTGAATGAAATACAGAGTACGTACACAAAAAAGCATATTGCTTGATCTTATGATAACCGAAATCTATGCCATACCACAACGGATCATTATGATACTTAATTCAAAACAAGTAGCTGACCGAAAGGTGCGGCAGGGTAAATCGGAGTTAAACGTCGTGTTTAATCCCATCCAACTGATCAAGGCGCCACTCACAGAGGTGACTGCACGTAGCTAGATCGGTAAATGGGGGTTAAACACCGCGTTAAACTCCGAATTACCCTGCCTCACCTGTGTGAGAGGCCACTTGAACTGCCGATGTGGTGCTCCACTTCGACACTGAATCGCAGTTGCCCAGTTCGAGACATTGCTGTAGCATCAACCAACCAAATTACTTAAATGCAATACTACTTTGCTAAGGATCACAAAATTCACAACTTTACTTAAACGTAGATTCATAATTTGAAATTGTATCCATTTAAAACTGGATAAATTATATTATGGTAACCCCTCGTTAGGCAGAGCGTCACTTTAATCTAATCTGATGCACTTGATACAAGAGGAACCATAAAAATGGTTTTCATGGCACCAGTCAGGCATTTTGCAAATCATGGAATGGGTCATTGACAAGTTCACAACACCTGTCAATAGCAGGTATGGTATCCACAAGATGACATGACTAACTGAAACCTAGGATCCATGCTTACAATAAGCTTAGATATTTAAACCAAATTTGACCCTAGATCATAGTTTTCTGTTGAATCCATGATTTGATCCTCGGCAAAGTGTGAATAGTATAGAAGTATTGCCACTTCTTACTGTTCTAACTGACTGTTTCTGATTCTAAAGAAAAAAGAAGTTGTATTGGTGAGATGGTGGGCGTTCCGTGGACCGACCATCATTGTCATGTTTCACTCCAACATCGGGAACCAAACCACACAGCGCTAGACACATTCAGCTCCAAGCAAAATTATACAGACAGTGAAAAACCCAGATGACTCTTTCCTTTTCCGAAACCATACGATATTGATATTTATGCTATATTTGGCCAGCACCCTTCCTAAGATGGAACTAATTAGACCCAATGGAACTTGTGATGTCGGCACACAAATATAACATTCAACACAAACTGTCTGGGAGAAATTCTGAAGAGAAATATTACTCTACTTCAGATTTCGTATACCGCAAAGTACACACATATAAGTCTGATACAGGTTTTAAACGTCACTTCAAAAGTACCGAGTCACAGATTTTCTTTTAGGGGTAAAAACTGTGAATAGAGTGTGTACAGAAAGTGTACATATAATCAAGAGCACTTAATGATGAAACATATCGGTGACACATTAGATCGGCTTTAGAAATTAATGACTAAATTCCATTTTACATATTCCACGGCACCCAATTATAACCACTTTAAGGTGAAATAATATATACTTTCGATTGTTAAATCTGAAGGCACCTAGTCACTGATACTGGCATGACAAATATTAAATAAGATTACAAATCACAACAATACACATTAATGATAGATCCTGGTGGAAGATAACAGTGTTTACGAGCCACGAATAAAGGAACTTGCCATATGATTCTAAACGATTATTTTCCGTCACCATGGTTGGATAGGAAAGCGCTACATCAGAAATAATCTACCCTGCCGTAGAATTATGACTTTCTTTTAATGCCCTCATTTTTAACGATTCCCTCGGGCCTGTCATTATTACACTAGAAGACCGTCCATCCACACATTTGTCAAGGAATTAATCCTCTGCTGAATGGGTGGTGCGACTTCATATGAACATAGCTTAACCCCCTGCCTCATCGTCTATATGACCGAGAGGGATATTATGGCGCTAGCTTTATTGGTTGGCAAATATGAATACTCGACGCCTTTCTGGGGGGCTGGCAGATATCAATATTAGCCCGCCTAAGCCTGCGTCTTGATTTCAACACTACTAAACACCATCCAACTGTTGTTTGGTGAAAGTCGGTACAATCTGATCTCACAAGGACCCTGTTCGTAGTACCGTTTTCTTCATAGACCGTCGCGTTGCCTATTGTAATCAATTCTTTAATTTATTCTCAAAAACCACCTTGGTGGTACAAACGCATATTTTGTAAACATATATACAAATACAAATTCAAATTCATGGCAGTAAACAACATATTAACATTTTTTTCTGACAAGAGATGATAGATGTAGGATATATTTGATAGATTTACTATGTCTCGAGATGTTTTTACTGATAATATTTTCGTGAACTTGTTTCATTGGGAAAAGAGGTTAGATGGGAGGGTAAATATTGCTTTCTCAAAGTATCTAATGCTTTGCAATGAAATATATAATGATATTCATCTGCGATGCTTTTAGAAGTGCATAGTTGACACGTTCTCTCGTCCCTTGGAATATTATACCAGCGGCCCGTCTCAATAGGTAAACTATGGTTACATGTTCTAAATCTCAATAATGGTAAAGAAATGCGTTTTGGAAGGAGGACATATACATCATAATTGGGAAATGGCTTTTGGGGGTGCTGATAGTGTATTCCCTTGGGGCTAGAAATAATGTCATTGTGCCAGTTTGGGATAAATTGATCTTTAAGAATATTTTTGGGGTTGTACAAATTGAGGGGTTTTCAAAAACATACGAGAGTCCAGAATTGTCTAATATGTTTTCAACGTGCGAGAGCCAGGGATTATCTTTTTTATTTATTGTTCTTTCAAGTGATAAATACTTGTAAATTAAGGTCGTAAGCTTAAAAACACCTTCTTGGTAAGTTAACTTGTGCCAAAAGTTTAATAAACGTTTATATATCATAATTCTAATAGGGAATCTTCCTAGTTCCCCATACAGCTTAAAGCGAGGGGTTGAATTTCTTAATCCTGTAATGAGTCTTAAGAATTGTATATGAATTTTCTCCAAAATTTCAAGGTTTTCGAAAGACCAGACTTCTGCACCATAGGTCGAGATCGGTACTACCATTAAGTCAAATGCTAACAATAAACAGTCGAAAGGCAAGTCTAATTTTCTAGCTTATTTCACTAAAATATACATTGCTTTTGAGGCACTATTGCTTACTGTTTGAATACTTGATACGAGTTTTCTATTTCTATGGAGCGTTATACCGAGGTAGGTATAACTATCAACTATTTCAAGTAATTTTCCGTCCAAATGAAATTGAATTTTTTGTGCTTTATTACTATTTTAGTTTTGTTTAAATTCACTTTTAGCTATAGATGGCGAAATATAATCAGGACTAGGATGTGTGTGTGCGTGTGCGTGAGCGTGCGTGTGCGTGTGCGTGTGCGTGTGCGTGTGCGTGTGTGTGTGTGTGTGTGTTGGTGGGGAACGACAGGGATGAGAGGTTAGATGGGGATTATTACAAAATGAACAGTACATATATGAATATTTAGTATAAGTGGTGTGCTAAGTACATAATCAAGCCCTTTGTTATTTAGAATACAATATTTTGGAGGAGATATGATGTGACAGACCAAATAAATCCGTCAACCTCCACTCCACATCAGGCTGACAAGCGAAGCAGAACAGAACAGAACATAATTTATTCAGTATAAGGGCCTCATGGCCTAGAGTACAATAAAGTTAATTAAATACATTTAAGTATCACGTGACAGTGACGTTAGACGTAAATTAAATACATTTCTCAAAAATATGGTTGCATTTTTAATAATTTTGACAATTTTGGTACTCAGAATGCTATGCACATTTAGGTGAGATGAATATATTTTTTCCGAATAGCTGAATATATCTCACAGACAAACATAAAATGAAATTCATCTTCTAATGCCCCGATATTACAAAATTTACAAAATGAATTACTCAAATCGTTATCTGTAGATTTACGATAATTGTTAACTCTAAGGATGTGTAAAGAAATTCTAAATTTACAAAATGCTCTGATTAAAGATATGTCATTCAAATGGAAAATGTACATTTCAGGCTCTTAAAGAGAGTTTAGATTACTAGAATATCTTAAAAACTTTGACTTTTTAATATTTGCTTGCCAATATTGAAAAGATATGTCTTTCAGACGTTGAGAGAAAATATTTAAGAATAACGAAACATTGCCAACATCTTGGTGTATCCACACATAAGAAAAACCACCTGTAAATAATAACATTCTTAAATCAGACACCCAACTACATTTTCCACTTTCAGCCATTACTTAACATTTTATAACTTTGGTGAGGGTAGCGATGATTTCTCATTCTAATTAACTTAATCCAATATTTAACAACACGCAACTGTGTAGTGGTAAACATATTATACCGCCCAACTTCGCCCAATATAGCTTTATTAGATCCGAATTTCCCAACCCTCAAAAAACGTTTTAAAAAAGCAGCATGAATATTTTCAATTGAATTATAATATTTAACAACCCAAATTTCAGCACCATATAGCAAAATGGGAGCAATTTGGCAATCAAATATCGTACATAGTGATTTTAATATAAGTTCGTGGTTTTTATTGAACAGATTAAAAATAGGAATCATTGCTTTTAAAGCTTGAGATGCTAATACTGAGCATGCCTTAGTCCATTTAAAAGCAGAGGAAAATGTTAAACCCAAATATTTATAATAAGTAACAGACTTTAAAGTTACTTTACCAATTTTCGACCTTTCATGCTGTGCAATTATGCCACCCTTTCGAAACACAATAACATTACTCTTGTCCATATTAACTTCAAATCCCCAGTTCTGACAAAACTTGTCAAGAATATCTAATTGCTTTTGTAAAAAAATTAAACGTAACAATGTCATCAGCAAAAAGTAAAAGTAAAAGAACCTCAATTTCTTGACTTACAAAAACACCACGGTTACAAACTTTGTACATGTCTAACACAAGTTCATTTATGTAAAATGTAAACAAAATGGGGCTGAGCATACAGCCTTGTCTAACACCCATGTTTGTAGAAAATAGCTGTGTTTTGCCTTCTGAAGTCCGAACACATGCCTTCACTGATAAATACATACTTTTAAGAACATTATATATTTTACCATTACTACCTTTGGTGTGAAGCTGGAATAATAACTTTTTTCTGTCAGCAAAATCGAAGGCTTTCTCTGGAAGTCAATGAAAGCACAGAAGAAGCGTAAACCAGCTTTAGATAAGTACTTAGAGCATAATGACTGTAGAATAAAGATAGTGTCTATTGTTGAGTAGGTGCTGCGAAAGCCTGCTTGGGAAGCTATATATTATAGCACCCCTTTTCTGTCTTATATCATGTTCAATTAGAACTACGTTCTTCTTTTATTCCTCTTGTCCCGGGGTGGTGGGGCAGCCTAGTGTTTAAAGCGTTCGCTCGTCACGCCGAAGACACGGGTTCGACTCCCCATATGGGTACAATGTGTGAAGCCCATTTCTGGTGTCCCCCCGCCGTGATTATTGCTGGAATATTGCTAAAAGCGACGTAAAACCAAACTCACTCACTCCTCTTGTCCGATGAATTGCCCTGCTTTGACTTTGAACAACTGCCTTTCCTCTGTGTGTGTTTGTTACGGTTACCAGAGGTAAGCAGCATATCGTCATAATTTGACAGTGATTCAAAAGACGAGTTTTTAGTCTGACAATTGATTCCGCTTTCAGCATAGATTTCATATGATTATGGAGTTTGCTTTCCTTGATAGCATTTCCTTTATATATCAATGCCATCTGGAAAAGTGATACCTTGTTAATTAAGTCCGATCTGTTACATCCAAATTAAGATACGTTATGTTACATCTACTTAATTGTTAGATATGCTGACAATGGATCACTCCTTTCCATAGCTCCACCATACGTCTTTCTCCTATCATCATGATCTCGACCACTCCGAACTATGATGTAAGCTTTTAACGTGGCTCGTCGTCCCGAAAGCTTTCAAACCCCAATAGTCTCTATCAAATGAATTGTTCCTTTCCAAGTTTAGTTTGATTTCCATCATTATTAATCGTATTTACAAGGGCTCTCCTAAGCTACACAATAACATTTTCGTACTACCACCGCTGTTTCGATTTAACTATTTACTTGACGTTCTTTCGTCCTCATTTCACATTAATACATTTAACAACGCACGAAATGGAAAAGATATTACATAACTGTTCGTGAAGACGCATTGGAAATTTGGCTTATTTCTTGCACACAATAATCAAATTGTGATCTATGATGACAAATATTGAACTTCAGCAAAGAGATCATTGTACTAATAGCCTGCTTATAGTTTGTTAATCTTAAAAGAATGTGCAACCAATTCCTGTGAGATGGTAAAGTGAACCTCAATAAAGATTCTGACAAACAGTCTAGTAAACACACCATGTTCGTCCCATTGAATATGTTCTTCTAGCAATGTCAGCATTTCAGCTCTTCAAAGAAGCATTCAACATTCGACAGAGCAAACAACATCAAATCCACGTCTTCGAATCACAATTCGAATCATCAATATTTTAACACAAAATATGACCAAAGAGCAAAACTACCCCTGTATTTAGTTTGAATGGTATTGCCACCTGCAGGCATAGCTGCAAGCCTAACCCCCTCAATTATTCCTTTCCACAACCCCATTTGAGCTGGCACACTCTCAAATGTTGCCAACAGGATTCAGTTGTTAATTATCTTACTGTAATAGACAACACAATTGCTTGTGTTCGTCTTCAGTGTATGTACGTGGGACCATCGATCTACACGGCTAAGATAACACACCCTTACTCAAATACTTGAGTCTTAAATCAATATGAGTCGGAGTGTATCACTTACTGGAAATCAGATGTTTCCGACATATCCCTCTATTAGTGAAGGCGAAAATTTTGTGGTAAGTGGGCGACATAGTTTGGGCATAGGTTGACATGTGCGAAGGCACATTCATGTCTAGCCGAAAAACTATTACGTCCCTCGACAAAAAAAACTATTACGTCCATTCCCCTGGTGGAAGGTACTTTCCTGTCCAGACAACAGAATTGAGAGACTCTTGTGACATGTAATCAGGTTCAGCACAGTATTATTCTTGGAATCGGATATAGGTACATTTGTGTGTTTCCTCAATTCATATTACCCCTTAGATATACCTGACACCCACTGCCGTGTCATTCCAACGCTCAAAATCAAACCTCATCACATTGTTTAATTCCTTGACTATTATTCAAAAGGGTCATTTTCTAGGTATTTTCTTTTGCAGAAAGGTCTGCAGGTGAAAGACGATCGGGGTATGATATGATATTGCCCTGAAACATTGTGCCGCCGTTATTATTGCTAAAGTGGATAGAGTATATCTGAAAGTGAGAAAGAATACGTCAGTTTTAAAGCCTGTTTTAACAGTATTACAGGTATAGGCGTTTACCTCCTCCACTGAATCGGGATGAGTACCTTCGATCACAGGTTTCTGACGGGACACATCTCTGCAAAGCGAACAGAGACTCTTGAGTAGCTGCACCAACCTCCACCCCTCACACCATTACAATTAGTTGATCAAATCGCTAATCCACATAACAACGTACATGTATTGTAGCTGTGAATTGGAATGACCATTTTCCTATGTTCCTATATGCCTATTTAAACATTTTCATTGCTTGTCTTAGAAATGTAAATTTTCAAAAACATTTTTTTAATATAAATGTGTTCCGTCTAAAAATGTCCAATTAGGTCCGTATGTATTGCAGATAAACAAACAAAAATGTTGAGCAATGACACATTTTAAACAGTGTTTCATCCAACAAGAACTGAGTGGCCTGGTCATCTGTAGATGAAACGATATGGCTGCCGCTGTGACTATAAACTTTAACTCACTCACTCTTTAGATGATGTGTTGTAGTTTATAAGTAGTATGCATTTGTCTGACATTTAGTCTTTGGAATAAAGTTGTTTCATCTAAAAACTATTTTATATCTACAAAGACACAGACAGGGTAAAATAGTCCAGAACATTCCTAATTCCAAGAGCGGAAGCCACCATAACTTGCCAAATCCTTTTGACCTGTTCTCCAGGATCTTGCTTGTATCGATATACTTTAATGTAACTTTAACAGTTCTCCACAGTTATTCAGCATTGCTGTCAGTGTACTTGTAGCCGTGAACCAGGTATTCCATGTTGTCTTTCACGACACAAGCTGGGTAAGAATTATTCTTACTTTGTGCACGTTACCTTAAGCAGTGTACATTACCATTTACAACTCATTATGACAGCATAGCAACATAAGAAAAACTCATATTTTCTTAAAGTTAATATATGTCTGTAGGCACACCTCACTTGGGCGTTTTCGAATTTAATCCTTTTTAGAAATACACTGAGATGTGTAAGATCATGCTGTAATGAGATCATTGATCATGTACCAACACAGTTGTTGCTGTGAGCCTGATTTCCTGAGCAGAATACATCAGTCGACAGTGAGTAACACAGCAGGTGTTTAATGAACATGGTCCTCAGCAAACATAATCCGCTGGGTGTGATCGATCCAAAATCAATCATGTCGATTACACCACAGCGGTATATCGATTCTCGTAGTCTCCGTGGCTTAAAATTCTCACGTAACTTCAACACGAATCGAAGCAAACAGCGAGTCTTGACGTAATCCGGAATTTTCTACCACATTGGAATTGTTGTCTGATGCATCTCGCTATCAGCATAACCCCGTGCTGTATCCCTGCCTGTCAGACTCGGATTACAATTGGACAATGCATTGTTTTTTATGGCATGTAGGGTCATTATTTGATATGATACATTGTCATGTAGATCACACATGACACGGCAGATCGAAAGGAAGAGGTTTTCGATTTTCTTTAAAACGTGCCTCGATGTAGAACTAATACTTTCTGAAGGTACTTTCATGTCATCGTGAGTGCGATACACACGGTAGATAGTAAGTATACCTTGTCACTGATCGATTGCTATCAAATCATCAATACATCATTTGATATTAGCAGTTCTTCAACTCTTGAAATTTACTCAGAGCGGATCCGTTGGTATGAAATATTCATGATGACATTTGAAGGATTTTCTTTTGATACGTATGCGGAATATCTTGGTTTACATAGTTTGGTCGCGTAATTTGAATGTATTTATCTTGGTTTTGGTAAATATACCTTGATCAAACAAGCATCCCGTAAATAACAATCTCCAAATAGGTGAGAAGAGATTTCTTTTTACGTAGATCATACAAACCATCAACGTGACATGGAAACAATCTAACTTTTTGATATTTATTTAAATTCTTTTTTTTGATTAAAGGTGGTATGGAGTAAACGGAAAAGTGCAAAACTTTCAAATTATACTGAAATACAGTTCGATCACTCTGAAATGTCAGACGCCCCACATCTTGTCGAATGACTACATTGTGACATCTGCAGATATACCTGTACATATGCATGCAATCATTAGTATTGTCGAGTAAATATGTTCTTGTATCAAACGTTAAGTCAACAGCAAAGTTTGAACGGACGAAAAAATATCACTTGGATAAAATAAACATCAAGTTTCAAACTAGGTATATTAACTGTGACAAAAGTAAACTAACTGTCCATGTGTGTTGATGTTTTCTAGTGTTACGTATCCCACCTTGCCGTATTTTATTTAACAATGGGCAAATCCCTAATGGAACTGGCGTGAATGTAGCACACTAAACGAGTTCATGCATCAACTGCCTTCCTGTGAAATGACAAAGTACTGTTCTTTCATAAAAATGGGGACAACGATTGGCCTCGTCGAATGAGTTAAGAGTTGTCGCTAATGGGGGACCAAGAACTGGCTTAGTTTGTTTAAGCCAATGTTTTCGTTTGACAATTTCCTCAAAGCCATCTGTCTAAAAGTGTCCTTCTTTATTGCTTTGGTCTTTCTCTTAACGTTTGGCACTTTTTGTACGGATATTTACGATTCTTTATTCAAGGCAAGTGTTTAAAACGCGCCGTATAATATAATTTATTTCATGTTGAACTGAATAAAACAAGATGAAGTTATTGCAAAAGTCGTTAGGCTTTCAGTAACCTAATCGTTGGTGCGTTTCCTCTTAAAACAGAATGACGCATCACATGGGTGCAATGAGTAAACTCATTTTGGATCTGCCTTGTCTGCTTTCAGAACTCTATTTCTGTGTAGACTGTAAACATTGTTCATCAGCCCCTAGGATTCAAGACAATAGTAAAGAAAAGCCACTCAGGCATATACCGCTCCATCCAATTTGTTGTTGATGTCTAGGAGATCCAAGAACATATTAAATATATATTTTTAATTCCATTAATTATCAAATGTTGTTATTTCAGTTACCGTTGCGCATTGTGAAGAGATAGACACTCCACCAAACATGGGTGCAAAATTGTGTGTAAATAATACATTTTGCAATATTCAGTGGGACCTTTATAAAACCTGTTTGATCTTTTCTTAAACAAATTCCCGTCAACGTCAGCCCCATAGGCCAAGAAACTCGATCGGGACTCCTTTAGAGGTAATCATAAACTGACCGGCAAAAGAAAATATACTAAAAGTTACCATTTCTCAAATTTTAAAGACATATTCTTTTAGGTAAGTTATACACTGAAACATGTCGCCCAAACGTATCAATTTGAAACCTGCAGTGAAATTCACGTGCACGTCGGGAATAAAATGGTGAAGTGGTCAATTGTATAAACCATGATTTGGGGCCTCTGTCAGAGTTCCACATGCGCTTAGGGTATAAAAGTTAGTGTGCGGACAGGTTACACATGCAGTTTGAAAAAGATCACCACAGATATGCCACGACTATCAGCAGTTGAACGTGAGAGGGCCATAGGTTTGTTCCAGATGGGGTCGACACACGCCAACGTTGCAAGAACCTTCGGCTGCACCCATGTAGACGTCCGTCTCTAGACTGCTGCAACGTTACAGGCAGACGGACCAGACATAGGACAGACCAAGAAGTGGGAGACCGCAAGTAATAACACCAGCTGAAGGCCGGCATTTGAGGACGTTACACCTGAGAAACCGCTTCCTGACGGCAACGTCATCATCGTCGAAGTCCCTTGATCACCGGGTCAGTCGATACACGGTGTCTAGACGTCTTCGGACAGCAGGTATCAGAGCCTTAAGACCTTTCAAAGGACAGGTGTTGACCCCTGAGCACAGACGTCATACGTTGGGACTGAGTTCTACAGTGGCCAGCACGTTCTCCAGACATGTCCCCGATCGAGCACTTGTGGGATGCACAAGACAGACGTGTGCAGAAACGCCCTAACCCACCACAGAATAGACAGCAAATTGCACAAGCCCTGCAAGACGAATGGCGCCGCATACCACGTGACCTTGTCCGACGTCTGACGTCTTCGTCTAGAAGGAGGCTGCGTGCCTGTATTGATGCAAGGGGTGGACATACAGGATACTAAAGTGAAAGTAGTGAACATTTATTGTGTGGAACTCAGTACCTGCTTATCCTCTATGTGAATGAAAACTGGTTTTCAGGAACCCCAGTGAACTTGCGCATGTCTGACGAGACGCGTTTTTGTAGTATGCGTGTGATATTTAGCTCAGGTTGAGTAAAGATGTTCTTAACACCACTGTGTTATGTTTGTGTGTCTAGGTAGTCTGGGTCAATGATAAAGACCTCTTGAAAACCTTGTATACTTTCTTTTGCCGGTCAGTTTATTTACTTTCGCACGCATTTTTGCAGTTGGAAACAATGAGAATGTACTCAACATTTCTCAGAACGTTTATACTTGCAACGATACATAAACACCGTCATAAGGTAGCCTTTTAATAATCGAGACCGGAACAAACATTAACAAACAACTGGCTGAGGACAGGATCAACACGTCATTAGGGTAAGGTGATAAGCAGTCACACATGCTGCATAGCCTAATCTACCTATGCACCTTTTTGGTGACTCTTAAGACGATTTTGTAGTACAAGGAACCTATTCTGAGCCACAGTTTCCACGCTTGGAATGCGACCCAAGAGTGGGATATCTCATATGGAGAAATACATGTGATATTATTTACCTAATTATTTCCTGTGTATATGGTGTCACCTGTTTGTCTTTTGGTATTTTGGACTTTTATCGCCGAGAGGTTATATTCTCGAAAGACAAGGGTAAGGTCGAATATGTGCAAGTACCCATTGAGGTCCTGCAGAAAAAAAAGGAAGAAACAAATAAACTAAGCACTCCATATTCACACAGTCGGTATTTGTCATGTGGTTTCCGGAACTATGTTGTAGTCATATCGTCAGCAAGAAGGTTCTGTAAATAGCCTGCTAAACGTATTGCCACCAGGTGTCGTGATGTTGAGAAGGCATTTGCGGGTTTTCGATTTGAAGGACTGGCCGCTAGACAGAATAGCTGGCCATCAGGTTATACGGGATAATTGTCAGACGTCGGTTGTACGAAAATCACATTATATAGATAAATGGCGTAATCCTGGACCTCAGTGGACTTCCTGGCGAAGAGAAAATTGGTAAGACAATAGTCTGTTCTTATCAGATCGTACTCGCATCAGGTGGTGGGAAGGCATTTCTTGCTACAGCAACACATCCAAGGGTCTTGCTATAGATATGATTTAGTGGACATTACATCTATAGAGCTGAGAAACCCTGACTCCCGTGTCTATACTCCGGGGGCTCTCCTTTTGGGTATATTGCCAATCATATACATGACACTAAGCCAATATTTAAGAACGGTAGTGGGGGCCCAGTGATGGAGAGTACCGAGAATTGCAGTTCCCCTTTGTCATTGGAGGGGTGGAGGAGGCATCGCAGAACTGTTGAGCAGTAGGCTCCTCAGAAAGAGTCAAATAATGAAGAAAATCATTATTTCACATTATCATCCCCAAAACCGAATACAGTGTCAGTCGCCCCTAACGTGTGCTACAAGTACATTAGTATAAAGTCATCGTATCCCAAATGCAAAGATCGATGCTCATGTTGTTGATCGTTGGATTGTCTGATCCAGACTCGATTATTTACAGACCGCAGCAACATAGCTGGAATACGTTAAACAACAAACCAACATTTGTAAACATAATAAATCCATTACTTGTTCTGCAAAACCCGTTCCATAGGAAATACGTGTCTTGGACAACAGGACACATAAATGTAAATGTATTTGTAAATTGTGATGGTCTGCCTAGAGTGATCTTTACTTGAAACTGGATGATTTATCATGATTCAGTGTAGGAACTACTTCCGTCAATTACAACACGGGGTAGATGAAGCCATCGAACCAATTAATTAAAAAAACACACAACCAAATCGCAAACTTCAGCGATTATAATTTGAGATAAACAAAATCGAATCATATAGGTTCCGCTTGGTAAAATCGGCCAACTCGTCTTCACATAAACCACTCATGATCAGTTCCAGAAAATCCTTTATCCCAAATAAAAATCCTAATCAAGATGAAGTGATGCACATTTCAAACCATAAAAACAAAACAAAAACCCAAAACATTCCGAGTATTAATATCTATTCAATATTCAATGAAGAAAGGCAGTTTTATTTTTATTTTATTTTTGTCAAGTGATAATTCATGTGCATTTGTTATTTATTTACATATTGTATCATTCCGGCCCAAGACGATTCAGGGGCAGAATAGGTGAGCTTTGTCTGATGCTAATCTGTGGTTAGAATTTATGAAATACCTCGTCCCGATCTGGTCTTGTACAGACAACCACTGGTATGACCATATTTAACGGGTTAGAGTGATAGAGCTGGACGAATGTTTGTGTGGAGTTTTAAGTCCAAAAAGCAGATGAGAAACAGCTCTACATCACTCACGATCCCACGTGTAGTGTCTTAAAGACGGTGTCCACAAACCACGGTGTCCTCATTGGCCATATTAAATACATAGACATAGATTATACCAGGGTGGGTGCGTAATACTTGCTAACATGGATCTAAGGGCATTGCGGATTTCAAGCAGAAACTGATATACACTTAACGTTTCGAAAACGTTCACAGTATTTTCATCTTTCTTAACATATCAATATTTCTACAAACATTGTTTCAGTTTCATTGACATTCGGGGGGGCATTCGTATTCGTAACCTGACTATGCAGTTTTCAAACATCACGATAAATGCCTGTTAAATAATCCCCGTCTAACATAAGCTCTTCAACTTAACGACATTATAATTCGATGCAATGATTATGAAAGATCATCACGTTTGCATATAGTACTTAAAGTCACCGCTTACGTCGCATTTGGAAGAGGACAGACTGCTGACTGCTCCTCGTTCCCTGACTGCGTTCCTCGTTCCCTACTGACTGTTCCTCGTTCCCTACAGACTGATGACTATTCCTCGTTCCCTACAGACTGCTGACTGTTCCCTACAGACTGACTATTCCTCGTTCCCTACAGACTGCGTTCCTGTTCCTCGTTCCTCCCTACAGACTGATGACTAGTCCTCGCTACAGACTGTTCCTCGTTCCCTACAGACTGCTGACTCGTTCCTCCTACAGACTGATGACTTCCTCGTTCCCTACAGACTGAGTCCTCGTTCCCTACAGACTGATGACTGTTCCTCGTTCCTACAGACTGATGACTATTCCTCGTTCCCTACAGACTCTGACTTCCTCGTTTTCTACAGACTGATGACTGTTCCCCGTTCCCTACAGACTGATGACTGTTCCTCGTTCCCTACAGACTGCTGACTATTCCTCGTTCCCTACAGACTGCTGACTGTTCCTCGTTCCCTACAGACTGATGACAATTCCTCGTTCCCTACAGACTGATGACTAGTCCTCGTTCCCTACAGACTGATGACTATTCCTCGTTCCCTACAGACTGATGACTGTTCCTCGTTCCCTACAGACTGATGACTGTTCCTCGTTCCCTACAGACTGATGACTTGTCCTCGTTCCCTACAGACTGATGACTGTTCCTCGTTCCCTACAGACTGATGACTATTCCTCGTTCCCTACAGACTGATGACTGTTCCTCGTTCCCTACAGACTGATGACTGTTCCTCGTTCCCTACAGACTGATGACTGTTCCTCGTTCCCTACAGACTGATGACTGTTCCTCGTTCCCTACTGCAAAATAATTTTAGCCCTCCTTAGACATCTTGAGTTGGAACTCCTTTAACCACGAGATACCGTCTCTGCCCAGGTTGCCTGTAGTAGATAATGTGTCGCCAGTTTAATGCCAAATGATGACACCTAGGTAATAAGCTATACATACGTTGAATGTCGTCTCACTAGGGTGGTCAAAGGTGGGATTCTAGACGTGTATCTCGTGATATGAGAGACAGAAAGCGACGCCTTTACAATCTGTCCTGTCTCTCAATCTATAATAAAGACGTAATATAAGAAGTAATGGAGGTATATTTGAATGCAAAGGGTCAGCTTGAAAGTGCTTTGAAACAACAGTGTTTCTGTACTCTAACTATTGTATTATAGACATTGACTACAGTATTATACACTAACCATTTTGTCTATGGAGGAACCTGATCTGATGACATGAGATACAATACGTACGTGGTTTTGTTGGGCAAATTTAGAGGTTGGTTTACATATAATTTTAGGAAATCCTTTTGGATTATTTGAAACTTTGTCTTTCCATTTTATATTGGTCTAATGCATTTGGAAATTTTCGAATGTCAAGTAGCATGAAAATATGAGCAGATAATATGACTGACATTGCATGTATTTATTCATACAGATAACAATAATACCATTATTTTACGTTCACGTTTAAAGTCTGTTTTAACAGTGCACCGTTTGAGCAAGATATGCTTCGCACTTTTTCGCAAATACTTTATGGGGATTTGATGGTGATGAACTGTTGATAAAGTCGTACTTGTACAATAGACTACGCTTTTAGAAGAGCACTTTGTCTTCTTTATAATGAATATGGATAAGACATACGCTCACAGCCATTTCTTCATTGGAAAGGAAAACTGCTCCAAGTGTATATTTGACCACAGGGAAAGTACACAAGCAAAGTGGTCTTAACGGTGGTCTCAAGCCTCGGGCAGAACTATTTTAGTTTCCATGGAACTGCCAGGTTCTTTCATCCTATATACATCAGTTTATAGATGAAGTGTGTTGATATGGAGGCTAAATAAATGCACTTAATACCCGTGCCAGTACATCAATAAATCGAACAGGAAACATGAGCGGTATCGTGTAAACACTAGAGACCATTGGATGGAGTATTGACGCTAACCGTGAAGTGTTTATCTTCATAGGAGACTCTGTATTTGTCTTGGCTTGTGGTTCATGCTGAAACCCGGTCCCAGGGGATGAAATAGAATGTTTGACAAATATGAAAAACGATATACATCTAAACAGTGGTTCGTAAAAACTGTAATTAATTTGAATGCCACGCCCAAACGGCAAAAACATATCAAATTTTACAAATCAATGATACGGAAGAGTCCACATGATGGTTTGTAAGGTAAAAAGGTCTGTACAGATCGTTATGTATTCGGAACAATAATGCAAAAAAATTACCAAAATTAACGTTTTCCGTAAAACGAATAGTGAATGCTTTTACATATTTTGGAAATTCCTGTTCCACATTCTCGACTGTAAGTACGCTACAGCCGTAGAATCTAATTATTGACAAATATTCGGTAGAAGAGATTTCTATTCTCAATAATCAGAAGCGAGTTTGTGGCACATCCTATGTTGATTGCGCCGAGACTGACTTCATTTTAAATTATTAATACCACGACACTGACGGAACGAAGTGTCACTCCGTAATGAAGTGCCGACTGTATCCTGTTTTTTTTCCAATGCCGAAGGCGATTTGTCTTCGTATTAATTCACACTCATCGTATTCCTCATTGGAATTCCCTGGAAGACGTTGAGCTTTAATCGTACCTAGGATTGAAAACCCGACCTCAAGCGTTCCATAACGTTCTGACATCCGAATGAAGAAGGTGTCAGAGTCCAGAGTAATTCATACAGACTATGTGCTCCATCGTCTTCAGAAATCATATTCAAGAATGACAGTTTTCCTCGATTAACAGATACCTGTACCACACATTGGATCAATTTCAATAGAGAGGAGTCTGGTTGGTGTTAAACTTCAAGCAAGTCCATTATGAATCAATAAGCCCGGGGATATACATACTGTGGGCGGGGTGGGAATGTTAGGTATGTGTTAGTATGAAGAACCTCGATCAAGTGATAGAGTCATTCAACACACATTAGAGGGTATCCGGTGTGTACATTCTAAGCAACGTGTACAAGACTAATGTCTTGCAGTCATGACCTATCTCGAAACAGGACAAACATCTGGCACTTTCACCGAACCAGAGATGTATGGAATGCCAAACGCAGCAATTCAAATATGGATTCTTCATAAGACTAAATTAAATCCAATTGATAATAATCAGAAATTGATTTTGTATGCAGCGAGTGGTCTTAACAAAACAAACTTATCAGCCGAGATGCAAGAAAGGTATTTTGTCTTTAATAGTGTACGGCATGGTGCTCTCCTTGTTGCTGGTTCCTCTGAAAAGTTTTAGAGTCATTTCAGTCCTTGAGTAATTTTTTCAGTTTGAATTTGACTCCCAACTTTTCAACTAATGTTATCTAATCTTATTACGTAACACGCCAAATGACATAGATGGTGAGGAATTTCTGTGTTGCTGTGCAAACACAGCTGGCTTCCAATTTACGCCGGAAGATGAGGACGTTATGGCTCTTGAGAGAAGGCGTTCTCAGAGGAACTGTCACTTTTTCAATTAACGTCCTTTTCGTCAATTAACAATTTCACATTTGTAAATGTCCATGCATAACATCCATTTGTGGTGCGACGAAACGCGTTTGATAGATGTTTTGTGACTGCTCTGACAAACCACTTCTTTATGGACATTTAAATAAAACAAGTTGATTGTATATCAGCGTGATGGAAGTTTGACAAAAACAGTTTAATTACGTAAAACGTCTATGCCAGGAATCTTGAATACAAAAAAAAGGATTAAAATTAAAGGTCTAATGCAACGTAAAACACAACTTTGCAGATTCTGATACAATTCGGTATGGACTTGCAGTAACAAATGATCAAAAATGCAAATTCAACTTATAAAGTTGAAAATTAAACGATGAAAAAACCCCGCGAAATCGGAGTTCAAACGATTCACTAAATTCACCCCAGCTGTGCTGCGCAGTGAATAGGTTCGCGCAGCATGGAAGCTGGATGTCCGGATTAATAGTAAATAATCTACTCGTTACATAAAAGAACCTTGTTAAGGATCTAGATCTACTCAGCTATGTGTCAACCAGAGAGGCGTTCAACATTTCAAGACGTAAAACCTTCGCTGGCTTTGAGTACTCGGAGAAGGCTTTGATGTGAGCTATTTTTCTAATGTTTTGTTGATATTTCACAGTCGGGGAGATTTCCGATTGAACTGTTTATATAATTTCATTTCACCTTTCGTTGGTTTCACATTAATTTTCAACTCGCTGTGCGCATGCGCAGAGCGTGCGAAAAATATCCACTGACATGCTTCCGGTTTGGTCGTATGTTTATCGATAGTGTAAATGCACTCTAAATAAAAGCTGTTATGAAAATTATTTACGTTGTGACAACTGTTCATAGCTGAGTACATAAACTAGCGTCCAAAAGAAACGCCACCAAAATAAAAATTATCATAAATTGTGAAAATAATTGCGAATCTGCTGAAAACGGCTGAAAATACATCCCTCGAACACAACCTGTCTATTTCCAGTGAACAAGTGCACGAGATTTTGATGATTGGTGAGTTAAATGAATTCGCACAGAAAAAATGGAAATTGTGCACAAAGTTACCCGTATGACATGAGGGTATAAAACCTGACTAGATTTGTTCTCTCTCATCATGTGACACGATTGAAAACAGCCAAAGAACAGACCAAAGAACAGAGGGAAAGAGCAATCGGTATGCTTCAGATGGGCGCAACACAGGAGCACGTGGCCAGGATCATGGGATGCTGCAAGTCCACCATCGCCAGATTTGTCACACGTCACAGACAGACTGGCGGTACTGCTTACAAACCCAGGACCCAAGGTCACGACCCCACAGGAAGATCGATATTTACGGGTGGTTCATCTGAGAAACCTCTACCTCACTGTGACGTCATCAAGCGCCAACAGCCTTGGACATGCATTCAGCAGACAGACCGTAGCAAGACGACTCCGTCAGCAAGGTATTCGTGCCTATCGACCTTTCAAGGGCATGACGTTAATGCTCCGACACCGACGTGCCAGATTGAGGTGGGCCAGGACCGTAATGCAGTGGCAGCAGAGAAACTGGCGAAGAGTGTTCTTAAGTGACAAGAGCAGGTTCCAGCTCTTCAAATCTGATGGTCGCGTTCGAATCTACCGACGTCGGGGCGAACCGACGGCACCTGCTTGCATCAAGAAGTGGAGCATTACGGCGGTGAAAGCGTTATGGTCTGGGGCGGAATTTGTGGGGACCAGAAGACAAATCTCGTCATCACCAACGGTAATCTCACCGCACGTCTTTACATCGACGAGATTTTACGGCCTGTGGTGCTGCCTTACCTGCAACGTCACCCAAGGAATCTGTTTCAACAGGACAACGCCAGACCTCACACAGCTCGGATCAATAGTGAATTCCTCAACACTAACAACGTCAACCTGCTACAGTGGCCAGCGAGATCACCCGATCTGTCTCCGATCGAACACCTATGGGACCAACTGGGGCAACGTATTCGGAAACGTCAACAGACGCCATTGACTAGGGACGCTTTGGCAGTTACCCAGCAAGAGGAATGGCACCAAATCCCTAATAATGACGTCAGAAGGCTCATATACTCAGTTCGGCCTGCATCACTGCTAGGGGTGGCCACACACAATACTGAATCATCTGTGTTGTTCAGGACAGTTTAAGACCTAAAAGACGAATCAGCGTTGGGGATCGAATACTGGACACTGCACCCCTGTGTCATCCATGTGCCTTCAGAACTGTTGCTGAATGATTGTGTTTTACAATACCACACTTCTTGTTACCATAATTTGCTTTTGTTGTGTTTTAGTGAAGAAAACTGTGTGGTGGCGTTTCTTTTGGACGCTAGTTTACTTCCATTTGCCTCTGCTTTTCAATAGATGATGTCCTATTTTAGTTGCAATTCCATCAGAGATGTGTTTGTTCAGTTGTGAGAAGGGGGTGTGCAGGGAGGACGGTGGTGGTGAGATGTCTTTATACAAGAGCTTGTTAACATAACTTTAGCTATTTATTTAACTAATCCCGGCCTCTGTTTCATAAATCAGCTGGGATCAGTTGTATTCGACATATAACTATATATTTGTCTTGATTTTTGTTTTCTTTGGAGCGTTTACACTATCGATAAACATACGACACAACCGGAAACATATCAGTGGATATTTTTCACACGCTCTGCGCATGCGCACAGCGAGTTGGAAAGTAATGTGAAACCAACGTATTTCACCACACGTTCTTCTTACCGAGTCACTTTCTCAGTTCGATACTTAACATCAGCGTCATTATTTAGCATTGTCAGAATTTCTAACTGTGATATAGATATGCCTTTGTCACAATGTCACACATTCAATGTCTGTTTTATTGACACCTATATGTCTGCCTGCCTGTCTAATGACAATATGTAATAATGACAAAATGTAATGCTCAACTTAGATCACTAACCGCATGCATTTTGAACTTAACACCTATCAGACTATACACCAAGAAAAACCCGCATTGATTTATGGCTCGTGCACCCGAGTGCTGTCTCTGTCACATTATGTAATTACACAGACAGGCAGGTGTGATACTTGAACACATGACATGTTATGGTGTCTGTTGATTGCAAAATGTTATACACAAAAAATTAGCATGTATTTACAAAACACAACATCTCTATACACACACAAAGAGTGTATCGGCAAATGAACCAGCCAATGAAAGTCCTCGTTACACTTAAGTGCACGCCCACCCGCTCTGACTGGGTTCGGTGCTTCGTTTCGAGGGAAATAAACCCAGGTACAAAATATTGCACTTTTGATTTTCGATTGAACGCTTATAATTTTGATTATTTGTTTTTTTCATAATCAGCAATGTATATTACATGTATATGTCATGAATAAGTGATAATTGTGTTTTGATTAGGTTTGGGTTTTTTGGGTTGCATGTGACCTTTAATAAAATTACTTTTTAACAACATTAGAAAATGAATGATAACCTGTGGAGATAACTCTTAATTTGTTTCAAACGCAAATGTACCCTTTTGTATACTACCTAGCAATAGATTATGTGCGTGAACCTGAGCAAACCCACAAAGTGAGGACTTTCACTGAATTGATTGATTGATTGATTTTAGATTTACGCCACACTCAGAAATATTACAGCTATGTGGCGGTGATCTGTAAATAATCGAGTCTGGACCGGGCATTCCAGTGATGAACATCATGAGCATCAATCTACGCAATTGGGACACCATGACATGTGTCAACCAAGTCAGTGAGTCTGACCACCGGATCTCGCACTGAAATGATAATCCTTGTGCACTAACAAACCTAAACAAGTATGACACATGTAGTGATGTGTTCATTTATCTTCCCAACAGATGTTTTCACAGACTCATACTTGACACTTCTAGTTCTGAAGTATATTCACTTTGTCTATAGTCCTGGGCCCCATTTCACTCCCCAAGCTCCGTCTCTCCTTCAAGCAGCTTAATGAATCTTAAATGTTATTGCGTGGATTACATTCCTCTTTACAATAACAGGGAGGATGGAGGGCACAGTGTGATGGCAGCAATTCTCGTGGACTTCCCAGTGCCTTTTGTAATATAACTGAAATTAAACACAGACAAAACAGAACCTATGCAAGTTGGTGCACTAAACCGTCTAAAACGCATCAAGGATGAGTCAGCTGTTATAGGAGAGAGTGATATTCCCTTCCAATCTTGTGTGAAGTATCTGGGGGTGCACTTAGATCAATCACTAACTAAATACCTTTTATTTGTTGGCCAATTACCTCTTATCTCTTTGCAGATTTGCAAATTCAATCATACAATGCCTATTTAGATGTTATCTTAATATATTCAAGGTATATTGTTTTACAGATTAAACATAGTATGCAGCAGGGAGGGTTCAGGTGATCCTGGCACAGTCAGGCTGGTAAGGCTCATCATCAGCTCAGGGTCAATGTCCCCTCTACACGCAGCCCAGACAGCGAATGGGACTTCTCCCAGGAAACGCTGCCAAGTCTTACCACCAAGAACTTTCCGGAGAATATGTAGACTCCCCAACACTGCAGCCTTCCGCATTCCAAGAGTGTCAGAAGGGGGCTGTGCTTCCGGTGGAGAACCCGGGTACTCTCCTGATATGCGCCAAGAGATCAGGAGGTACCAAACCAAGGGCACCGAGAATAATGGGGAGCCTGGCGACAGTGTACTTGGGATGCAAGCGAGACATTGCAAAGGCGAGGTCCGCATATTTAGCATGCTTTTCCTGAATCTTGCCAATCACGTTGCTGTCAAAAGGGACAGAAAATTCAATGATATAAATATATTGATTGGCTTTATCAAACAGGACAAGATCAGGTTTTGTTGGCAGGAATTCTTCTCAGGCTGTATATGGGCCTATTCCACAGAAGTTTGAAAGCATCATTTTCCATGACGCCCTGGACATGTTCAGGGTCGTACCACGGATGGACCTCGGAGTCAAAGTGACTGGTCCTGAGCAGCGAAAAGGAAGCCCCAGTTTCACATTTAAGACCAGCCGACTTTATCCAGGCGAAGGAGTCGGTGGGATTGCTATTCTGTTCCACACACTGCATGTACACACGATGCAATGGTTTCTCAGAAAGCTTCTCCACAAATGACCGACTCTGGGCAGACTTGGTGAAGGACTTCACCTGGTTTACTCCCATCGCTGTACCGTCCAGCAGTGCATCGCCATCAGCAAATTAACCTCAAATTTCAGATTCTGTCCAACAACCTTGGCACGCTTGAAATAGCTGTGGAATTCCTTGCTTTCATCATGAGTCTTGACATGCCTCACTAGAGGATCATCCGATAAATAAATATGTGCAAAGGTACACAACAAAATTCTATCATGAAGACCTTCCACATTAATCAAACTCCGACCTCCAGAATTGATTGGCATGTATAAACGGTTGAGAGAGGAACGAGGGTGGTGGGCTCCGTTATCAAACATGATCCTTCTGGTCAGGCGGTCAAGCATCTGGATGTCTTGTTTTGTCCAGTCAACTACTCGAAAGGAATGGGAAAGGACTGGCACAGCAAAGGTATTGGTGGCTTTGACCTTGTTTCGAGCATTTAGCTCTGAGCTCCAGATTTTCTTTAAGCGAGATTTATACTCAGCCCGAAGTTTTTCTTGAATCTGGGCATTTTGGAGCTTGTCTCGAATTTCCAAGATAGGTGTAGGCCTGATCTTCCACAAGATACTGAATAACTCCTCCCCCTGTAACTTGACCGATCCATCATTAACTACCTTGCCACGTTTCAAATGAAGAGTATTACATTTGTCGAGTCCAAATGTCATGCCAATATGATTAGAAAAGGACTCGACAAGGAGGACCTGCTCTTTCAAATTGGTATCTCCTTAGGGCAAGGAGCTCGATGTCATCCATGTAAAGGAGATGAGTAAGCGGTGTCGGGGATCAGTGCTGAGGAGGTCTGGGATGGTAACCCTCCTCTTTATTGAGCAGAAAGCTTAAAGGATTTAGAGACAAACAAAAAAGCAAAGGAATAAAGGTGTCCCCCTGGAACATTCCCCTTCTGATTGGAATAGATTCCGAAGTCTGCACCTGCCCTTGCGAGTACATCTCAAGTTGAGTCGACCAGCAACTCATTAAAGACTTGAGTAAATCAAGTAGTCGCTCAGGGAGGTCAATACAACGAAGAGACTTCAGAATCCATTTGTGAGGGACAGAGTCTTATGCTTTTTTGTAGTCAACCAGCACATGGAGAGTTTGCGGTGATATGTTTTAGCCTCTTCTAAAATCATTTTTTGTACAAGAAGTTGATCCTTGCACCCCCAGCTTCCCTTTCTCGCCCCCTTCTGCTCTCTGTAAATTATATCATTGGAAGAGCAGTAAGATGACACGAGACTCGTTAAACACCCTGTGAAGATTTTATACTGAGTATTCAAACATGTGATAGGGCGGAAGTTTTTGGGATCAGTCAAGTCTCCATTTTTGGGAAGGAGTATTGTTGGACCTTTGCAGAACCATGGAGGAACATCACCTGTGTCCACAAGAGAATTGAAACAGTGAAGTAATGGTGTTTGGACACAGGGGAACAGTTTCATATACCGGTTTCGAATGCCATCAGGCCCTGGACCTGTATTAGATTTGGTCTTTTTGATGACACTTTTCAGGCAATCTGGTGCGATATAACAGACAAACGACCTAGTTACTTTCTCATGCATTGCATGGTCATAATCACAGACCCATGGTGCCTCAAGGTTACAGTCGCCGGGTACAGACCACAACTGTTTCCAGAACCTTTCATTGGCATCCATGGGAGGCCGTTTATCATGCTCACCATCACCGTTTGTTTTAAGTTGCCTGTAGAAGTGTTTCTCATTATTTCTAAAAAGTTTGTTTTTGTCATTATTATTATTAAAATGATCGTGTGTTTGCATCCCAGATCCGTTGTGATGTTTCTAGGTTTGTCAGCTCCATAATCGTGCTCAAGGGCTTCACCGAAGTGGTAAACGCCAACAACTTGCATCACTTCGGGCTTTCTTCACATGTCACTAACTGATTTATTAAATACTTTTAAACGTTCAACCTGAAACAAATGACATTAAGTATAAATTATTATCATGTTTTAATATTTTTATTGTTCGACAACTTTAATATATAATCGATATCTCATCACGTAAAAGAATATGGTGGGATCAGGATGCGTTATAATTGCTTCTGTTAATGAGTGTTTGATCGTACATATCGAGTAGATATGTAACCGAATTATCAAGGCAATGTGTTTTCCCATGTTGAATGCCCGGCGCCGTTATTGATTTACATGTTTAACGAGTCAATGTGGCTCTTTGCATACTCTGTTCATGCTATAGGACATACATCGTTAGTCTGAGCTTTTAAGGCGCTATTCCTGAAAACAAATTTCTCTGATCTTTATTCAAATACATGAATGTTTGCATCACAAGCTACGATCAAGAACGATTCGAAAAAAATGCGTTTGATATCATGTCACGAGTCAAATGGCAAATCAAGTGACAAGACCTGTACGTTTAGTACATTCAGCTATCCATTACCTTTACTGAATATAGGTAGGTAACTAGGCATGACTGATCATAAATGTCAGCTATTCCATGGTTGTCGTAAGAGGCGACTAACGTGATAAGGTCGTAAGGCTCGCTAGCTGGAATATTAGTGCGGCGTTTAACAACAAACAAAAGAACCAATAATACGTAGAATTACATAATTATCTTCAGAATGTAATTACCACATCACCCCTGCTCTGCGTTAGACAGTCTGGTCAGAACGACACACGGAACATTTCCATGTCCTGAATTTAGACGTAGAAATCGTTCAACATTTACACGAAAAGAACAGTGCAGAGACAGAGCCCAAATCCCTTTCTTAAGGTTTCGTTCACTATTTCTCTATCATCTCATACAGAACATGACATTGTGTGCTGATTAAGCTGACTATTTAGATTGTCCGTTTCAGATAACGATTTTGTGAACTTTGTAAATAGCAGATCAAAAGAAGGTGTAAAAACAGCTCACTTGCTTGCATAAAACAAGGACCTGAATCAAACCTGATTACAAGAGGTGTTTCCGTTGAGAAGTTACATGATGAAAGTGTTTTTCAAACAGTCCGTGATCGATCACCCAACATCAAGCAATAATGAACCGTAACGCGATGTCCCCAAGAATATTCAAAACACACCCTATGTAGCTAATGGCAAAACTTGCGAATGTGAACAAAATTTGATCTAATCTAGTGGATGCACTCTCACATGATTTATATTTGTAACATTGATTAGTGTTAATGTAATATCCGTTCTATGAAGATGCAAATATATGGATTGATATACAATATCGACTTAGTATTATAGATATGTCATCACTGACTTAATCAGCCGCAAATATTTTAGGTTTTGGATGAATAACGTATAACGAGGGATACTTTGGATGTGTACAGGTACTCATTTGGGAGGATTTGGAATAAACAGTGGTTCATTATAACGTGATATGCTTCAGCAGGGAGTATCTGTGAGTAAATGTGTGATTAAAAATGTGTTCGCTAAGTATGACACATTAGGACAAACTAAAGACCTCTACACCAGGTAAGCAGGATCATACACAAAGTGTGTTTACGCAAAATCGTATTCGTAATGGCTAACGATTATCTGAGCGAAAATGGATTAGTTTTATACGCCAAATGCCATTATTTGTCACCTATCTAAGATGACGCAGCGAAGACTATCACACAACATATTATGTTTATTATTGTAATCACTGATCGTCTGGGGAACTGCTTCTAATGGAATGTAAATGTGAAGGTAGTCATCGAGCGAATACTATACAGATATAATCTCGCGATAGCTTCCGATACTTTGAACTCTTGATTAAGAGCCTAGTACGTGTTTGGGCTGCTCAAACACCGCAGTGTGATATTAGGGTGATGCACAGCGTCCAGAACTGTTTGACTAGTGTTCTTGAACAAGCATCTGTAATTCCATTAGACACGATACGATAGCCGAGGTATAAGTGGACATCTAACATGGAACAGATTTCATGGTCCAGCCTGCTATCCACAAATAATGTTCAACAACGCAGTAACGTACGATACACCTGCTGGCATTCTTCAGGAAGGTATAGTCAGTCTTTCAGTAATTTAAAAAACGTGTTCTACTTAATGCATCTGGACATAGATGGATAACTGGATAGCCGCTGTGGAACAATTGCAACATACATGTAGTCAAGAATGTCTGTAACAGCATAGTCCATGTTTGTAAACAATGCAACGATATTTTGTACATTGCAGAGTTACATATTACATAATTGTATCTCTGTAAATATGTGCTGACACCAGGTATTGTCTAAATCTCCGAAACGTCCAGTAGATATGAATACATCACACGTTTTCATGGATAACAACTTCTTTCTATTCTTTATGCGGGGTTTCAGAGCTAATTCTTGTTCCTTCATCAGGTGAATGACGTCGTATAAATAATAAAGAGAAGATGTTGTCTATAAAACGTGTATTCATGTTCGTCCAACTTCTAAATGCCTTTCAAGAATTTCGTACAATGGTTTGCTGAGGTTCATCTATCATTAATTACATGTTACCTTTGGTTCAGTTCTTCAGACAAAAGTTCTGGTTACTGGCATGGTCAAACTTATCCGTTCTCACCTTGTTGAAGAACAGTGTTAGAATTGGTCTTCAGCAACCCACGCGGTCTCGTCAGACACATGTCATGGTATCCTAATGCATAGATCGATCTCAGGTTGTTGATCACTGGATTATCTGGTCCACACTCGCTTATTTGCATATGGCATTAAACAATAGTAAAAATAAATAATTCATTGTGTTTCCCTGAATGGCAATATCGTGTATCCTTAGAAGCTGAAATCTACAGAGGAACAATTTCATATTGTTGACATTGCCTAGTTTGTTTTGGTGTTTCGGATTTCATTTCTGTGAGTGATGCAAGTAAATAATTGCTGAGGTTCATACACGAAAGAGAAGTATATCAACTAAGGCACTTATCTTAATAAGTATAAACATAATCTATTTGGTCCTAACAGTATGTATTAATCCAATATTAGAAAAAGCGAAAAACATTTGCAGGAATGCAAATGCCTTATACAAGAGTGTTGCTGTCGTTGGTACCGAACTATATGGCCAAACTACAGTGTGGCATCTGAACGAGATACTTTAGTAAACTTAATTTACCGATAATTGTACATCTGAGAGGTTATTAATTATCTGTCTGCCCAACCGTGAGGAAGGGGTCTCCGGTTAATGGAAATTCCTTTGAATACACTCCTGCCATTGCCTGAAAGTTTGGTGACGAGAACGTCCTGATAGAACTTCAATAGCATGCGCCAGGCACGAGGAGTATCACTTGTTCATGGATAAGTGTCAGCTCCTTGAATGGACGAGACATCTTTGCTCTCTAGGTGTGCGAAATCATTATCACCAGAGATGTTTCAAAGTAGCGATTGGCGTCATCCGGAGTTTAACAAAGTGTCTAGGCCGTTTGTCTTTCAGATCAGCACTATCATGTCAACAAGGTCCGGTATCTCTACTTTTATCCATTAGAATACTAAAGAGGTCGTCGCCAGGCACACTCATTTGTCTGAGGTAAAACTGTGGCTGCGAATGTTTTCTTTATCCGCTGAATTTTGATATTAACAATATACAACGTAACCCCACAACTGCGCATTATAATGTATATACATGTGGGTTATTTACTATATGTTCTTTTAAAATGATTCGAGTTGAATGTTATCGGATTTCTATTTTACTAAAAAGGTCCAGTGAGTCAGCGAAGTTATTACGCCACTTTTAGCAATAACACGACGGGGGACACCAGAAATGGGGTTCACACGTTGTATTTATGTGGGGAATCTAACCGAGTCTTCGACGTGACATGCTAACGCTTAACCACTAGGTTACGATCTGTATAACTGCATGCCTCCGTATGATGAAACAAACATAATGAATGGGGCTGTCATCAAATTTAGTGGGAAGGAAAATCCGTTGCAATTTCAGCATTTTACTTTGATTTTCTATTTATATGGCTCCGGAAACCAAACAAAATCTAATACCACATAAACTAAAATGTGATGTCAGAGAACTCTCAGTGATAAATAGAATACAGCGATAAATATGTAATGAATAAGCAATTTATGGAGGACTTCAAACAACGAATAATATGATCTCTCAAACGTGTCAAAACTAGCTTACACGTAACTCCATTTAGTCCACCATTGTTTGTAATGAATTATTGACAGAGTGTCAAACAGATGTCCATGAAACATAATCATTTTCTCAATGCTTCAGCTACAAAATACAGTTTGACTCAAAAGCAATTATTTGAATGCAATTACCTAAAATTGGGGGAAACATATAAAATATGTATTAAGTAACACACTTGTGAGCACCTACATGCAGCCCTCTCGTCCACTATGGGCAACACTTTAGTCATTAGGTATGGGGACTGGGGCATCTGAGTGCCTTCATGTTAATAGTCCTATTATGACCACAGTTCCGGGCCGACTGAACTCTCATTACAAACCATTGCCTCCAAACCTAATTGTCTCGTCCGATTACCTCTGTACTTTCGTCATGTAATTTCACCTTAACTTAACCTTTAACGCCGGAAAGGTTGTGTTTTTTGTATTTTTATACCCTAACCGACATTTTCCTGTGGGATACATCACAGACCTGGATATCACTGGGGAGTTTTTACTGTGGACCAGTAGGCATATTCAGCGAGGCAAGTCTCGGATTAGAAACAGTGCCCGAGAGATTTTGGTTGATCATTTCAATCACCTTAAATTTTCAAACTAAGCGTGAGAAGGTCAAGATAGAAATTGCATTCCAGATTTTTCAACTGATAATGGCGTGTTTTAGTTTATGTTTTAAAAGGATCTAATTAGTTTTATTTAAACTTGAGGGCACATTTAGCCTTGACTGGCATGTATAATGTTGATTACAATTCCGATCCCTACAAACAAATGTGGAGTTTTATTGTAAAACATATGTCACGTTGAAATAGAAAGCTCGATAAAGAATTAGTTCAACGAAGAGTGACACTTAAAATATAAGACCTTCATAAGCAAATTGCGTCGATAATACGGCCGATCCACTTTAAGTGGTACTCTCCGGACTATTACTGTTGTTATCAGAAATTCACCACATGTAACGTCGAGTAAATAACGATGTGTGTCCATCCATACCATTGTCAGGTGGGCATACTTCTAACAACAGTAATCAGTAAGGTGTCATCTTAAGTTCATTTAGATCAAGTGGCAGGTAAGACTAATTTGTGTTTATGGAATATGAGCCGGTTAATAGCACTGTTTCTCTTTCTCTTTCAGACTGCAACGGTTGATGACGCATGACGTTGATATCTGACGCTTCCAGTGCAGAGGTCGATCTTATTAATATTGAACAGTAACATGTGTAAAGATCTTCCAAACACTAACGTGTGATTTGCCTCTGGCAATCAATACATCGTCGCTGGTATACAACAACAAACAAATTAGGTGGCAAGTTCAGCTCCAAAACGTTTCCCTATATACACTGGCGGTGCAGTCGTTGAAACGTCATTCGTTCCACTGGTTCCTAGACGCAAGCGAAAAACGGTTTACACGTTGTTGGTAAAGCGTGGGTTTTAACGGGTCTTATAGACCCTCTGTATATTCCATTTGTCAAACAGAAAAACCTTGAATATCGATACTTTATTTGTAACATGGAGTGGTGAAGTATTCTTTGAACGCTATCGCAATGTGACGTGTATCATGCATGTTAGAAATTAATGTGTTGACATATTCGATGTGGCATTGTTCAGGTAAACAGAGCAAGGGGCGGACATATTGATTGCTTGCCGTACGGTTTGTTCAATAGTTTTGAAAATAGCCTGAGTAAAATAGCAGAGCGTCTGGTCTCAAGATATGAGAACAAAGTTTAAGAACTTATCAGAACGAAGAGTAGGAACAGATAGAGTTAGATTAAACGATGAACAGTCAGTCACATGTCCGAGGGTGCAGTATCGTTATCTCGTCATGTGAGTTAAGTTTTACGCCGCTTTTAGCAATATTCCAACAATATCACGTCGGGGGACACCAGAAATATGCTTCACATTCCGAAATGGGCTTCCCAAATGGGGAATCGAACCCGAGTCTTCGACGTGACGAGCGAACGCTTTAACCACTAGGCTGCCCTACCGTCCCTATCTCGTCATGGGATTAATGATGCTAATCTTTGTTTTGATAACATAGGTATACGACATCGATGAAAACCGTGTACCTTCATGGTAAATTCCCATTCAGTATTCAATATACCGAGGAGAATGGGTTTGTTACGTTAACGTTGCTGCTGCCACGCCAACGTTCCATGCCGTGGAAGAGGCAACCAGAGGGTAGGAAATACAGCTGGACAGTCATGTTGCCAAGTCCAAGGAATGATTGCATAATCAACGGCATATATTGACGAATTCTAAGCATGCTTTCACTTTGATAATGTTTAATTAGTCATGTGCAATCAATACTATGCTCCATTTAATGTCAAATGAAAGTGTGTTTGGTTACTGTTGATTATATAATGTGGGGGCGGTGGGGTAACCTAGTTGTTAAAGCATTCGTTCGTCACGCTGAAGACCGAGGTTCGATTCCCACATGGCTACAACATGTGTAGCCCATTTGTGGTGTGATACTGCCGGAATATTGCTGAAAGCGGCGTAACCCTAGCCTTCGCTACTTATACAAAAATGATTCGCCAAATATGGGTCGGTGTTACACGTATGTTCGTTTTCGGTTTTGGGGATGAGGTTTGGTGAAATGGTGTTTAACATCGCGTTCAATATTACTGCAGCATCCATTGCATCTAGTCCTTACGCTATATGTTACACGAGACGCCAAAACACCACCAACCAAGTATTGCCCTACAGCGTATCAACGTGGATTTCGTCTTGTTGACATTGGTAGCTCTTCAAAACTGTTTGGATCTTGAAAACAATTTCTCAACGAAAGAAACCATTCATACAGTGGGGCAAATTAGGAAAATATTAACTTTGTGGGTATATTGAGTTTACAAAATGTTTTGAATAAACAAAAGGCACAGACACGCTCATAATCATGAGAAATATTTCTGGTAAGAGGCAAGCGTTTGTGTATGAATCACCATCACATCTCCTACATGTAACAATTCACATCCTGACTGTCGTTTCAAAACGAACTACATGTATATTTATGCTTTCATTGGGTTTTGAAGTCCACCGTCAATTAGATAGAATATTGCTGAATTCTGCGTTCAACTCAGTTTATCTGGGTTTACTGCTCGGCAAAGAAGAAAGAAAAGGGCACATATTGAAACAGGCGTATGTGAAACACAAGCTTCATTTCCACTATTACAGATCGAAAAAACTTCAATCTGTATAGCTTTCCAAGAACATACTGACAGGCTGATAGTTGTCAGAGGTCACGACCTTGGTGCAGAACCTGGAATGATTTGCTCAATTATCTAAATGATAAATGTGTTTAATAAACTTTGTTTGAGGAGACATGTATCCGGTAATCAATTTGTAATTATATTGCCTAATTGTCGGTGGAATGAGTGAGTGAGGAATGAGTCGGTGGAAGTTCTATGCCGCTTTGAACAGTATTCCGGTTTTGTCATTGTCCGCTTTGAACAGTATTCCGGTTATTGTCCGCTTGAAGTGGCAAGAGATGATGAGGAAAGGAAGTGATACAAATCATGTAGATATTCCACTTTGATAAAACCCACGAGCACAGGCTTGTTTCTGACAAACCAAGAAAATAGTCGTATTCGCATCTCATCACAGCAATTTGACGTGCCTTTGAAGACTGGCCCATTTTGCATATGGATTTTATTGACGCCTTTATGAAGTTTGGTGGATTCAGGTGATTTGGACGCAGCTTGTGGCCATTTACCCTTCAGGCATTCTGAGTGTTTCCACCCGTGAAGGCCCGGGTTAGAATTGATCTTCAGTAACCCATGCTTGTCGTAAGAGGCGACTAACGGGATCGGGTGGTCAGGCTCCCTGACTTGGTTGACACATGTCATCGGTTCCCAAATGCGCAGATCGATGCTCATACTGTTGATCACCGGATTGTCTCGTCCAGACCCGACTATTTACAGACCGCCGGCACAAGCTGGAATATTACTGAGTGCGGCGTAAAACTAAACTCACTCACTCACTTAGTGTTTCTCTAAAACTATGCTGTTATGGTAAAGACACGTTACATGTGCTTCGCACCATTTTGATACTCAGTAATATGTCTATCTATATACCCGTATGAATCAAATCATTCTCCAATCCTACTTATGGACATTTTTCCATTCACGTTTTAGTCAATAGGTTCAGCCAATGTATGTAGCTAACATAGTTGTAAAGTCTCGACACAGAGCAGTAACTGCCATCAGAGTAGGAAATGCTTCTCCTTGTTGCCAGACCTGGCGTCATGGTCATTTATACCATCAGTATGTACTTTTCTCACTCTTAGATGATTAGACAGTCTCAGAGAAATACATTGTGGGATCTCACAGCTACTCTCAGATTTAAGGCAAGTGAGTGATGTTAACGGAAATGGAGTTTTTAACAATTTGTGATACTGATTGCTTTGTTTCCATGGGTTCAGTCTCTAAAATACTTTTTGTCAAGGTTCTTAAACAAACACATAAAAATGGAACATGTATGTTTGATAGTCTGGTGCCCTTTATCTACCTTTAGCTACAAAAACGCCTATCTCAGGCTGAGGCATTGACTGTATAATTAGGGTTATCATTAACTGCTAAACTTATAAATGCTAGACTTTGAACTATATTATCTGAAACAGGTAATTTGAATTGCCAATTGCCAGGAGCTTATTTCCCTTATGTTTAACATTTAGAACACTACATGAATCATTTCAGACCTCTCTTAGTATTTCTGAAGTCAAACAGTAACTCAAAGTGCATACATATACACAATGACTGTTATGTGCGCAAAATACCAAATGACATAATTCGAAAGCTTTGTTATTACTGCACAAGTGTTATGACATTAGGGAAGTGGTGGGTGTACAAACACTGAGAAACCACAGTACCAGCAAGAAACGTAGCAAGAAACGTATACCTCTTGATATTCTTTTTGAAATCGGTGTATAAGTTCAGATCAAACCCTTTTTGGGGACCAAAGGCAAATCCGTGTATATTGATGATCTGCTATGTTCAATAACGGTCTAATGGCCGATTCCCTTCCACTGATTTACAATTCCGTAATTAAAATATAGGAGACCGCTGTTTCAGGTACGCAGTATTATATACAACGCAAAGCAAAATAATACTCAATCTTCAGTATATTCAGAAACAGATTGTGTTTTGTGTAAATGGCAGAATAGCGTGAAAATGATATGAATGGATCACTGAAATTCGGTGATGACACCGGAAGTGATATATCAAACAACAGAACGTGATTTAGCATAAGCTATATTCCACACGATAACCTAAAAGGAAAATGTCATTTCTTGATCCATGTGATCTACTAGACATATTTACATCTCTAACTTCATGATATCTTCATAAATATTAAGAGTGACTGTCCACAAACCTGACAATAGCGGTGGCATCAACTTTTCAAGAGTTAATTTCCTTTTACATTTTGCAAGTCTTGAAATACAATCGCTCAGGATCTTTGTACGCAGATTTCAGAGATCGTCATACGACTCATTTGGACACATCAGTTACCAAATATGATGGCCGATATATTTTTTTACTTGTACCACATATTACCGTGTCTGATGAATACCTGTCTCGCTTTTGCGTGTGTTTGTGATTAGAGCCAACTCTAGCACAGGTCAGGCTTACCAGGTAAATACTCAAATTCTTTATTTCTGAACTGTAGGTCAGAGGCCCGTAGTACAAGTAAAACTGTTATAATGGGTGAGTGGTACAAGTGCATGTAACTGTACATTTCCGTATGCCATTAGTATACAGAATGTGTAAAATGTGGTACAAGACGTATACTTAGATGGGATATACCAGGTAAACACGTTTACGATGCCAGTCGATACAATAGAAACGGCTAGAGACAGAAATTTCTTAGCAGTTCTTATTATGATGAGTTTTGTCGTTTACGATTATAAATGCAGTTTGGGAATCTATAGTTCAGATTGTCAGATTAACATACAACCTGACCGAGAAGAGCTATTTCGGAAATTTTAAGACAAATATATACTGTAAGCCATTAAAAACGCAATTTGACATTCATACTTTCTTTACTCACACTAATCTCAACATATACAAACCTAACTTGCAGATATGTTTTAAGTGAACATCTGTGAATAATTTCATCTGAAAATGTCCAGTCAACAACAACATCAGTGACGCAACAACGACATCAAACAAAGGAGGGGTCACTTGCAGTCAATATCGTGTGTGTCCACCGTGCGCTGCAAGAAATGCTCGCAGTCTTTGGGGCATTGACAGACACATTTCTCAGGAACAGCTGTTGGATGGTCTGCAGCCTCTGATGGTTTGTGGTCTGATCATGACACCACCCCCTCCAAAACGATCATGTTCAAGGACACAGTTTGGCGCAAGTCTTTCTCCTTTACGTCGATAAATCTGTTGACGTCCATCTGCAAAGGATAAGTTAAACCTGGATTCATCTGAACAAATGACATCTGGCCATGTCCTGTTGCCAAGATTGGCCCCATTTGCTGCCCATCGCTGTCTGGCAAGTCTGTGGCGATGCAATAAGGTTGGACCACGGTACGGGTGACGACACCGGATGTTGAAGGCAGCAAGGCGTCCTTGCACCTTTTGGGCGCTGAAATGACGTTGACTTGTCCCGATTGTCCTCCTTGCCTAATCATCAGCTGTTTGGAACCGATTTCGCAAGTGTGAAACTCGGATATTGCGGTTTTGTGGAGCTGTTATCACAGGTGGTGCACCAGGTCGCGGACGATCAGCAACACTTCCGGTAGCCCGAAAACGTTGTCTGAGTCGACTTACAGTGGATGGATGCACATTAAAGTGCCTGGTAATCATCACATCTGAAGCACCTTGGCTGACCATACCGATAACCTGATTCCTTTCGTCTTGTGTCAAGTGTGGCATTTTCTCAAAGTGATTGAATTCCACAATTCCTTGTGCTTTTACAGGGCCTGGGTGCAGGTAATGCATGTGCACAACGTGTTTCATGAATGTGGCTGTGTTTACGAGAAATGTCAAAGGTTCAGTTTTAAGTATCAAAGTTCATGTGAGAGGAATGCTCCGGGACTCGAACTCGAAATGGGCCAGAATAACAGCCTTTTATCCCTACATCCTCTGTATCGCAGGAAAAAATCTGCAATAGACCCTTTGTAAGTTTCAGGACAATAAATACCAATTGCGTTTTTAATGGCTTACAGTATATAATATTGTGTGTAGGGAAACCACTAACATGAATGTCGTAGCCAATTGTCTTATATGAGTCGATCAGATTATATCAAAATTCAGGAAGTCGCACGATAGTAAGCGCGTAAGTGTAGTATCTGGAACAGTTGTTGAATAAGGAACTGGTCATGTGCCATGTATCACTAAATCTCCCTTGCTATTTAAAGTAGGTTTTTCCATATACGACCTTGGCCCTACATGACTCCAAGCGACGATGGCGTGCAGAGGCACTCTATCGAAGACGCATACATCTGTACTTCTATGTAGATCCTTACTTAAAGCGGATAAACGAAAACGTGTGTTTGATTAAAACTCCAGAATCTTAGGAAGCAATAGCTTTGGTTGTCATTATAGACAAGCAATGTAAATGAGAATGAAAACACTGAGATGTTTTCTGTAACACGAACCACTCAACCTTCCACACCAGGCAGGAGACAATCAGCCACGGAACTGAAAGCACTGGTCTAATTAAAACTCTTCCTTATATCGTTATGCTTCCTGTGTGGCAAGGCATCCAATGTGGTGTGTTGCGTGTGTTATATAAATGTACGGGGGATGACTCAAAGGTCCTGAACCTACCTTTGTATTGACGAAGTCGGGTGTTGATTATTGATCAACATAAGAAGGTCCACACACTTCTGCCAGCAATGTAGGAGTGCTGGTGTAGAAGGCCATGCAATGACGGTGTTGTACATGTAAACGTCATTCACAACAGGAATGACGTCATCATTTGCAAAATGTTTCACGTCCATAACGGTCACACGCAGAACATATCAGCCTCTACTAATATTTACGTAATCGGAATGAATCTAACACCTAAAGGCCGTACGTGGATAATTTGTTGGTGTGCCCATCTCATTGCTGATTCTGGGAGCAAATTTGTATATAGTTGGCATATAATCACACACGTTACAGACGTTTATAGCATATTCATATTTTCATTGATTGTCATCTGTAGTCACGGATTAAAAATCATTTACGTTCATTTGTCCTCTAAATTAATGCCGTAAACCACTCGTGAGACGTGTTAGATTATTACTGTGATAATAGCCATCCAAGGAAACTGTCCTAAATACCTTTTATTTGTTGGCCAATTACCTCTTATCTTTTTGCAGATTTGCAAATTCAATCATACAATGCCTATTTAGATGTTATCTTAATATATTCAAGGTATATTGTTTTACAGATTAAACATAGTATGCAGCAGGGAGGGTTCAGGTGATCCTGGCACAGTCAGGCTGGTAAGGCTCATCATCAGCTCAGGGTCAATGTCCCCTCTACACGCAGCCCAGACAGCGAATGGGACTTCTCCCAGGAAACGCTGCCAAGTCTTACCACCAAGAACTTTCCGGAGAATATGTAGACTACCCAACACTGCAGCCTTCTGCATTACCCAGAGTGTCAGAAGGGGGCTGTGCTCCCGGTGGAGAACCCGGGCACTCTCCTGATATGCGCCAAGAGATCAGGAGGTACCAAACCAAGAGTACCGAGAACAATGGGGAGTCTGACGACAGTGTACTTGGGATGCAAGCGAGACATTTCAAAGGCGAGGTCCGCATATTTAGCATGCTTTTCCTGAATCTTGCCAATCACGTTGCTGTCAAAAGGGACAGAAAATTCAATGATATAAATAAATTCATTGGCTTTATCAAACAGGACAAGATCGGATTTGTTGGCAGGAATTCTTCTCAGGTTGTATATGGGCCTATTTCACAGAAGTTTGAAAGCATCATTTTCCATGATACCTTGGACATGCTCAGGGTCGTATCATTGATGGACCTCGGAGTCAAAGCCACACACATGGCGGAGACGGTAGTAAAAGCAACGATCCGTGCCATCATGTCTCTTAAGATATGCTGTTTGTGCCAAGGAAGGGCGTCCACTGACAAGGTTGGACAGTCTCTGTGTATTCATTGCAAAGTCGACATTTCTTTATTTTCTTAAAGAATCACATTTTGGCGATTGCGAGTGGGAAGTGACTGGTCCTGAAGAAAGCAGCCAAAAGAAAGCCCTCAGTTTCATATTTAGACCAGCCGACTTCATCCAGGCGAATGAGTCGGTGGGATTGCTATTCTGTTCCACACACTGCATGTACACACGATGCAATGGTTTCTCAGAAAGTTTCTCCACAAATGACCGACTCTGGGCAGACTTGGTGAAGGACTTCACCTGGTTTACTCCCATCGCTGTACCGTCCAGCAGTGCATCGCCATCAGCAAATTAACCTCAAATTTCAGATTCTGTCCAACAACCTTGGCACGCTTAAAATAGCTGTGGAATTCCTTGCTTTCATCATGAGTCTTGACATGCCTCACCAGAGGATCATCCGATAAATAAATATGTGCAAAGGTACACAACAAAATTCTATCATGAAGACCTTCCACATTAATCAAACTCCGACCTCCAGAATTGATTGGCATGTATAAACGGTCTCGAACTTGCATTCCAAGATAGGTGTAGGCCTGATCTTTCACAATCTGCTCAATAACTCCTCCCCCCTGTAGCTTGACTGATCCACCATTAACTAGCTTGCCACGCTATTTTATAAGTATTATTCACTTTATTCCTGATAGGATAGCAATTTTCTTATCAAGGATATATCTGATCCACACAACAGTTAACAGAATGACCTCCAGTAACTATACCACCATTGCCAATTAAAACAGGTGGCGGATAAAGCACATGCAAAAGGCTTATCTATGTTTTAGTGTTTGAAACTGCGTCCTTAGCGTCTTATTTACGTCAAACACACGAACGACAACAACTGCATCACGACCGAACACAACCATCACCTGAAACAAGGTCATCTGTAATGGCTAAATGGGCATTTCTGACCCATAAACATTCGGATATGTCGATTTACTATCGACAAGACAGTATGTTACAATGGGACTTAGGAATAAAACTCTAAACTGAATGCGTGCACTCTGGGCTTTAGTCTACTTAACTTGAACATATCAACTTCAAGAACAAATCTTATGCATGTTTACGGCAAGGTTATTACGAGATCAAGACGTTTGAACTGTGTTGACAACTAATCATCACTTAACCTCGTCATGGCAAGACGATGCAAATCCTTATGCGGTAGTTGACACCGTAAGTTGCGCCAAGGGAATACTGGGAGATCTTAATGATTCTCGCCTGTAATCCTCTTAGAAAGAAATTGAAGGGAAATAGTCTTGACACACTTTCGCCGCCGTCAGACATAGTGTCGATGTGTGAGTGAGTTTTTGTCTGTCTGTTTGTGTGTGAGTGTCTGTGTCTGTCTGTCTGTCTGTCTGTCTGTCTGTGTCTCTCTCTAAGTGTGTATGTGTTGTGTGCGCGCGAGTGTTATCGTGCTTGTTGTCATTGGTGCCAGTATTGTGTCTTCATTGTGCAGAACAGAAGATATAGTAACTATTAAGGTCGAGTGTTAGATTTTACAGAAAAATCGAAAAACATGTTGGTGGAATAAATGTTCAGTATTGGACGAAGCTATTCTGGTTTGCATAATGTCTAATCGGTGACGACATCAACATATAATTACGATTTTTTCAATCGTTTGGTTTGTTTTTGTCCGTTGGACAAATTACTGATCACGGATACCCGTGATTTGTACACTAATTATTTCTTTGTATTCCTTAATATCAATATCGAGTAATACCAACAAAGGCGCTAATGAATTTATCCTGTACAGTATTTCAGATATCAAAACGATTGATATACTAACTGCTCTCTATGTCTACCCACGTATTTACTTTCGCAACGCCCTGTGACAGTTAGTTTTTGAAGTTGTTTTTTTTTCTAATTCTTACACTGTTAAATTCATCTCTACGTCTATAATTGAAATGCAGTTTGTGGCAGAACACGCGGTCAAATCCCCCTGAGGGACATACATGTGTACACTTTATTTGTAAAAGAATTCAAACATTTTATGATTCTGATAATTGATTTTCCCCCTTAAGAGGTTTTCCACGTAATTATCACATGACTTAATTCAGGACAGTATTGGCGCACGTCCTTGAATTGAAAACTACCACCATGAAATACTCCAGTAACCTCAACATGGTAGGGCAAGTGCTTGAAGTAAACTTTCCCTTGCGTCCCAGGAGATACTATGGTCGAAAAGTATGCGCATAAAAGGTAATGTAGCCGAAAAGTTTAGAAATGTGTGGCTTTGCTTTATCTAAAATATCTCCTGGTATAGATTTGTCTGTCTGTTATTCTACATGGGATTATAATGGTACAGAATTTCATCTGTTAATGGAGTTTGCATTTTTTGTGTCGAGTATTTTGTGTTTGATATGTTACATTGTTAAGCGAGCACCTATATCAATTAACTGTGATTAACTCAATGTACTGGATATAGCGATACTACTATTGCCGATTGTAAGTGTATGTTAGTTAACTGTAATGATACTTTATCCATTAGTTTTACTCTGTGTCAGTGGGTATAGTTGTCCGTTACGTTTTTGTGACGTCATATGTTTGTGTACTGTGTTTTAGTACGTGCGTAAGCTTACGCGTTACGATATACTTGTTTAACTGTATGTTCTTGTATCTGCTAGTGCATATTATATGTCTCTTTGTAAATGTATGTTCATTCAGACGTTACTTAACGGAATGTATTATACAGTAAACGATTTATAACGAACACTCTAAAAAGCAAATGACTGATATACTAGTGTCTGTTTGTTTGGTCCATGCCACTTGCTGTAAATTTGAGCAATGATGCGTACACAAAATACACTTATAACGAACGGAAATCACTGGTCCCTTTGTGTTTGTTATATCCCTAGGTTTCTCTACAGCGGTAATGTTACGTGATGTTACTGTGTTAGTTATATGTTACTCGAGCTGTTAGCTTACTGCATGTTACTAGATCACTTGGCTTACTGCAGGTTACCGTACCAGTTAGCTATCTGCATGCTACCATATCCTTTAGGTCACTCCGTGTTACAGAAACAATAACCGTTTCCCAGCTGCATGTTACTGTATCTGTTCGTTTAATTCATGTTACCATTTGTTTGTTTACTCAATGTTTAGAAACAAATGCAAGTATATGTTATAATGACTTCTACTATCAAACTCGTTAGAATTGGTCTTCAGCAACCGATGCTTGTCGTAAGATGCGACAAACGGGATTGGGTGGTCAGGCTCACTCTCTTGGCTGCATAGATCGATGTTCATGCTGTTGATCACGGGATTGTATTGTACAGACTCTATTATTTACTGACAGCCACCATTAAGCTCGAATATTGCTTACTGTCGCCTTAAGCCACAAACAAACTACTACTACAATGACACAGAAAACACTCCCGCAAATCTAGAAACTCCAAGGGATGCATGTCACTCGCACCGCTACCTGTTACCTTTCAGAATGTAACTGACGTTTAAAGCAACTCACTTTTGTGTTTGTTATCAATTTCACACTTTAAACAGATGTTGCGCAATAATATAAATATGTACTATGAACTACACAAGCTTCATTGATATAAATGTATAATTCTATTTTTAACACTGGCATTTGGAGTTAAAATCAATTTAATGGAACTAAGTATCTTTAAACGTTATGTTACATAGGATTATCTATTTGGGGGCAACCTTTCAGTGGGCGCGCTGCACGTATAATCTTGTCTGTTTCACCTTGTCCATTGCAGTACTTATCTAGCTGGCGGCACGGGTAGCCCAGGGAGCCACAGCGCAGTGTTGCGCAGAACGAAGTAGAGAAGCTATGGTCATGTATTCGAATCCCGGTCCATTCCTGTTATAGTTTTGCATTTGTCAGCACCATAACTGTTAGTTTGTTTTTAATATTTAAAAACTCCCCCAGTATTTTTACAGCTATATGACGGCAGTATTTAATCCCGCGACCGACACCATAAGCATCGATCTACGGATTCGAGAAACGATGGCCAAAGAGAAGCTAACCACTCGACACCTATACCCGCTTCTAACAAGCATGGGCTGCTGACGAATTCTCAGCCTGTTCTACACAGGCCACCATAGCTGTGGCTGGTGACTAACATCAATGTCATCCAGTTTACCTTAAAGTAAAGTAATATCACTAAGTACGTAAAGAATGAACAGCGTTGATAGTTTACATAGGTTGCGAAAGGTTGGCGTGACAGCGAGCCACCATCTATAACAATATCAATACAGTCCAAGAAAGTTCGATTTCTTCACCGTTAGGTATTTGTTATACAGACAATGACAGCTCCAATTAGAAAATATAATGTGCCAATTACAAGAAGACGCGTTATTAACGAATATGAATGCACACTAATAAACACTTAGATGAAAATGTCAGTTCCGTAACTTTACAAATTGCATTTGTTGGTACTATTGAAAATGCGCCATTTCCAGATCCTATGGATATTATAGTTGTTCCCAGTATGGCTATGGATATTATATTTGTTCTCAGTATGGCTATGGATATTATAGTTGTTTCCAGGATGCCTATGGATATTATATTTGTTCCCAGTATGGCTATGGATATTATAGTTGTTCCCAGGATGGCTATGGATATTATATTTGTTCCCGTATGGCTATGGATATTATAGTTGTTCCCAGTATGGCTATGGATATTATATTTGTTCCCAGTATGGCTATGGATATTATAGGTGTTCCCAGTATGGCTATGGATATTATATTTGTTCCCAGTATGGCTATGGATATTATAGTTGTTCCCAGTATGGCTATGGATATTATATTTGTTCTCAGTATGGCTATGGATGTTATAGTTGTTCCCAGTATGGCTATGGATATTATAGTTGTTCCCAGGATGGCTATGGATATTATAGTTGTTCCCAGTATGGCTATGGATATTATATTTGTTCTCAATATGGCTATGGAGATTATAGTTGTTCCCAGTATGGCTATGGTTATTATATTTGTTCCCAGTATGGCTATGGATATTATATTTGTTCCCAGTATGGCTATGGATATTATAGTTGTTCCCAGTATGGCCATGGATATTATATTTGTTCCCAGTATGGCTATGGATATTATATTTGTTCCCAGTATGGCTATGGATATGGTTCTTGCGAAGTACAAATGTTTACAATAATGTCCATACTCACTCATTATCCTTAACGTGCTTGTATATAACTGCTGTGTGGTAAACACTCGAACACATGTTAAATGTACAGTGCTGCATGGCCTGTGTAATGTAGTGTATGGCCAGTCAATATTACTGCCTGTTAATACATCATGGTGAACACATATACATATTGTAGCCTTCAAAACAGAAGCCACCTCTTGAATAGAGTTATGCTCAATGCAGGAAGTACAGCGTCAGGCGTATTAGGAGGAGAATGAACCAAATATTAACTTGGAATTTCATATGAAAATGTGCAACACAATATTCTGTTTCTGTATTTGTAATCGTTGAATGGCGCCGAAAGCATACAGCGATGTAATCAGTTACACATTCTTATTTCCTGTGTATGCCATACCGAATGATTGATTACTGCTAACTGAGGTAAAATACAAGGAAATGCAACTATACCATTATCGTTATAATTCATAAATACCGCTGAAGGATAAACTGAATAACACTGACACGTGTAATTGTGTCATAATTGATTCTTAAACCAAAGCATTTTAATAGTAAGAATCATTATGTAATATAGTTTTATTTCATTAGGAACCCATTTTTTTATATTCACGGGGAGGTCTAAGATTTATCGATGAAAAAGCATTATCTCGGAAATTCCTGAAAACAAATAGAAATTAAATAGAAGTTATGTTGTGGCATGCTGTATTTACAAAACGTGAAATAGGGCTCATTGCGTTAATATTGAATAATATTCCGTCCAGTTGTAGCTGAAAGGATTTCTTGTTATAATGAGCAGCGGTGATCAGTAAAAGTGGAGAGAAAAAACGAAACGATTAAAGAGAAACTACGTACAGTGTGTGTGTGATATGTGGTGAGGTGAAATGGGGTTTAACGTTGCACTTAAGAATATTTCGCTCGTATGACGACGTGCATGTGTATGTGTGGCTGCTTGTACTAGCCCAGACTTGAGCTTGTTTTATAGTGCTAGTTCACTGAGATACCATGCCGCAGTTAAGCATTAATACCCCACTCAGACACATTATACCGAGTCCGAGCCGACTAATCCGTGTTGTACCCATAAATGCCGAGCTACAGGCAGGGACCAATAAGTACCATATTTTAACGTCTTTTGTATGACGGCCGGGGATCGAACCCCGACCTTCCACGCTCTACTACACCACGGAGGCGGTTCGTGTGTGATATGACCGGAGACGTTATGAGCCAAATGGTCTTGTATAACCTTACACTTTAAATGATCTTTAACAGTGCCATCAGTGGAACTTCTTTATATATCCTATCAGTTTAGGCAGTGTAAGTAATTTTCTTCATAGGGCGGTGAGGGAGTCAAGTACAGCTTTCTCTCATCACGCCGAGGATCCGGATTTGATTCCCTACATGGGTACAATGTGGAAAGCCCATGTCTAGTGTGCCCCGATATTGCTGGAATATGTCTAAAAGCAGCGTAAAACTTTACTCACTGCTTGCGCTTCATAATTTAGCCGTCCTGACGCCCTAATGGGACGGTGTTCCGCTCTCATTTCTGTCTGCCAGAGTTTATATTTCACAACTCGACCATGCACTTTCTCCAAATTTTCAAAAAGGGTCGTAGGACTGTTGCTCATACACTATGACGGTTACAACATTCAAGGCGTCAGTGAACCTTTAAACACGTCTTTTGGTGGACATGTGAGGGACATTTCAATGTCTAACGCAGAGGTGACCAAACGTATGTCCTATTCAATTCATTATTAAGACTTATGTACCGTATGTCCTTGTGTGTCTTTTTCAGGTGAACATTTGACTTGGCTTTGCATGTGTTTGTGACGGGTACCACCGTTTGGGCTCAGTGTTTTGTGTTTTTATCGTTTTTATATGCGAACAACTGGTATCACCACTGTTTCATAGTAATTCATAAACACGTATTCATGATATATTCCGAATTCCATAATCAACTCTAATTTTTCTGGATGCGGTTTTGTCGCTTTAGTTCTAAACCTATGGAAAAAATATCCATATGTAAAACAAAATGACATCATGTATACCAGGCTCCAACATATTTACCATTTCCATCAGCTTGCAACACTAATGTGACAGCTGATGTTTATTCCACGTATCCAACTGATAAGGTATAATCCATATATTCCAGGTATATTTTAAATTCATACATTCCAGGCTGTTTATGAACCGCTCGGAAATTCGAGAAAATGAAGTGTTAGTGGCACGGAATCTTGACTTTCGACATTTTCCAAATCATTTCCAATTCAATTGGTATTGACACGGTATCCTATTTTTGTCAATTCATGATAACAAAGGGAATATATCATGACATCTCTACCCGTGAAAGTCCGGGTTAGAATATTGATCTTCAGTAACGAATGCTTGTCGTAAGAGGCGACTAACGGGATCGGGTGGTCAGGCTCGCTGACTTGGTTGACACATGTCATCGGTTCCTAATTGTGCAGATCGCCATTGACGACCTTGGCCATAACCTGCCCCGCACTGAAAAGAGTCAGCGATTTGATGGGACATAATTTATTTTTAGCCAATGAGCTCCCTGCGGGGCAGGTTAAGGCCAAGGTCGTCAATGGCGAACGTGCACGACACAATTCTGTACGTAAACTCATTATGACAGTGAAATGTAAGTGTCTCCGAAAGAATGGCGACTAGCGCGCTGACAGGCGCTATCAGTTCAACATGTTTTGGTGCATGTCGTTTGTGTATACTGTGAAATAAACAAGAAAATGGGTGAGTTACCGCTACAAATTCTGAGCAGGGATTTTGGCTCGGAATCGAGAAATCACGATTTTTCGAGCTTCCGAAGACCCTAGCTCCCAAAGCACTGCTTCGATTTTTGTGCTGTATGTCTCATTTTGTAGGTAAATCTATTGGCTTGTAATGTGTGCCAATTAAAATGGATAAATACAGTGAATATTGTTAAATTCGCCCTGAAACGAACCTGGTGTGTTGACCTCGTTACATCCTTTTCCTTTTATATAGTACTAAGACCACGTCAGTGACAGTATGTACCTTGATGGCAGTTTTTAGCCTTACAAGCCCATGTGGTCACCATAGCCTGTCTATATTCCAAGTTATTGAAAGTGTTGGGTGAACCTTCTGCTTTATATCTGATAATCCTGAGAACATTGTAATCATAGAAGTCACCCCGTGGCCCCTAGTACGGTGATCTACCTCCAGTTGCTGGCGATCTATAGCCCATTTTTATGCTATGATGTCATAAATACTCTGTAATTCTAAGTTACCTGCTAGTTTTATATCTCTAACTGTGATATACTAGCTGTTTTACTGTCCTTTGGCGACAGATTTTAAAATTTAAAATTTAAAACATTTACTGTTTTTGTCACGTATAGCTGAAACATTGCCAAAGTGACATTAAGTTTTAACTCACTCACTCATAGAAGTCACCCCCACAACTACATGGTTAAAGTGACCTTCATCATTTAGTTGTTTCTAAACTAATGCAAACACAAGCTGGCAAACTTAGTATAGCTTCTCACCCCGATGGAACATTTACGTGTGACTTATCTACTTTCCCGAAAATGGGCCATTTTAACATTTTATGTTGAAAAAATAAGTGGTTATCTTTTCTCTACTGCGACGATGGTCACCGGGAAATATAAAGGGAAATAATTCAACCTGACCAAGACAAACCAGGGGTTGATGTTATCAGCAACATCCCGAAGATATCAAACCAACATCCGACCACTCAATCCAGTTTGGCTTCCTGTAAAGGACGTATGAACCTTTGTCCCTCCTTGGACTAGTGATATTTAGATGACGTCATAAAAACATGACTACTTTTTATGACTTATGACGTTATAAAAACATGAAATCATTGAAGATGCAGAAGATAATGAAACCAATAAAATAAATGCCCAGGCCCAAGGAAAAAGTAGACTTTTGTAAACCTGTGTTTTTCGTTATTTCTGACACCCTTCTCTAATATTAACTCGGAAATTGATTGATTTTCAGTGTTGAATTGCCCCAAAGAGGGCGACGTTCTCAAATGTTGCTGATTGAAAGGCATTAGCTTGAACCTGTTCGTGTTTTTAATTTGTACATGTTCGTATTCATAAATTCCCTGTATTGACCTAACGTTATACGCTTTCTCACAAATTCAATATTGGATATTAAAGAAATTGTACTTTTCAATTTCAAGTGGTTAAAGAAGACGTTCATCACATGGGAGATCCTGGTTCGATCCCCAAGGTGGATACAATTCCAGAATACCATTCTTAGATTCCCCGGATATGAATGCGCATGAATATTGCCCAGGGCGGAGTAAAACATATCAGGTCGGGGTATGAATAATGACGTTATAGGAATAGAAAAATGAATTTCAGACGAAAACATACAGACAGCCAATTTAATACAGTGTAGAATGTGAACCTACTTCTGGAACGTGACACAATTGGGACGCAATATAAATACTTTGTAATGTAGTAGATTGTAGATTCATTGCAGCCATACAATGATTGGGTCATCATTACGTGTGACAAGGATATCAGTTTTAATGAATATGATATTAATAACTGCCTACGTCAGGATTCTCTCATGCAGATTAGTATTCTGCGTAAACCTACGCTCTGTAATGGCCTCTGAAGCAATTTCGTATTTAGGAGCAGTCATTACAATCCTTAAGACAAAGTGAATATGTTTGTTTGTGAGATAATGTCATTTTGTAAAAGCAAACATTTCCAGAGATTACACTCTGTCGTACATGATGTTGCAGCAACCTTCTATGCCAAACTTAGTGATCTCATGTCTGGAAATGTTGAACGTGCTTCCACCTTGCCACAAAAGGCCTTGTCTGGGATGATGACCATACGTGACTGGATTAATGCATTAGTTTGTAGGTGTCGGTTACGTTAGCACTTAATGCTGTGCATCACACCTAACAGATTGAGTTGTGATCCAATAAGACGATGTACAGACAACATGCCAATAAACTGGACGAATACTTCATTACATAAACATGTTTTATGTATGTTTGATTAAGTTGATGTCAGAACAAGGAACTTTTGGGTTTAGCGTGATGGTTGTGTTTTATATCTAAGTGATAGAGATTGTGTACACGGTTTAGTAATAGTGGTTTGGTAAATGCGCTTGAGAATATGAATTTAGGAGAATATTGCTTTTCTAAGGACCAATGCAGCATATTCTGTGGATATTCAGTGGAAAGCCTCTATTGTTGCAAAACAATGGAGACCAATCAGGAGGAGCACTCTGACAGCTTGGGTGCAGACGAGAGGACAGAAGACGACAGTGAGGATATACACCTGACACAGCCGAGTGACGAGACAGACCAAGCTATCTACTTAGAGATAAAAAGGAAATTTGGGAACAAAGACAGACAGAGCTTTGTTGATAGTCTGCTTGACACCTATGATCACGATGCTAAGCACATTCATCATACCAGGGCAAGCTTGTATGATTATGCAAAAGAAAGTTGTCACGATTTCCCAGAAGGACAGCTAATCAGACGCAGACTAACCAATGGGACAACAGTGACAATGCTGGATAGATACGCCCATGACATCTACTATCTCTATCATTTCATCGAGGGCGGTGTTCCCGGTCACGTGATTCAGAATAAGGTCTCCTGAGCAGAGCAAATATCAAGTACCTGTCAATCACTGGTACCGGTGGTGAAGAACACAGAGGACGAACACACAAGACAACAGGACAACACTCCTAGGACAACTCCACAGACAAGACACCAAGGTGACAAACATAAACTTGATCAGTTATTGACTCATATTATACAATTAAAACAATGTGTCTCACAAAATCAGGATGCACCAAACAAAGTCTTTCGAACTTAGAAGACAAACTAAATCAAGATCTATCTCGGAAAAGCAAAATAATTGAAGAAAAAAATAAACATATTCAGGATTTAAATCAGCGCTTGCAAGATTCAGAAGCTAGAAGGGCTGAGTTAAGAGCGGAAATCAAGCTGAGTTCCCAAGACAACAAGATATTGAAAGATAAAGTCCATGACCTTGAAGATCAAATCATTCGCCTTAACTATCAGGTGGACAATAAACTCAAATCGATCAGTAGTAAGCTGGATAACGTTGGTAAGCAGAAGTCAACGTATGCGAGTATTGTTAAATCACCAGTATCATCGTACAATTCTGGCAAACAGAACACTGACACTCCAGCTTCACCTGTAACCATCATCGACTCATCCAGTAACACTCGTACCTGTGCTGTGAACAGTACTGAACAGAACTGTAATAATGGTACAACCAATACCGTGTCTACTCAACCCACCAACAGCTGTAAGGAGACTATGTCAAATAAGAGCGTTAACAGAGCCAGTGACAGAAACAATACTCTCACAAACAAACAGTCTAACATGGTTGATCTCTCCGACAGGGACAAACTGAGGAAGTACTATGCAGATAATGTCCATGGTCTTGTGTTTTCAAGGGACATGGATACGACCCAAGTACAGCCCTCATCATCCTGTACAACATACAGCACAAGCTCACCACACTCTCCAGGATCAACGCGCAGACAAACCACAGACAACTACAACGTACCAGATAAAATCCCTGGCGAAAACCTACTCTACGCTGGAAGGTGTACCAAGGATAAAGACTAAACGTGTAGTCTTATCTAACATAAAGGCCGATAAACCGTTTGACAGTGTGAAACAGCTCATTCACGACTATGCACATGCTCGGTATGTGCGTGTGACGTACACAAGACTGCTACGCAAGCGCTCATACTATGACGGAACAGATACCTACACAGTGCAGGTCAATATGGCGTGTGACGACTACACTGGTGATATGAACGATAACTTCTGGCCAGCTGACATCACATGTCGTGACTATGTACCACGACAGAAGAAACAGGACAATTATGGGCAATATAGTGATAATGGATATTCATATCAAAATGAGTAAGTTTCTCCTTGTTTCCCTATATATCATGACTTTAAGCTTAATATCATGGAATATTCGTGGCTTACCACATGATTGTCAAGATATTGTCAATAATATTCCAGATGATGTTGATATTGTTGCTGTGCAAGAACATTGGCTCAGTCAGATAATGTCCACAGTCTCAATGATATTAATGGTTTTCACTCATTTCATCTATATGTAACAAAACAACTTCTTCTCGAGGTGCTGGCGGTGTTGCCATACTGCGTAACAATAAGTCCACCTGGAGGCTGCGCAGAATTGCAACCAAGACAGAATTTTTTGTTGCTGCAGTTGTATATGCACATGGATATCCTGATATGTATGTAATATCTTCCCGACTACCTTCCACTAATGTTCTGCACTCTGTGTATGTAGATGCAGTTGAACAACTCTTTGATATGTATGATATCCTTAGTCAAAAGGGTGATACTTTTATACTGGGTGACCTCAATGCAGATATTTGTAAAAACATATTATCCCCACGTGATAGTGTGCTTTATAACTATATCACAGAACGGCATCTTATACATGCTGTTAGTACATTACGCAACCATGGGCCTGACCATACATGTAGAAGTAAGGACAGCAGATTTAAATCGCTCATTGATTACATACTCCTCCCGTCACACCTGACCGATCAGCTTGCCTATTGTTGTGTAATGGATGATTGTAGCTACGCTGTATCTGACCATTACCCATGTCTTGCTACTGTATCTAGACAACAGGAACATGTACGCAAATCTGATAGCCTCTATTTTCCAAAATGGCATAAAGCTGACCAATGTGACATTAACGTATACAGCGAGGAAAGTTCCCGACTTCTCTCAGAAATTACTATTCCCCCTCATCCCCTACCTCCCCATGAAATTGAATCATACACATGTAATGTTATAAATGCTCTACAATCTGCCAGTTCCCGGTGTATTCCTTCGGGTGTTTTTAAAGCACATTTAAAGCCATACTGGAAATCAGACGGACTAAACGATTTGCATTACAATATGCGTGTAGCTAGACGCGAGTGGTTGGTTGATGGTAAACCAAGGACAGGTAACTCGCCTTTGTATATTAATTACAAATTAGCCAAGCGGGAATTTAGACGATTACATCGTAAAAGTCTAAACGGAAACAGCGCTCAGATTTAAGTAGCGAATTAGAAAGGTGCTCCGATGCTGATATAGGTACTTTCTTTAAATCAGTTCAGTTCAAAATGAGGCGACAGAGTCCAGTTGTTAAAGAGCTAGTATTTGGTCATAAATGTGCAAACACAGCAGAAGATATTTGTGAACTATGGGGTGATTACTTTGCAGATCTCGCCAAACCTCATTACTCTCCATTATTTGATAGCAACTTTCTAATAACAGTTGACAGGAAGGTTAGAAATATAAGCCAGAAATATTCCTCATGCAAAGAAGATATTTTATGTAAACATATTGAAAGTGATGAAGTAAAGGAACATATCAGTAATCTCCACAAAAATAAATCTCCTGGCCCGGACTGTATTCACAATGAACATCTTATTTATGGTGGTGATGACATCGTAAATACATTAACGGCACTTTTTAACTCTATTTTAGGATCTGCATATGTCCCTAGCACTTTCAGAAGAGGTGTAATTATCCCGATATATAAAGGTAAAAAGGCGAAAAATGATCCAAAAAATTATAGAGGAATAACTCTTACTTCTTGTGTTGGTAAACTTTTTGAAAAAGTCTTATTGGCTAGACTAGAAATCTGGGTACAAGAATACATACCCTCATTTCCAGACAAGCTCCAATTTGGGTTTAGAAAGGAACATGGAGCAACCACTTCAGTCTTTACTCTAAACGAAAGCTTATCATATTATCTAAGCAGAGGTTCTCCAGTTTATACAGCCTTTATGGACAATGAGAAGGCGTTTGATCGCATATGGCATAATGGACTCTTTTTAAAGCTATATCAAATGGGTATAAAGGGCAAAATGTGGCAGCTCCTATATCAAAGTTATACATCAAGCTCTGCTTTTGTGCAATATTGTGGTCTGAGATCAAATGAATATGTTATCAAGCAAGGTGTTGGGCAAGGTAGAGTCTTGTCTTCCTGGTTTTTCCTTGTTTTTATTAATGATTTGATATGTGAACTTAGAGATTTGAACAATGGCATTTGTGTAAGTGGCATTAATATCCCATGTATTCTATTGGCTGACGACACAACACTTGCTTCCACTTCTCCAAAAGGTCTTCAATCATCACTTGATACTGTTTATAGCTATGCTGGTAAGTGGCGTCTAACGTATAACGGTTCTAAAAAGCACTTGTGTCATTTTCTGCAAATATAAGAAACGTCTGGGTAATTATTCTTTCAAATTTGGTGATTCAGACATACCAATAAGTGATTGTGTTAAGTATGGAGGCATTTTACTTTCGTCTGATCTATCCCCAAAATCTAGAGTATATTCATACTGCCAGAAAGCACGGCAATCTGTAAATTCTCTAAAAGTCTTGGTTTAAATGGTAAAGATCTCCACCCTACTTCTTCTGTTAAAATATGGAAAGAATGATACTTCCAACGAGCTTTTACGGTTGTGAACTTTTACCCATTCTTCGAGGTAAAGACTATGACTTGGTAGAAAGTACACAGAGATATTTTGCCAGATGCATTCAGGGTTTCGGTAAGCGCTTTTCCTCTGCTTCAGTGCTAGGTAACCTTGGATTGTGGAGTATGGATGGCTATATAGATAAATGTAGACTATTATTTCTCGGCAAGCTGTGCAACAGCAAGTGTAACTCTTCATTTAAGGATATTTTCTGTGTACATTTAGCCACCTTTCAAAACAGAACAGCTGTCTTACACAGCATATGTGACACACTTATTCAAACTAGTTTAAAATACAATCTCTTCAATTATCTTAGTGACTATCTCGATTTTGGAAGGTTTCCATGTAAATCGTCATGGCGAAGAATCACTATTAATTGCATAAATAAATCTGAAACTGAACGATGGGCTTCTCAAGTATGTGTAAGGCACGATATGAATAGATATCGCTTGACCCACAACTTCTTTGGTGTACATAGACTGTATTGTTTGATGTATTTCTACCCACAGTTTAAAGATATATTACAGTTTTGTGTACAAATCAGCTCAAGGGGAAAATTCTCAAAACATTGTGAACTCTGCAAAAGATACTGTAATGATTATGACTGCCATGTAATTTTTACACTGTGAACACTATATGTACAACAGAAATAATTTCTTTTCAAAACTTATAGATCTCTTTGATGTGGATGTTTATGTACAAATAGAATTATTATCTGAAGATGAAATGTTATCACTATTTTCTGGGGGTGAACTACTAGTTACTAACGATATTGATGAAATGTCATGGAGATGTATGATTGTCCTCTTCTGTAAATACCTATATTCCTTGCTTCCCTCACTAAACTGTGCATTCTAGACCTTTCATTTTTTCTTAGTACATGTATATATGACTATATGAATGTGTTGTGAATATATTGCTGTGATTATGTTGCTGTAAATATGTCATGTACATGTTCATAATGATCTTCGGACTACAATCTGGAGGAAATAAAGAGATTCATTCATTCATTCCTTCATTCATCCTTTTCCTTTTATATAGTACTAAGACCACGTCAGTGACAGTATGTACCTTGATGGCAGTTTTTAGCCTTACAAGCCCATGTGGTCACCATAGCCTGTCTATATTCCAAGTTATTGAAAGTGTTGGGTGAACCTTCTGCTTTATATCTGATAATCCTGAGAACATTGTAATCATAGAAGTCACCCCGTGGCCCCTAGTACGGTGATCTACCTCCAGTTGCTGGCGATCTATAGCCCATTTTTTATGCTATGATGTCATAAATACTCTGTAATTCTAAGTTACCTGCTAGTTTTATATCTCTAACTGTGATATACTAGCTGTTTTACTGTCCTTTGGCGACAGATTTTAAAATTTAAAATTTAAAACATTTACTGTTTTTGTCACGTATAGCTGAAACATTGCCAAAGTGACATTAAGTTTTAACTCACTCACTCATAGAAGTCACCCCCACAACTACATGGTTAAAGTGACCTTCATCATTTAGTTGTTTCTAAACTAATGCAAACACAAGCTGGCAAACTTAGTATAGCTTCTCACCCCGATGGAACATTTACGTGTGACTTATCTACTTTCCCGAAAATGGGCCATTTTAACATTTTATGTTGAAAAAATAAGTGGTTATCTTTTCTCTACTGCGACGATGGTCACCGGGAAATATAAAGGGAAATAATTCAACCTGACCAAGACAAACCAGGGGTTGATGTTATCAGCAACATCCCGAAGATATCAAACCAACATCCGACCACTCAATCCAGTTTGGCTTCCTGTAAAGGACGTATGAACCTTTGTCCCTCCTTGGACTAGTGATATTTAGATGACGTCATAAAAACATGACTACTTTTATGACTTATGACGTTATAAAACATGAAATCATTGAAGATGCAGAAGATAATGAAACCAATAAAATAAATGCCCAGGCCCAAGGAAAAAGTAGACTTTTGTAAACCTGTGTTTTTCGTTATTTCTGACACCCTTCTCTAATATTAACTCGGAAATTGATTGATTTTCAGTGTTGAATTGCCCCAAAGAGGGCGACGTTCTCAAATGTTGCTGATTGAAAGGCATTAGCTTGAACCTGTTCGTGTTTTTAATTTGTACATGTTCGTATTCATAAATTCCCTGTATTGACCTAACGTTATACGCTTTCTCACAAATTCAATATTGGATATTAAAGAAATTGTACTTTTCAATTTCAAGTGGTTAAAGAAGACGTTCATCACATGGGAGATCCTGGTTCGATCCCCAAGGTGGATACAATTCCAGAATACCATTCTTAGATTCCCCGGATATGAATGCGCATGAATATTGCCCAGGGCGGAGTAAAACATATCAGGTCGGGGTATGAATAATGACGTTATAGGAATAGAAAAATGAATTTCAGACGAAAACATACAGACAGCCAATTTAATACAGTGTAGAATGTGAACCTACTTCTGGAACGTGACACAATTGGGACGCAATATAAATACTTTGTAATGTAGTAGATTGTAGATTCATTGCAGCCATACCATGATTGGGTCATCATTACGTGTGACAAGGATATCAGTTTTAATGAATATGATATTAATAACTGCCTACGTCAGGATTCTCTCATGCAGATTAGTATTCTGCGTAAACCTACGCTCTGTAATGGCCTCTGAAGCAATTTCGTATTTAGGAGCAGTCATTACAATCCTTAAGACAAAGTGAATATGTTTGTTTGTGAGATAATGTCATTTTGTAAAGCAAACATTTCCAGAGATTACACTCTGTCGTACATGATGTTGCAGCAACCTTCTATGCCAAACTTAGTGATCTCATGTCTGGAAATGTTGAACGTGCTTCCACCTGCCACACAAAGGCCTTGTCTGGGATGATGACCATACGTGACTGGATTAATGCATTAGTTTGTAGGTGTCGGTTACGTTAGCACTTAATGCTGTGCATCACACCTAACAGATTGAGTTGTGATCCAATAAGACGATGTACAGACAACATGCCAATAAACTGGACGAATACTTCATTACATAAACATGTTTTATGTATGTTTGATTAAGTTGATGTCAGAACAAGGAACTTTTGGGTTTAGCGTGATGGTTGTGTTTTATATCTAAGTGATAGAGATTGTGTACACGGTTTAGTAATAGTGGTTTGGTAAATGCGCTTGAGAATATGAATTTAGGAGAATATTGCTTTTCTAAGGACCAATGCAGCATCGCTTTGTGTGTGTATGACGCGAAGGTAAAGTGTTAAACAGGTTTATGAAAACCATTACACATAAAACGATGATAATAAAACAACCTATATGAGTATATGTTCTCCTTTAAATTACGTAGTATCTGAAATAAAAAAAATATTTAGCATGTGTTGATTTTTGTGAGAGTTTGAATGCTTCGGAAAACTGAGCAAATGTTATTTTTAGGTTAGGACCAGGCAGAAAAGTGTGTTATGTGTGTTTTATGTATGTGTACAACATACCTTTCAATGCAGACAGCTACCAAGGTAAGCACCGATGTGTACAGCGCACATACAAGAACTGTCCGCTGGAACTTACACATCACCAGTCCCAGAAGCCAACCTTTGTTGATCATAAACAGAACAATCTCAGGGATGCCACATAACATGATGAGGGAGTCAGCTAGAGCAAGGTTCAGGATGAGCATATTCGTAACCGACTTCCTCATCTTCCTGTCTGCCAGGATGATGTATACAACCATGAGGTTCCCAAGGATGCCTACCGTGCCAACAACACAAAACAGGGTTGAGAAAAGAGCTATGTAGGAAGGGGCCACCATCGGCAGACCCGGTGGGGTAGGGTCGGATCCCACAGTTGTTTCGTTTGAGTGAGTTGTATGGTTCCATGGCTCGAATCTTATCAACAGAATTTCTTCAGTGTCTGCTGTAATGTTTGAATGGACCATCCTGAGATATGTTGGAAATGAATCCCAAATCAGTTTGCTCACAAAGAAAGTTTGAAATCTTTAAATCGACGGCCCCGAGAGCTTTCCGTGGAGAACGTTTTCAGTATAAATTGTCAGTCTTCAATGCATCATTAATTTCCGAGAGACATCGAGTTCTTGTGTTTGATTACCAAATCAATAATTAACGATCGTCCTCTTATATCCACATTGAAATCATATTATCGAAAAAGTTGCCTTCTCCATTATATCACAATAAAACATGGAAATAGAGAACGGCCAGAGTGCAAGTCCAGAAAACAAGTCCTGCAAACACGTCTTTTTGCAAGTCCAGAAAACACGTCTATCCAGTCAGCTGTAATGAAAATTACCAGTCTTTAGTTGGAGCACAACCGTTTCAGTGGCTTAGCAACTCAGCGTGGCGTAAATCCATCTTCGAAAAAGAATCTATGGATGAATAAAACAAAGACCACTTTGGATGATAAGGTTCGTAATTAGATATCAACCCAGTGGTGCAGGCGTCAAGTAACTAATAGAGACAGGGGTATCGACTAGATCAAGTACTGGCATGGGTTCTGCCGCTCACCGCAAAGAGTTCTGTCACTGACTTCTGAATGTGTGTGATCGGCACTGATGTCGCCTGCTCCTCTAAAAGACTCTCATAGGCTAAGCTCGAGTGACGAAAGTCGATATGTTGTCGGGATCATTGCTGCCGCTGGTCATGCTGGTGGTAATTTACTATCTCACTGTTGTCCACCTTCAGTTTATTGTCAAGCAAATCAATGGGCGGTCAAACCACCCAATCACACGTCAGCTTGTTAAACACTTCCGCCGAGAGCAACACAAAAGATCCAGTTAAAATATAACAGTAAAACTTTGTGGCACTTTCTGCCACGTGGATGCCATCATTGTTTGAGCCTGTAGAAACATATGCCCACATCCATAAATCTATTCCGTGGCCTGTGGGATATGTTTAGAGGTTGGGCTCGCATGCTGATGACTATTTACAGTAAATTTACTTTACGATTACAGATTGCTTGGGAGGAATATACTTCCATAGTTCTGCAAGCAGCAGCCGGGGAAATGCCCCCGCCTGTCTTACTAATGGCATAATCAATGCTAGAGCTGAAGGATGCGCCAATCATTGTAGGAGGGGTATTGATTAAGTCACGGCAGTGGCTGCCACCTGACGGTATCCGGAGAAGGTCATTGGGCAAGAACAGGTGGCATGCCATCCTTCTGTGTGAACAGTAGCAGCTAACCACATTTCAGGAGTGCTAAGTCACACATTTGAGTATCCACGCCATATCTCAGTGAGGTGCGGTCATGTAAAATAGGGCTTAAAGTCTCGTTCGAGGTATTATATGGCGACGTCCCACCACAGTGTAACTGAGTATGAACATGTGATACAGAGGGTTTCTATGTCAGATGACGTGATGATGAAACATTCTTTATAAACAAAATTCTTTGGAATAGATTCTTATCATTTCTTTCATTTCCGGGTTGGCAGGAGGAATGTGCTGTTACCGAGTTGTAACCATGTAGTTATGTAACGATCAATAGATGTCAGAGCTGTCAGGGTTTTTCGCGATGTAAGTATGACCTAAATATACAAGATTCAAATGAACTGTAATAGCACATGTCACATTATTCATGTTAGTCTGGGCATATTCAAACCGGGAATTATTCAACTTTCCATTTACTCAGACATGCGTATTCCATTTTTCATGGATCAAGGAATATAGCAATATGTTTTAATGGTGCAAGAAAGTCATTCAAAAAACCCATTTCGTTATGTCAATAAAACTGATAACAACCAACGAAGCCTAATTAATTACACGATTTTTACAAAATGGCATTCGAATTTAATGAGATTATTTTGTGTAACGTCTAAATCAATCAGTGGTGCAGTCCATAAAAAGTTATTTCTACAATTGTGGACGTTGAATGAGAATTTACGTTGTGAAGGCCCTCAAACGTGTAAAATACTGTGATTGGTTTAAGTCATTCTGATTAGGTTTGACATGTAACACGCTATCACATGCTTCGACACTTTAATGACGACTCTTGACACTTGAGAATTAACTAAAAATCTTTTTACAATCATGAAATCATACATTTAAAATATGCGTTAGGTCTACATAACACATCCTTTATTGAAAAGACGCGTTTGCTGAGTATTGTAGCGTTATAATATAGTGGTACTGATTTGTCAAATGATGTGTTACATATTTCCCAGAGACGCGATGATGGCCATGCACATATACCAGTATATGCATACGGCCAACAAAAACAAGGGAGAACAAAACCCAACATTTTACAATACTGTGGCGTTGTATCTCATGTCATGCATTTACAATACTGTGGCGTTGTATCTCATGTCATGCAGTTACAATACTGTGGCGTTGTATCTCATGTCATGCAGTTACAATACTGTGGCGTTGTATCTCATGTCATGCATTTACAATACTGTGGCGTTGTATCTCATGTCATGCACTGTGGCGTTGTATCTCATGTCATGCAGTTACAATACTGTGGCGTTGTATCTCATGTCATGCAGTTACAATACTGTGGCGTTGTATCTCATGTCATGCATTTACAATACTGTGGCGTTGTATCTCATGTCATGCAGTGGCGTTGTTCATGTCATGCATTTCATACAATACTGTGGCGTTGTATCTCATGTCATGCACTGTGGCGTTACAATACTGTGGCGTTGTTATCTCATGTCATGCAGTTACAATACTGTGGCGTTGTATCTCATGTCATGCATTTACAATACTGTGGCGTTGTATCTCATGTCATGCATTTACAATACTGTGGCGTTGTATCTCATGTCATGCAGTTACAATACTGTGGCGTTGTATCTCATGTCATGCAGTTACAATACTGTGGTTGTATCTTGTATCTCAATGGCGTTGTATCTCATGTCATGCATTTACAATACTGTGGCGTTGTATCTCATGTCATGCAGTTACAATACTGTGGCGTTGTATCTCATGTCATGCAGTTACAATACTGTGGCGTTGTATCTCATGTCATGCATTTACAATACTGTGGCGTTGTATCTCATGTCATGCATTTACAATACTGTGGCGTTGTATCTCATGTCATGCAGTTACAATACTGTGGCGTTGTATCTCATGTCATGCATTTACAATACTGTGGCGTTGTATCTCATGTCATGCATTTACAATACTGTGGCGTTGTATCTCATGTCATGCATTTACAATACTGTGGCAATGTCATGCAGTTACAATACTGTGGCGTTGTATCTCATGTCATGCATTTACAATACTGTGGCGTTGTATCTCATGTCATGCATTTACAATACTGTGGCGTTGTATCTCATGTCATGCAGTTACAATACTGTGGCGTTGTATCTCATGTCATGCAGTTACAATACTGTGGCGTTGTATCTCATGTCATGCATTTACAATACTGTGGCGTTGTATCTCATGTCATGCAGTTACAATACTGTGGCGTTGTATCTCATGTCATGCATTTACAATACTGTGGCGTTGTATCTCATGTCATGCATTTACAAGGCACGCAGTTGGTGACTGGTTGAGCACGGTTTTACGTCGCTTTTAGCAATATTCCAGAAATATCACGACAGGAGACACCAGAAAAGGGCTTCAGGCATTGTACACATGGGTGGAATCGAACCCGGGTCTTCAGTGTGACAAGCGGACGCTTTAACCACTAGGCTACCCGACAGCTCCACGTGTACACACAACCCAAAGTGTGTGGCGCCTGTAGGGAGATAATATACACAAAGAACTTAATTAAGCACCCCCTGTATTTTTGCAAACGTCTCGTGGTGACCACGATGGAGAAACAGTTTTTCTGACCGGTATGATCCTTTGACTCATAAAACACAACAAAATGATTGGAATAGATGTTGATTTTATGATGATATGTGCTCATTTAAAAAACACTGATATTCATACAAAACCATGTCTGTACACGTATGGCCCTGGAGTGTTTAATGTTGAATTCATGTCCCAGATATGCTCCAAAGGGTTAAGCTCGGGCTCATTGAATCGTGAGATATGTCAGGAGGTCCTTAACTAAGTTCTTTGTGTATATAATGTGTCAATGAATAGAAAAAATGCCGAATTGCAGGTACAGTAGCGAACAGGGAGAGGCTGCAATGACACCTGGGCCTAGAAACCACAACCAGCCAAGATCGTCTTATTAAACAGCGAATTAAACACCAGCTCGATGCAGCCTGCCTGAAAGCAAGGAATTATGTGAAAGGTGTGAGCCTAACAGCTTATCATAGAGGCAGCAAAGATAGGGATAGGCAACAGCATGGACAGGCAACTTGTGGGTGTGGTAGTGGTGAGTAGTATGCCAGGGCAAACATTCTCCATGACCAGGATCAGTATGAGGACGGTAGTGTCATAGTGTGGTAGTGGTGAGTAGTGTGCCAGGGCAAACATTCTCCATGACCAGGATCAGTATGAGGATGGTAGTGTCATAGTGTGGTAGTGGTGAGTAGTGTGCCAGGGCAAACATTCTCCATGACCAGGATCAGTATGAGGACGGTAGTGTCATAGTGTGGTAGTGGTGAGTAGTATGTCAGGGCAAACATATTCCATGACCAGGATCAGTATGAGGACGGTAGTGTCATAGTGTGGTAGTGGTGAGTAGTGTGCCAGGGCAAACATTCTCCATGACCAGGATCAGTATGAGGACGGTAGTGTCATAGTGTGGTAGTGGTGAGTAGTATGTCAGGGCAAACATTCTCCATGACCAGGATCAGTATGAGGACGGTAGTGTCATAGTGTGGTAGTGGTGAGTAGTGTGCCAGGGCAAACATTCTCCATGACCAGGATCAGTATGAGGACGGTAGTGTCATAGTGTGGTAGTGGTGAGTAGTATGCCAGGGCAAACATTCTCCATGACCAGGATCAGTATGAGGACGGTAGTGTTCCATAGTGTGGGAGTGTGAGTAGTAGTGTGCCAGGGCAAACATTCTCCATGACCAGGATCAGTATGAGGACGGTAGTGTCATAGTGTGGTAGTGGTGAGTAGTATGTCAGGGCAAACATTCTCCATGACCAGGATCAGTATGAGGACGGTAGTGTCATAGTGTGGTAGTGGTGAGTAGTGTGCCAGGGCAAACATTCTCCATGACCAGGATCAGTATGAGGACGGTAGTGTCATAGTGTGGTAGTGGTGAGTAGTATGTCAGGGCAAACATTCTCCATGACCAGGATCAGTATGAGGACGGTAGTGTCATAGTGTGGTAGTGGTGAGTAGTATGTCAGGGCAAACATTCTCCATGACCAGGATCAGTATGAGGACGGTAGTGTCATAGTGTGGTAGTGGTGAGTAGTGTGCCAGGGCAAACATTCTCCATGACCAGGATCAGTATGAGGACGGTAGTGTCATAGTGTGGTAGTGGTGAGTAGTGTGCCAGGGCAAACATTCTCCATGACCAGGATCAGTATGAGGACGGTAGTGTCATAGTGTGGTAGTGGATAGTAGTATGCCAGGGCAAACATTCTCCATGACCAGGATCAGTATGAGGACGGTAGTGTTATAGTGTGGGACTGTATAACACATGGAACATTCAGGGTTAAACATCACCTTACGTGACTTCAATGACGACAGCACCAGCGTCACATTTACTGTGACAGTTTAGTACTTTAACGTGAAGCATTAACCTGACATTATGCTTATCAAATACATCATTTAGGTCTTTAGGTAGGGGAGGTTATGTACCACTATTAATGGCGACACACGAACGTCGTATCCACGGTTGCCGAAAGTAATTGCATACTACCCTTGTGTAAAATGGCAGTGGATGTCCTTCTGGTCCGAAATCAATCTTCAATATACGTTGTGATCTTTGATTGCAGTATTCTTCGCGGCTTGATGCAGGCGTATTACCATGTCGATACCACTCAGACACACGTGCTTTATTGAATACGGGTTCCTTCATCTCATACATACTACGTACATTTTTCACAATCACTGCCAGATGAGTATTCTAAAGCGAGAAAAATGTCTTTGCTAAATGTTTTCCAGTAATTGGTTGAACCAGTACATCATCTTATAGTGTGTGATTGTTTGTTCGTTACTTTAAATACGAAGGGACCGTTTATGGCAATCCGTACTTAATCTACCTTTCTGTGTTTGTCAATGTCGATCCATCTACAATAATCATGCCAGCATAGCAGGCTCATATGCTTACTTATAGACACCACTCTTGAGTGATGTGTGTATATGTTCACAGTCATTTAGCCTACAACATTCCCATACTGAGCCAAAAAGGACCCACTCGAGTCTCAGATCACTTCCTGTTAGTCTGAAATCAAACACATAAACATTGTTGGTCCATAAGCTGAATTACATCCCGGTTACCTGCTAGATACGATCTCAGTACCTGGCACTTGCTGGCCCGAAGCTTTTGACTGGCTTCCTTACACTGCCCTATGTACCAGATATATCAGCTACATATCTACAGCAATAGTTTGGGGAGGATATGTAATAGGTATATATATGCATCATTAAATGTATAGGTGGGGAGGTTACGTGCCAGATATATCAAATACATCATTAGATCGATATGGGGGTTAGGGCATGTATTAGATATATCAAATATTTCTTTGAGTTATAGCTAGTTGAGGTTCCTGTGCAATAGTTAAATCAAATACTCTACTAAGATCGAGACGTGAGGAAGTATGTACCAAATAAATAAAATACACTATTTCAGAGTTCTGGTTTAGGAAGGCCCTGTAATAAATATATCAAATACAGCATTAATTTCTATAGGGAGTGGAGGTTATGTACCAGATACTGGGGTGCATGTCAAGAATATCATTTAGATCAATAGGATAAATAGAGAATCTCACCCGAGTGACTTTTGATATCAAATATATCACCACGAGTTGATAAAGTAACAATATCCGAGGCTTGCCGAGGATGTTTTTACTTTTATCAACGAGTGTTGATATATTTGATATCAGAAGACACGAGGGTGAGATTATATTTATCATCAACAATCACTCTTCATTAGTTTTCAATCAAAAATGTACATCTCCGAACACAGTACTGCCATTAGATTTGCAGTGCAGCGATGTCATAACATTGTGACGTCAACAAGTTCATGACGTCATAGCATTGTCAGGGCATTGTACAAAATCTACTGTCAAAACGAGATATCGTCTGATCTCACGGAAGCGATATCTCCTGTGGAACACAGTTTTGGATGATAAAGGGGTTTATGTGCCAAATACATCAACTACATCATATATATCGATAGGCAGGGAACATACATCACTTATAGCAACAGGTTGGTGATGTTATTGTCCAGCTACATCATACAGCAAGAAGTAGGAGAAGGGTAATCGCATACTCAAAACAACGCAGGCTTACGTCTCTTAGACACGTCAGAATCCGATTGTGAATGTATTCGAATCATTATTTCCCTGTGAATGTGATCCTTTATCGGACTGAACATATCTTATACCAGCTTAGACACTATAACTATCTCCATCAACCAAGTACATCACACTACATTGTGTTCACTGCAGATCTGAAACTCAGGAAGCACGAATTGTCGTTGCAGAACATCTAATGCACTTCTCTGTTACAAAGCTTCACGCATTCAGTTTTATTTAAAGTTGATTACAGATTAACATCACAGTGGCAAGTTCAATATCAGCCTTGGTAACGTCAAAGTGCCTTATCAGTGTGCTTTTGAAGAATGATTGATGTCCATTGATTTTACCAGAGACAGCTAACTCATCATCGGTGTCTTGTAACATTGAGCCATTAAGAATAATTTCACATTCCCGGTTAGCACTGTGAAAGAAAGAAAAGCTGATTGTGATTTTAACTGACCCTTAGCCAGCCCATTCATAAGAAAACCTATATCTAGTTTTGGGATGAAACTAGACTAATTTATAGTTGCAAACAGAATCATCGTCATAGTTGTATGTTTGCATCTATTCTGAGAAAATCGTTCTCCAAGAAAGTCATAGACAGTAGCAGCAGTTTCCACGACTTTGACATGGTAATCATACAACATGCATATACACTTACAATAAATCTGGTACCACATCAGTAACCAGTACATTCACAACGTAACATCAGCCCAGTTCCGTGTAGTGTTCTGTATGTGTCACACACATTCTTGATGAGCGAGGAAGTGACCACGTGGATGTGATCATAGGAACGTAGCCTATTTGGGGTTGGGTCTGTAATGCGATCTGTGGTGCGATCACTACGACAGCCAGAACGAAACTACATGTTGTCCATGGAAGATCACAAGACAACACACTGGCACCAACAGCGGTGCAATTTGCGGGCTAAATGACGAGAACGCTTTTAAAGACGATAACGCTCATATCAACCGTGCACATTAGGTAACTGACATCCTACCACCTTGTCCCTGTAGAGCACGTCCAGCACCATGGTAGGTAGTCCTGTACGCGCTCGCCAAAAGCGCCTGCAATGAAAGAAGACCATGGGAAATTGATTCGGACCATGCCACGTCGTATATACGAGACTTTGACCAATGATAGGGACATGACCCTTTATTGATTAAGTCATGTCAAACGTTATATCATTTTTCCTACAAACCCTGAGGTCTTTCTTGGTTCTTTGCACTCTTGGATTCAACTTGTCATGATACACCCAGTTCTTCTTTCTAATCCACTCTTTATCGTCACGTAATACCTCTCTTTATTTCTGTTGCCTTCAAATATCCCGGACTTCTACTTGTTGCTGTTATATATTGCCTGCAGAGGCCTATCCGAGCTGAAAAAGCTCGCCTGTGATAGCATTAATTTAGACATTTGTTTTGCTTTAATTTAGCCTATCATCTGTATACAGTATAACTTGAATATATACAAAAATGAATTCAGGAAATTACAACACTGTTATCACGCAAAATGCATCACGTTTATCAGTCAATATGCATCAAAGTGTCACATGCACCTAAACAGTGGCGCCAAACCGGTTACACTAAACACAGCGCTGTCCGTAAGAGTTCATTATCTTTATCCTATTGACTACTTCGAAACGGCAGTGGTCTTATAAGCTAGATATTACTGTTCGTGCAGTCTCGGCGGCACCATGCCTCTGCCATAGTAACAGTGGAGGCCCTATCCTTTGGAGGTAAACAAAGGACACTTGCAATATAACCTTCTGAGTTTATTGTTTAATATATTGATGCTTCTTAGATCTTGAAAGGAAGGGAATGGAATCCCATTAAAGTCTTTGATGAGTCAGTATCATATTTTTTTCAGATTGAATCCTGAAAACAAATGTTATTACATGTTTCATGTTGGCACACATGCATTATTTTAACGAGTTTATGTGGTGTCATTACATTGTATCAAACTTGTACGCATTTCGGTGTTGATAATTTGTCAAAAAGCAATATATTAACCTATGAATGTAAATATATCACCTGACATAGAGAAGCGGTATGGGAAGGGCATATTTACTTTCAAACCACGCATGTACAGACATGAGTGAGTGTGGTTTTCGCCGCTTTAAGCAATATTCCAGGAATATCACGGCCGTGGACACCATGAATGGAATCGAATCCGGGATATCGAGCTAACCACTAGGCTCTCCAAAGCCCACAAACATTTGGAGCATTACGTTGAAAAAACGATGCACTTGAAAAGTACCTTTCACATTTTCCAGAGCTCATACCATATGATGACTGCACTGACATACGAAGACATCAGCTTCAGGATTATTAGCGAACAATCGAAAAGCCTGACTTTTTATCCCAAAATTACATCAACATGATTCACAAATTTAATTATACGATTTGTTTGCATGCTGTGATTGCATGTTAAACCACATCGTATAAGAGCGTGCGTGTCTAACTGACATACTGATGTACGGACATGTTGAGTATTGCAGACAGCCCGTGCTCCAGTTCTGTAGTTACACATTGTCTCATCACAAAGAGCCAAGCTGGAACATCTTCACGCAAATCTCTTGCAGACTGGTCTCCGTTAAACGTCTCCATCATGCCACGTCATTGCCTTAAGTGAAAGGCGTGAGATAGTGACGTGAATAGTAAGGTAGTTGTTATTTACTTGAAATAACAGTGTGCAAAACTTGCTGAAGCATAATCAGGGGCTCCTTTCACGAAGCTACCTTTACTAAGTTTAACCTTAACTCCATTCTTTAACATTGCACTAAGGTTACCTTTGACTTACGATCACCTTAGTGCTTTGTGAAAGGAGGCCCAGATGGTAAACGTGGCTAGTGTAAAGCTGCATTTCAGAGAACCTCACCGAAACGCTTGGGAACATAACGGAATGACTAACGCAACAGATATATCTGAAATCAACTGATACGGAGCTTCACATCTGAATAGCTGTTTCAAACTTTATTAGAGAAACACGTTTTGTTTTCGTAAAATGCATTAATATATTTAATAAAAAATATATCACGAGTAGTGTACGCAGTAACGTCGACAAACAAACACATCATCCAGTCGTGTTTGCTCCTGTAACGATACATTAATTGCAATACTTCGTTCCGACGAGAAAATCAATTACTTGTATGTTAATGGCTCACTATCTGAATGAAAAATTGAGAAAATATGCGAATGGCTGAATCGTGAGTTTCTGGAGCAGTTAGTCACCATATATATTCAAAGACCAATATTCAGCGTTGCCTAAGGGTGATTAAAAGTCATGTAATGCTGTTCGACCTGGGGAAGACATAACACAGACACATCACTTTACTTATTCAGCATCTCTAATTCCCTAAATACCAGAGACGTCTCCCTGAACATACCACCTCCCATACGCTTCCTTAGTTTCATCCGTGAATGCAATTATCAAAGCGACGATTGCAATTAGTATGTGCATTGACTAGGAGCTCTGGCAAGTGCAACAGCTGTAATAACCCATTATACCTTTTCTCATCATTAAGCTGCACATCGTTTATCAAAATAACGTATCGTGTAACTGTGTTTGAACATAGATTCTTTCATTGAAGGCACTGTAGCGATTTCAGTGGGCTGTCGATTGTTCTCAACATGTCGGACCTTTATTACAGAGTGGACTAATGAAGATGTAGGGTATTTGCGTCGATATAATCAAGGCCATCATAATACTAATTATTCCCTTGCCTCAGCATGTTATTGACTAAGTTTACACATGCAGTAATTATACGCATATAGTTATTTATGGCTTCGGTTTGTGCCTACATTTTGTATTCTTTTACTTGCACAGCAGTGGGTATTCGACAAAAGCAACATACTAACCACATGTGAGTGAGTGAGTTTGGTTTTACGCCGCTTTTAGCAATATTCCAGCAATATCACGACGGGGAACACCAGAAATGGGCCTCACACATTGTACCCATGTGGGGAATCGAACCCGGATCTTCGGCGTGACGAGCGAACGCTTTAACCACAAGGCTACCACACCGTCCCACCAAGTTCATGTAGGTAACTAGAATAAAATCAATATAATCATACAGTGTCTAATTAGTTATCACATACCCGCCTTTAACCTCCATTCCGTGTATGTTGAACTACACATGTATAAGTATAATGTTGTGTTGATCATTTCCGTTTTAATGATTCTGAATGCATGTCAATAATTAAAATTTAACAACTGGTCACCGTATCACAAAAGGTCCAATTTTCCGCTGTGCTATTTTCAAAATTTCACTTTATAGAGCGTCAATTGATAACCAAAATAGCCTCCTGTTTGTAATATTTAGCTTTACTAAACATCACGTGTTTAAACTAATGTCTTTGGTTTTCATTTTTCTGCTTCAGTGTAAAATTGTGTTTAAAGTTTGTGAAAATACCATTTTGTAGCGTTTCAACAAACATTTACATCAGTAAAAGAGGACATTTGATCCAACATAATTCAGTCATTTTCATTTTAAATGCAATCATATTCAAAGAGCGGCTGGCGTATATTTCACAAAGCAACACTTGTTTACTCGGTGTCTAATACGTGGAGTATGATTGCCAGCTAGGCTTTCACCACATGGCACAAAGTCTGGGCTGTTTTACTTTAGAACAACTGAGAGAACACATTCGTCCACGGTTTACCGTGATGGTTAACATGGCCATTTTCTTGTAAAGATAAGAGGTATCTGCAAAGGATCTGTTGTTTAATCGCCATTATGAAGCCTGGGTAGTGTTATACGTGCTGTACCTTTATGTTATGGATTCAGCTCACGATATTTAAAGTGCCAAACCAGTCACTACTCAGACCCTCTAGACAGAATCACCTCCAGGACATAAACACAACAAAGTCTTCAGAACAGACGCTCAACACACGAGGCCAGGGCAGAAGGGTTAATATCTTATTTATGGTAATCTGTATTCTGTGATTACACTATTTCATATAATCCCGTCCCTGACAAAGAAACTGATCCATTGACTGACTGATTCATAATAGTGTTGCCATAGTCTTTAGAATCATGCCATCTTCTACTCAGACTAATAGCTTCTAGAGTTTCAATTCTTATGAAGCTTAATTCCCGAACGCTTGACTGAGATGAAATGACGTCAATGCATCTTTTTACAATTAAAGCCAGAATGTGTTAAAATTGACTTAATTACTTCACAAAAAATCACATCCAAATTACCTGTTTATGAACCAGTCATGACCCCCAAATTACACTCTCAACCATATTTATATTCAACATATAATAATAATTGTATGGTAATAGGCGTCCATTATGTATTGGCTATAAAGGTTATTTAATAAAACCCGTAGACCGAAACACCCATTTCCTTTTCAAATATGGCAACATTCATAAGAATCAAGAAAGACGTTGACTTCCAGTCATTATTTACAATTTAATCAAACTTTGCATAGTAAGGCTCGACTGATGCTGACAAGCTGTTCCATGAGAACCTGCTCTGGGACTTGGCAAACGGTCAAGTGATAGGATGAGTGCTTAGTATACTATGGACCCCAATACAGACTTGCTAACTGTAAACCATTTCTGTATGTCACATACACGTCTTGTGGTAGGCGAATGATCTAGCCACCACGAGATGATTGCATGCTCTGAATAACCTAGTTTTGGGTTGCTCCTGGCCTATAAGACTTGCTTTTGAGTGTGACGCTTTGTTAATGATGGATTTGTGTATATGTGCAAATTTGGTCATGTTGCTGTATGGCTGCAATAATGTCAGTGCGATGTAAATATCAAGTCACTCCCTCAACTGGCCAATAGAATCTGTATAAACAGTATGGCTATCCGAAATATGTTTTACACATTTCTTTAAATATATTTTTTATGATTGGATGGCATTCCTTTAAAATTGTGTAGTTTGTTCTCGTCGTTGAATTTTCTTACATGTAATAAATAAGTAAATACATAAAAATTGCTCACATGTAAAGAGATATGATAATCATGCTCGTCTTTTAACCTTTATCAAAATAGTGAGAATTGGTTGTTTTTTAAAACAAAATAAACAAGAAAACATACAGGTATGCGGTTATACATTTCCTATGTATTGCAAGAAACAAGAAGTTGTTATCCACGTACTTTTGTGTTTTCTTATTTACTCACCAATATCTAGAATACCATTCAAACAGATAGAGAAAACACCAGTTATATTTGTTGACTAATTCCTTAGAAGTACACGTGTAACATACTGAACCACAACAGAGACGTCGCTTTTCAATACCAAATGCAAGATTTTGTTCATACAAATGGTACTTTATTTTAATTGTATCGTTTTATTAACATGTTTTCCAGTCCAAATTGACAGTTATTGCAACATATGATATATTTGGGATTACGCTTTCTCAGTAAAGTACAGATTCTAGTACTATTTTGGGGTTGAGTCCCATACGGGATTCGAACCCGCACCCTCAGAGTCAGGCAGCTCAGCCACCGCGGCTTCCACAAAAATGGAAGTCGGACAACTGGTAGTCTAGACTGCGGACTTTGTGTACCCCTCTGATAAGTGTTAACTGGCACGGCTCCCACGGCCGAAAGCTATGAAATACACAATGCCATTTTAGAAAGTGGTCAAATGTAACATATGTTATATTTGGGATTACACTTTCTCAGTAAAGTACAGATTCTAGTACTTTTGGGGGGTTGAGTCCCATCCGGGATTCGAACCCGCACCCTCAGAGTCAAGCACCTAATCGCCAGCACACAAAGTCAGACGCCTAGACCGCCCAGCCACCGCGGCTTCCACAAAAATGGAAGTCGGACAACTGGTAGTCTAGACTGCGGACTTTGTGTACCCCTCTGATAAGTGTTAATTGGCACGGCTCCCACGGCCAAAGGTATGAAATACATAATGCCATTTTAGGAAGTGGTCAAATGTAACATATGTTATATTTGGGTTACATTTTCTCAGTAAAGTACAGATTCTAGTACCTTGTTTTGACAGTCATTACCAACATCATTGTGTTTTCTGATGAAAAAGCATATCGACAAAACGCACCTAAAATGGCAGACGTGGCAAAAGGTTCCGTATGACATTCGTGAAAATGAAAATGCACATGCATATCGTGACAACCCTACCAATGAAAGCGAGTCCCAAACTCGCCTGAAATCATTTTTGTTTTGACACAATCGCCATGGCACTACTTACGAGAGATCAGAGGAACCAAGTCTTGGGACGATTGCAAGTTGGCCATACTGCACGGAAGGTAGCCAATCATTTTAATGTTCATGTTTGGACAGTCTACCGACTGCAGGAGTGATATCAGGTCACTAACAGCATACAAGACCGTCCACGCAGTGGGCGACCTTCAGTAACATCACAACGTCAAGACCTACACCATCTGCAGGATCGCTTCCCCAGAGAGACGGAAACAGCACGCGAGATCATTGGGACTCACAACAGACCCATCAGTGCCGATACTGGGCGTCGACGTTTGCGCGGGAGAAACCTCTGCTTTCACAAACCATATCGTAGTCCTGTCCTCACCGCTCATCATCGCGAAACCCGACTGCAATGGGCAACTCATTGACAATGGAGAACTGTGCTTTCATCTCATGAAAGCCGATACTGTGTTTCGACAGTCGATGGCAGAGTGAGAGTATGGTGAACGCGTGGGGAACTATTTTCCAACAGAGTATTGTTGAAAGAGACTCATGGGGTGGCCCAAGCATCATGATGTGGGGTGCAATCGGTCTGAACCAGATAGTTAGCATCGTGGTGTCCAGAATCTCGGTCCAGGATGAGGAAATGACGTGACAGCTGCTCGCTATATTGACTAAGTCATAAGACCCCACGCTGTACCACATTTTGGACATTACAGAAATCACATCTTCCAGCAAGACGAAGCTCGTGCCCACACCTGCAGAGTAGCATTCCTAAGACAACATGGCATCCCAACCTACAATAGCCTGCACTCAGTCTTGATTTGAGTCCAATAGAACACCTTTGGGACGCGATTCAAAGAAGACTGAATGACCTCCACCCAAGGCCGACACCTGCTGCTGGACTCGATCAGGCATTTCACAGAGTATGGACCCACACACAAGGCCACACAATACTGACTTTTAGGTATCTTAATGGTACCAATTTTGGTGATTTGTTTGTGTGAACTCTAAATGTGATTCCTGAAAATGTGTTAACCATATTTGTCAAGTTTGAACTCAATCCTCCGTTTTGATTGTTAATTAGAGTGAGTTAAAGTGTGTGCTTTAAGAAACCGCTATCGGTGCGACATTTCTTTTGTGGTTCAGTATATATTCAAGATTGTGTCCAGTTGATGTACAAATATATCCTGAACAGTATACTTATTATCCGTCTGATTAATGAAATTAATTAAATAGTCACTCCATCGTCACTTTTCATATAAACTAGATGCTACACAAACTATTACATATATTTTAGAGCCATATTATTCATGTTCGAAAATCAATTCTGGAGATGAAAAAGCTGAAATTGTGAACATTTTTACATCAAACATCAAATGTAAAATGGTTATAATGAAGAAACAAACAGTGGTAATGATTCAAAATATGGATACTTATGCATGAACCACACCAATCCCAAAACATCGAAGTTTCTTTGTTTTGTCTTGGCTAGACAAAACTGTGGGAAAATGAGAATACTTGGTAGCTGATGGAACGTATCTAGTCAGCTGGTAAACAGTAGTTACAGTTCACAATCATTCTCCATGTACCATCCATCAAACAAACTTCATCGGACCGGAGTCTGTTAATGTACATCCTGTACGATACGCTCGACCAACGGCCAAGTCTCTGATTTGCATTCTCCGATAATCCACACAATACACCGTCAGGCGAAAACGAATTCTGCAGATCAGAGAATACATATATCCAATACCTCAAAACATGTAACTGTGATAATATTAATAGGAGAACATACTGGCCACTTACGCATTGACTGTAATCTTTGGCAGTCGTTAAGTATGTTGACACACCTTACAATCATAACATCCACACACTACAAAACAGATATCCTATTAGAACTGGTTGATAACAGAAACTTATTTCATCTCTGTAAACCAAATAGAATCCACTTAAGCAAGCTGTCTGATCACACAATTTAAGGAACTATTCTTTCTTCAGCAGGACAAGCGGAGTGATACTTCTGCAGCACCAAGGTATCGTTTTACTCTAAACTGGAATGGGCAAACTTTCATCCCTTATGAAGATGTAACACATTGTTGTGATAACACAATTATTGTGGTTTACACAACATGGATATGCAATGGATAATGTGAGCAGCATCTCAGAATGGAAGCATACACTATACACTTAAGAGTAATCATCATTCTATAGTTTCTGAAAGAGCTTCTGACAATAGAAAGTAGGTACATCCCACCTCCATACATGAACGCCTGAATTCGCGTGAACTGACAGTCCATATATGCCACATTCAGTGAGGAGGATGCAATGTATTACAGAAAAGATGCGAGGAGATCGTTAAGGCTGATGTATCTTCGACACAGCATCTCCAATATCCAAATATATTGACCAGGTACAAAGCTCTGACACCGAATTGATGCATGACCTCCATCTACAATATTCTTGTAAAGCACTGAATTGTAGCTTTGTGAGATCTGTGTACACAAGAACTTGTTCTGCCACATGTGGCCCCATCTCATTGCGGCTGCTATCATGGTTAACGTCTCCTGCTGTTTGTATTCCAGCCTAGTACCTGGTATGTCCATACCCCAGCACCTATAAACATAATCTCCATCAAACATTCCACTACAGCCGTTCCTGCAAGCATTCATCTGTACAGTAGATATAGGACGAGCATACCATTAAACTCAACAGAAACTGAAAACATCACCTTCGATGCTTGAACAATGTTGTCTTTCAAATTGGTCGTTTCCACATGGATGTACGACCTTCTCGCATAATGAACATTCTTGTTCAGTGTTCCAGCCAGCACTTTGATTTGTTTACGTACTCTCTTCCGCGCTTACTAAAACGTGAAAGGGCAGTAGTAAATACGACTGCATCAATCATGATCTCCAATACAGTAATGCAGTATTTGGGTTCGACTCTACTTTTGATCACCCGTGAAGAATTACAATTGGTCTCCAGTAATCCATGGTTATTATAAGAGGCGACTAACGGGATCAGATGGCCAGGCTCACTGACTTGGATGACACATGTCATGATACCAAATACACTTCTCAGAGGCACGTCGCCAACATTTTGAACAGCGTTGAGTTTTATCCCGTTCGTCCTTATTAGCTGATAAGTTCAGTGTGTGTGAGTTCCGGTTTTAAATGAAACTTCCTCACGCACCCATTGGGCCGCTTGCTTGTAAATCCGTGAGCAAGGAATCCAACTCCCCAAGCCCTCATTAACGCAATACATTTGGATACCTATTTATACATTTCCAGTTTTAGAATCCTTGCAGGGATTTAGCTGCCCAGAAGGCATTTTGTACCTTACATCCGAAACAAACATTAGTTTACCATTTAATTACAACTAACAATACCAAAGGATGAGGCAACAGATGTGAACACATACAGTGAAACCTGGATAAGTAAAACTCCAAGGGATCATGGCAAAAGTTGCTACTTATTCGTATTGCCACTTATCCATCCAAGCAAGCTGTATCACATTTCAAAGTAAAGCAAATATACATCGTATCCCCATTGTATCAAGGCAACCTGACCCGTTCATCGGGACCATTCATTAATTATATGCATATAAAAATAATAGAAAATAAATAGATAAATACAAATGTGATTCATTTTTAATATCAACATTCGCCATTAAAAACCATTTCATATACATGTAAAATCACCTCTTATGATTTCATGAATTTGAACAGCAAATCAGCATCACACTGTCGTTTCACTGTCAGGTTACACTAAAAGTTTCACGAGAATATCACAGGGAAAATAAAGAAGTCCTTGATACATGTCTGCTTGGTTTTTAAACAACATTTCAAGTCTTTCTCCGACATAATTTGCTAGCATAGAGAATCCTGTCAACACTATTGTACCATCAGGTTATGACAACACGAACTGCTCAGACATCATGTCAGAAAGTAACTAAAGATTGTGATTATGTGAATGTTATATAGCAAGAAATTGTAGCCCGCAGTCATCTTTCCTTTTATTCCGTGAATATACATCGGACATCGGCCGCACCAAACAGAAGAGGTATGCACAAATACGACAACTGAGACAATGGTGAAAAAAGAAACCATGGTTATTAATGGTAATGGTTGGTGACATTTGGACATTATCCCTTATGTTGAAAGAGGCCCCTGCAAACCTCCAACATGTAGGTATCGTGATAAATATAGTACCAATGACCTGTACATGAGTATAACAGGGGGTTTCAACGAGTAACCATTCACATCATGAGCACCACTTCCCTCCTCCCGCAGATGACATGCACTAAAACTACGATTTCTCACTGGACAGCTGTTACACAGAAATCCAACAGTGGGGGACATTGATTTGTGGGATGCAGCTGTACCGGTACAAATAAAGAGATGTAAACCATGAAGGTTTCTGTGTTGTAGCTGTACCGTACAAATATAGATATATAAAATATAAAGGTTTCTGTGTTGCAGCTGTACCGGTACAAATATAGAGATGTAAAATATAAAGGTCTTTTCGTTGTAGCTGTACCGGCACAAATATAGAGATGTAAAATATGAAGGTTTCTATGTTGTAGCTGTACCGGTACCAATATAGAGATGTAAAATATGAAGGTTTCTATGTTGTAGCTGTACCGGTACAAATAAAGAGATGTAAAATATGAAGGTTTCTGTGTTGTAGCTGTACCGGTAAAAATATAGAGATGTAAAATATGAAGGCTTCTGTGTTGTAGCTGTACCACTACCAATATAGAGATGTAAAATATGAAGGTTTCTGTGTTGTAGCTGTACCGGTACAAATAAAGAGATGTAAAATATGAAGGTTTCTGTGTTGTAGCTGTACCGGTACAATTACAGAGATGTAAAATATAAAGGTTTCTGTGTTGTAGCTGTACCGGTACAAATATAGAGATGTAAAATATGAAGGTTTCTGTGTTGTAGCTGTACCACTACCAATATAGAGATGTAAAAAATGAAGGTTTCTGTGTTGTAGCTGTACCGGTACAAATAAAGAGATGTAAAATATGAAGGTTTCTGTGTTGTAGCTGTACCGGTACAAATATAGAGATGTAAAATATAAAGGTTTCTGTGTTGTAGCTGTACCGGTACAAATATAGAGATGTAAAATATAAAGGTTTCTGTGTTGTAGCTGTACCGGTACAAATATAGAGATGTAAAATATGAAGGTTTCTGTGTTGTAGCTGTACCACTACCAATATAGAGATGTAAAATATGAAGGTTTCTGTGTTGTAGCTGTACCGGTACAAATATAGAGATGTAAAATATGAAGGTTTCTGTGTTGTAGCTGTACCGGTACAACTAGATAGAGGTCAAATATGAAGGTTTCTGTGTTGTAGCTGTATCGGTACAAAGGTTTCTGTGTTGTAGCTGTATCGGTACAAATAAAGATATGTAAAATATGAAGGTTTCTGTGTTGTAGCTGTACCGGTACAAATAAAGAGATATAAAATATGAAGGTTTCTGTGTTGTAGGTGTACCGGTACAACTATAGAGAGGTCAAATATGAAGGTTTCTGTTTTGTAGCTGTATCGGTACAAAGGTTTCTGTGTTGTAGCTGTACCGGTACAAATAAAGATATGTAAAATATGAAGGTTTCTGTGTTGTAGCTGTACCGGTACAAATATATAGAGCTGTACCGGTACGGTACAATAAAGAGATGTAAAATATAAAGGTTTCTGTGTTGTAGCTGTACCGGTACAAATATGGAGATGTAAAATATGAAGGTTTCTGTGTTGTAGCAATATAGAGATGTAAAATATGATGGTTTCTATGTTGTAGCTGTTGTAGCTGTAACTACCAATATAGAGATATAAAATATGAAGGTTTCTGTGTTGTAGCTGTACAGGGTACAAATATAGAGATGTAAATTATGAAGGTTTCTGTGTTGTAGCTGTACCGGTACAAATATAGAGATGTAAAATATAAAGGTTTCTATGTTGTAGCTGTACCGGTACAAATATAGAGATGTAAAATATGAAGGTTTCTGTGTTGTAGCTGTACCACTACCAATATAGAGATGTAAAATATGAAGGTTTCTGTGTTGTAGCTGTACCGGTACAAATATAGAGATGTAAACAATGAAGGTTTCTGTGTTGTAGCTATACCGGTACAAATATAGAGATGTAAAATATGAAGGTTTCTGTGTTGTAGCTGTACAGGTACCAATATAGAGATGTAAAATATGAAAGGTTTCTGTGTTGTAGCTGTACCGGTACAAATATAGAGATGTAAAATATATGAAGGTTTCTGTGTTGTAGCTGTACCACTACCAATATAGAGATGTAAAATATGAAGGTTTCTGTGTTGTAGCTGTACCGGTACAAATATAGAGATGTAAAATATGAAGGTTTCTGTGTTGTAGCTGTACCGGTACAAATATAGAGATGTAAAATATGAAGGTTTCTGTGTTGTAGCTGTACCACTACCAATATAGAGATGTAAAATATGAAGGTTTCTGTGTTGTAGCTGTACCACTAGCAATATAGAGATGTAATATAGAAGTTTCTGTAAAATAGCTGAAGTACAAATATAGAGATGTAAAATATGAAGTTTCTGTGTTGTAGCTGTACCGGTACAAATATAGAGATGTAAAATATGAAGGTTTCTGTGTTGTAGCTGTACCACTACCAATATAGAGATGTAAAATATGAAGGTTTCTGTGTTGTAGCTGTACCGGTACAAACATGGTGATGTAAACTATGAAGGTTTCTGTGTTGTAGCTGTACCACTACCAATATAGGGATGTAAAATATAAAGGTTTCTGGGTTGTAGCGGAACACTACCAATAAAGAGATGTAAAATATGAAAGGTTTCTGTGTTGTAGCTGTACCATGTACCAATATAGAGATGTAAAATATGAAGGTTTCTGTGTTGTAGCTGTACCGGTACCAATATAGAGATGTAAAAATATGAAGGTTTCTGTGTTGTAGCTGTACCGGTACCAACCAATATAGAGATGTAAAATATGAAGGTTTCTGTGTTGTAGCTGTACCGGTACAAATATAGAGATGTAAAATATGAAGGTTTCTGTGTTGTAGCTGTACCGGTACAAAATATAGAGATGTAAAATATGAAGGTTTCTGTGTTGTAGCTGTACCGGTACAAATATAGAGATGTAAAATATGAAGGTTTCTGTGTTGTAGCTGTACCGGTTGTAGATGTAAAATATGAAGGTTTCTGTGTTGTAGCTGTACCGGTACAATATATAGAGATGTAAAATATGAAGGTTTCTGTGTTGTAGCTGTACCGGTACAAATAAAGAGATATAAAATATGAAGGTTTCTGTGTTGTAGCTGTACCGGTACAACTATAGAGAGGTCAAATATGAAGGTTTCTGTTTTGTAGCTGTATCGGTACAAATATTTCTGCTGTATCGGATGTAAAGATATGAAGGTTTCTGTAGTTGTAGCTGTACCGGTACAAATATAGATATGTAAAATATGAAGATTTCTGTGTTGTAGCTGTACCGGTACAAATAAAGAGATGTAAAATATAAAGGTTTCTGCGTTGTAGCTGTACCGGTACAAATATGGAGATGTAAAATATGAAGGTTTCTATGTTGTAGCTGTACCACTACCAATATAGAGATGTAAAATATGAAGGTTTCTGTGTTGTAGCTGTACCGGTACAAATATAGAGATGTAAAATATGAAGGTTTCTATGTTGTAGCTGTGCCGGTACAAATATGGTGATGTAAAATATGAAGGTTTCTGTGTTGTAGTTGTAGTACAAATATAGAGATGTAAAATATAAAGGTTTCTATGTTGTAGCTGTGCCGGTACAAATATGGTGATGTAAAATATGAAGGTTTCTGTGTTGTAGGTGTACCACTACCAATATAGAAATGTAAAATATGAAGGTTTCTATGTTGTAGCTGTACAGGGACAAATATAGAGATGTAAACAATGAAGGTTTCTGTGTTGTAGCTATACCGGTACAGATTTGGAGATGTAAAATATGAAGGTGTCTGTGTTGTAGCTGTACCACTACCAATATAGAAATGTAAAATATGAAGGTTTCTGTGTTGTAGCTGTGCGGTACACTATGAAGGTTTCTGTGTTGTAGCTGTACCACTACCAATAAAGAGATGTAAAATATGAAGGTTTCTGTGTTGTAGCTGTACCACTACCAATATAGAGATGTAAAATATGAAGGTTTCTGTGTTGTAGCTGTACCACTACCAATATAGAGATGTAAAATATAAAGGTTTCTGTGTTGTAGCTGTACCACTACCAATATAGAGATGTAAAATATGAAGGTTTCTGTGTTGTAGCTGTACCGGTACAAATATAGAGATGTAAAATATAAAGGTTTCTGTGTTGTAGCTGTACCACTACCAATATAGAGATGTAAAATATGAAGGTTTTCTGTGTTGTAGCTGTAAACCGGTGCCTGTACAAATATAGAGATATAAAATATGAAGGTTTCTGTGTTGTAGCTGTACCACTACCAATATAGAGATGTAAAATATGAAGGTTTCTGTGTTGTAGCTGTACCGGTACAAACATGGTGATGTAAACTATGAAGGTTTCTGTGTTGTAGCTGTACCGGTACCATACCAATATAGAGATGTAAAATATGAAGGTTTCTGTGTTGTAGCTGTGAACGGTACCAAATATAGAGATGTAAATATGAAGGTTTCTATGAAGGTTTCTGAAGGTTTGTAGCTGTACCGGTACCAATATAGAGATGTGTAAAATATGAAGGTTTCTGTGTTGTAGCTGTACCACTACCAATATAGAGATGTAAAATATGATGAAGGTTTCTGTGTTGTAGCTGTACCGGTACAAATATAGAGATGATGTAAAATATGAAAGGTTTCTGTGTTGTAGCTGTACCACTACCAATATGGAGATGTAAAATATGAAGGTTTCTGTGTTGCAGCTGTACCGGTACCAAAATAGATTTATAAAATATGAAGGTGCCTGTACAAATAAAGAGATGTAAACAATGAAGGTTTCTGTGTTGTAGCTATACCGGTACAAATAAAGAGATGTAAAATATGAAGGTTTCTGTGTTGTAGCTGTACCACTACCAATATAGAGATGTAAAATATGAAGGTTTCTGTGTTGTAGCTGTACCACTACCAATATAGAGATGTAAAATATGAAGGTTTCTGTGTTGGAGCTGTACCACTACCAATATAGAGATGTAAAATATGAAGGTTTCTGTGTTGTAGCTGTACCACTACCAATATAGAGATGTAAAATATGAAGGTTTCTGTGTTGTAGCTGTAACACTACCAATATAGAGATGTAAACTATGAAGGTTTCTGTGTTGTAGCTGTACCACTACCAATATAGAGATGTAAAATATGAAGGTTTCTGTGTTGTAGCTGTACCGGTACAAATATAGAGATGTAAAATATAAAGGTTTCTGTGTTGTAGCTGTACCACTACCAATATAGAGATGTAAAATATGAAGGTTTCTGTGTTGCAGCTGTACCGGTACCAATATAGATTTATAAAATATGAAGGTGCCTGTACAAATAAAGAGATGTAAACAATGAAGGTTTCTGTGTTGTAGCTGTACCACTACCAATATAGAGATGTAAAATATGAAGGTTTCTGTGTTGTAGCTGTACCGGTACAAACATGGTGATGTAAACTATGAAGGTTTCTGTGTTGTAGCTGTACCACTACCAATATAGGGATGTAAAATATAAAGGTTTCTGGGTTGTAGCGGAACACTACCAATAAAGAGATGTAAAATATGAAGGTTTCTGTGTTGTTTCTGTAAAATATGAAGGTTTCTGTGTTGTAGCTGTACCACTACCAATATAGAGATGTAAAATATGAAGGTTTCTGTGTTGTAGCTGTACCACTACCAATATAGAGATGTAAAATATGAAGGTTTCTGTGTTGTAGCTGTACCACTACCAATATAGAGATGTAAAATATGAAGGTTTCTGTGTTGTAGCTGTACCGGTACAAATATAGAGATGTAAAATATGAAGGTTTCTGTGTTGTAGCTGTACCACTACCAATATAGAGATGTAAAATATGAAGGTTTCTGTGTTGCAGCTGTACCGGTACCAATATAGATTTATAAAATATGAAGGTGCCTGTACAAATAAAGAGATGTAAACAATGAAGGTTTCTGTGTTGTAGCTATACCGGTACAGATTTGGAGATATAAAATATAAAGGTTTCTGTGTTGTAGCTGTACCGGTACAAATATAGAGATATAAAATATAAAGGTTTCTGTGTTGTAGCTGTACCGATACAAATATAGAGATATGAAATATGAAGGTTTCTGTGTTGCAGCTGTACCGGTACAAATATAGATTTATAAAATATGAAGGTGCGTGTGTTGCAGCTGTAGTCTAAACTTTTGAAAGGAAGTATATAATTATTATTATTATTCCAATCTGTCTTGCTCCATCAAGAACCGGTGTTGCTGGGCGTTTGGTGATGCGATGTTTACTTTTTGCTAATTAGATATAATTTGCAATCGCTATGTCAAGTGTTACATGCATGTATGTTCATATATCATGTTTACAATAAATGAATAGCATATATTCTTATTTTCTTTCTTATTCAGTCTCAGTGGCTATGTGTGATACATGGAATCTTGGCCCGTGAAGATCCGAGTTAGAATTGATCTTCAACCACAAATGGTCGGGTGGTCAGGCTCTGTGACTTCCTTCATGGATTCTGTCGTATCGCAATTGCGTAAATCAGTTACCATTGGATTGTCTGGTCCAGACTCGATTGTTTACAAACCGCCGTCACTGAGCTGGATTTTCTGGTCCAGACTCGATTGTTTACAAACCGCCGTCACTGAGCTGGATTGTCTGGTCCAGACTCGATTGTTTACAAACCGCCGTCACTGAGCTGGATTGTCTGGTCTAGACTCGATTGTTTACAAACCGTCGTCACTGAGCTGGATTGTCTGGTCTAAACTCGATTGTTTACAAACCGCCGTCACTGAGCTGGATTGTCTGGTCTAGACTCGATTGTTTACAAACCGCCGTCACTGAGCTGGGGCATTGCTGAATGCGGCGTTAAACAACAAGCAAACAAAACATGGAACCTTGTAGCTAACATCTCAGATATACCACATAATAACTGGATTCTACGTTTAACCTGCACCCTTCTTATTCCTTCCTCTGTAGGGACTCCTGTTGAGAATATGTCCCCAGACACTTGGTACGCTGCACGTATGAAGGATCGCAGTGTTTGGGGAATCAGGCTCAGGCTCACACTTCTTCATACTCTCAGCTCTGTTCTATTTAAAAAAGAACAGTGAACAAAGAATGGAAATGCAGTACGTCTGTATGGGCTGCCTATGACCACACATCAGTCCCGTGAACAGTCAGTTGCCTGGCACTTTGACAGTTTATACAATAATATACTTAAACTTGCATTGTCTGGCGATATTTAGGACGTATGTAAATGCACAGCTAAGATATTATACGGGTAAACGCGAGGCAAGACTGAAGTTTTTGTACTCGAAAATTGACTGATTGTTGACATTTTGCCCTATGAAACGCCAGAGCCAAAATGTTTCCGACAAGTCTTCCCGGCATGATCCGCCAATTCTAAGCATTTGAGCTGTAATAGTTGTGGAACGCAAATGGGTTATTATTGTGGTATTTATTAGACAGAAATGCGCAGCATATTCAATGAAGACAGCATTTTTCCATTACTGTCTTATTTCTGGCTGTCATCTCAGCAATCTGTTTCTTCTCCTGATGATTAAACATGTAATTAACCCTGAGTGTCCATTTAATGAACCCATTTGCGACATAAAGTGTACGGTAAAATTATAAGGTTGACTCATGGCTTTGTTTTACGCCAGTACGTCTCAGCGTTTATTCGAAGTCATGGTTTCAACTGCAATGAACACGAAGAGGGCATAGTGTAATCATAGTATGGGGGCATTATATTATCACTGTTTATAAGGTGCAGTGTAAGGGGTTCGAGTGGATCAATACCCTCACTCCCACATTTCCAAATGCTGCTTGGAAGGTGTGGTCATCGGTGTGGTTTCTTGTGGGTGTTTTCCATATCACTCATTGATAATTTAATGTAAATTATTGTGAAGTAGACGAATGAGAACAACAGACTTGATTTATGCTCGATTAGCATTACTACCAACTCATATTTGGACAGGCTACTTAACCACAATAAACAATTAGTGCAAAACCTTTGACAAGTCTCTCAACATCAAATTCAGCGATTCATGTAAATTAATGCGACAAAACCCTTTCCATAATTAGATGGGGGTCTGCTGAAAGCCCATTCCGATGATAAACGTGAATCACTATCACATAGAAGGCAGAGAGGACACACAGATGCCTGCATAAGGCTGATATCAGTTTGTCCTCCACCGAAGGTAAATGCTTTCACGCTGCTGACCATTTATCAGATTTCATACTTGCTGTGTTTTGTCCTAACCAGTAGCCTGTCGTCAAGCCAACAATGTAACCGGGTGTCGCCTAAAAAATTATACATTACAAAAGCCAAAGGAAAGTGTGCGAATCTAGTAAATCAGAAAAAATACCTCAATATTCTGCAGATATGTGTAAGCATAAGAATATTTTATAGGAACAGGCTGAAGGAAGCTGTGGTCTTCAATGGTAACAGGATTGTTACATACACATAGAAAAGTATCAGTATGTTACCATTACCATACCACAGCAAAGGGACTAATAAAAATAGCAAGTTAACTTACTATCTGAATAAATTAACCCTCAGGGAATAAATAAGTGGCAACTCTAAACACAATAGGAATGGTCATCGCAATGAGTAGTATATACAATAGCGGTACGGGACCAGACCAGGGACGGACCTAATCGAGTACCGCTATTGTATACACTACTGTTGATGTGCATGTCAGATAGGAGATACATGACAATTATTCAGCAGTGGATGATCTGCAAGGGACTGTGTCGCGAGGTACGATCATCAACTCCTCTCTGACGAATGCTCTCAGCGGCCTGTCTTTCAAGTAGTACAAGTTCGGTTCGCCGTCTTTGATGCCGACCAGGTCTATGTTGTACGTTTTCATGGACCATATCGGCGCGTTTTCTGCTGTCTCCCTCGTATTCTCCTGACTGGTATAAGTATCTAACGCTGACATGGTCCGGTAATGTTTTCTCCGTTTTATCGCGACGTCGTGCCGCCGCCGGTGACGAATTGACGGATTTCATTTTGATGGCTTCGACAGGTCTTTTGCCCACGAGTCTGGTGACTTCGTTGTTGATGGCATCCACCACTCGTGGCAAGCGGATGACCCATTCGGTGTTTCCGTTTTCGGGATCCATCAAATCCTGTGAGTATTGGTGAGAGAACTGTACTGGCGTTCGGCTAGTGTGCGATTGAATCTCTCGACGATGGCTTGGCTACGGTGAGCTCCCGCTATGCCTCGTCTCACTGGTACTTAATAATAATAATAATGGATATTTTTAGTGCGCCATTTTCCACCCACTGATACATGCTCAAGGCGCTTGGCCAGAAGCTGCAACACGGCTCCCATGAACTCACATCCGGGATCGACTTGCAATACGTCAGGCCATGTCAAGCGACTGCGTTTGTAGATGCGTTCCAAGGCTTTGGCGACTTCGTTCAAATCTTTGGTCGTCAACGGTTCGGCTTCCTTGTAGCGACTGGCGACGTCGACGATCATCAGGGTGTACATGTAGGTTTTGCGCCTCACCCTGTCGTGAGGTAGAATTAGGAGGTCGGCTTGGTGGATGTGATTCGGTGTCGAAATGTCGAATTTTCTTCTCGGGACGTAGCGAGGCACCGGCAGGTAGACTTGCCAGATGGCTTGTTTTTTTAGCCAGGCTTTGGCTTTCTCTTCGGAGACTCGAGCGGCTTTCCAGTACCCGCGCAGGCTGTAGTATATTTTCTCCATCATGCATGTATTACCTGCGCGTTATTTATTCATTGCACGCGCGTGTGTCCATATGCGTAGGTGCTGATTCTGTCATCAGGGATCCATCGTTTCGTGTCCATGGGAGACAGCGACGTCTTGTTGATCGTCAGTCCGTATATCCTGTGTCCATAGCTTCTCAACATGTTCATCTGGTGTTTGAACGTTTTGTTTTCAAACAGGGCTTCCTTAAGGCTGGCGTGCTTGATTTGTTCTTTCACCACATGTTTTTTTACGCCTTTGGCCTTCTTGATTTCACCGTCGTCGGCTTTCTTGATGGAATACATCTTGGGTCTCAAGCCGACGTACTCAGCGATCGGCGTGCCCGTGCACTCGTCCTTCATCTTGCCGAGCACTTTTTTGTTGACTTGGCTGTGAATGGGGTGATCTTTAGGGTAGTCGCTGGTGTCGTACAGGTGCATGCGTTTCTTCATGTCCTCGTACACGTCCTCGGTGTGGATTTACATGAGCAGGGAATCCGTGTCTGTGTACAGCAATTCGCACTTATCGTCACCATACTGTTTCTTCAGCTAGCTGTAGTAGAAATCGTACATAAGGTGTTTGACAGGTCGAGGGCGCTCATCCCCACGTAAACGGGTCAGTTGAACACGATGTGGGTTTTGTTCATGTGCAGCGCCACCAAGTCATCGTCTAATATCTTGCTCCGGTTGAACGCCGGGCTGGCGATGAGCTTCCTGAGCTTTTCTTCCTCACTGGATCTGACCAGCTTCACTTTGACTCGTTTTCTCAAGTTCTCCATCGTTTTGCCAAACACCGAGTTGTTCATGAGCTTGTACAGGTTTTTCTCGAAGTCGCTCTTGGCTTGTTTTTGCAGCTGTGTGTTCAACCAAATGTAAGGTTCCATCCACGGGCTTTGATGGAATCCGAGCGCACGATGTATTTTTTTCAGCTTCATTCCCAGCGACAGGTACAGTTGCAGGGTGCGGTAGTGGATGACGTATTTTGACTTGTTCATCAAATTCGGCATGAGTTTTTTTATGTTGGTCAGCTTGTTGCCTCCGAGCAAGCTTCTTTGGTAGTCGGACGACCACTCCGAGTTCACCGTCAATCGTTCGGGAGCCAGCGGATAGCTGTTGTGCGATACGTGCAGTCCCGCAGGGTACTCCAAGTCCACTTCGTATATGTATCCTATCTCGGAGTCTTCGGGGATGCTATTCACATCGATATCGGACGGGCAAACGACCCATTCGAATTTCCTGGTGGGGAGATATTGGCTCATGCTGCACAGGTTGTTGGCATCGAGATAGAGGATGTGGTTGGTCGGTTTGCTCGAGTGGTGACCGGGAACGTACTTGTTGTTGGCTTTGGCGCATCGCTTGGATGTCATGGAAATCCCACCTCGCAAGCCTTTCTCCACAAACAGGTGCATGTCGTAATCCGTTAACAATTCAAATTCAATTTTCGTCTTTTTCAACAAGGCGTCCCAAGAGAGACCAGAGGAGGAGAAGTACCACGCGGGGTCCAGGCCGTACTGTTTCGATCACGTTTTCCTGAATATCTCGAACACATCGGCCAGAAGCAGCACATCTGTATTCAGGTACAGGTCGTGGTAGTCGCCCAGAGTCTTGCAGCCCAGTTTGTCCCACACGTTGAGGGCGTGCTCGTAATCGTCGGGGGTGATGGCCGAGTCGGTCAATTTTCTGTGAAATCGGTCGATGGGAGGTAATCGCGTCTCGTCGAACCTGGACCAATCGTTCATGTATTCGTAGGGGTAGACGCCCTTCTGGAGCAGCAGAGGTCGAGTCTCCGCGTCGGTGTATCGATTGGTGATGTCGAAGTCGTTAGGGTCGTTTGCGTTCACCAGGCTATCCAGAGACGACAGCAGGAACTGAAGTGAGTCGATGAATTTCAAACCGTCTAAGGAGAACGAGATGTATTTCTCCAAGTTGTTGGGGATGCACGCCAGGTTGCCGTCGACCTTCGAGATTGCCTGCATTATCAAGTGAGCATCGTACCTGCGAAGATTGTGAAACACGTCGGGGATTTTGATGGTCTTGGGATCGATTCTGATCTTGAGGTTGCAGGCAACGTGAGCTGCACCTCTGTACTTGCCGGTGACGTGGCAATGATCTCTCACGACATCCCCATTCAGTGGTTCGTAGCACACGTGGCAATTCCTAGACTTCGGCCGCGATGGGACCTCTGTAGACCACGGGAGTGTTCGTTTGTACCGTCGCATCGAACGACCACGTAACAGAACCCACAGGCTTCATGCTTTTGCATTTTGTGCGTGAAACTTTTGCCCGGGGATGACGGAGCGATGGTGTCAATGTTTTTGATGAGGGCTTCGAAATCGGCGTAGATGACGTAAGGCACGGCCATTTGATGCTTATGGTTGACGAATTTCAAGACGTTGTCGCTTTCGTCTGGCATGTCGATTCGGACAGCCGTCTGTCCCATGCCCCGGCAATCCTCCCTGTGCGATTCCAGCAGGTTGGCCCGGGTGAAGCCGTGCAGGCACCGTTCGCAGAAGTGTTTTTTCCCGTCGTGTTTCAATTGATCGTGCAACAGTCTGCTGAAACTTTTTATCCACACGTAGTGATGCTTGTCATCGTCTCGCTGAATCATGAATAAATTGATCGTCCTGCATCCGTCGCCGTCGTTCAGGATGGGGCTGATCCTGTGCACGATCGTTGTGTTCCCTTCGTGTCCGAAGACGTGATAGCTATGTGTTTATTTTGTTTTTCGATTTTGGTGATCTGGGAGATGGGAGTGGGTTCGTCTATGCTGCCCCAGTCGAGCCCGTGGTCTTTGGCATAGCTGGAAAGTCTGTCCGAATGTGCGTTGGCTGGAAACGGCGTGGATCTGATCGCTTCCCTCATGCAATCGTCAGCCCTTTGTTTTTGACGTTGACCATGGCTTGCTTTTTCTTGTAGTACTGTGACAGGTCCAGGTACGTTCCACCTTTGAACGGCACTAGGTTCGCCACGTCCAGGCAGACCGTGTTGATCATGTCCAGGACCCAGCCCGAGCCCATGTGGGTGTAGCGTTCCAGCAATTCTCGTATTTTTGCCAACGAGGTGTTGCTTCTTGCTTGCCTCTGAAGTAGGTCTGGACGTGCTCGGTGGTGCCGTCCGTCTGCTGTTTTTCCAGCGACATTTTCACCGTGAGTTGAAATTTGAGGCTTTCCAGATCGTTCAGTTCCTCGCCGACTTTGTCAGCGATCAGGGGTTTGATGTCGTCGATGTCCATGATCTTGTTGACGTCCATCCGCCAGCCTCTCAGATACTTACCTAAGGCATGCTTCATCCATGTGAACCGTAGTTCAACGGGTTTGTGTTCTTCCAGGAGTTCGAGGAGCTCGGCTTTCCTCCTGCGCGAATAACCTCTGAGCCCACGTTCCTTCGCTCTGAGCTTGAGTTGTTTCACAGTCGGTTCATCGACATGAGGAACGTTGAGCAATCTCAACAGCTGAGGTTTCCTCAAACGGGAGTAACCTTTCACTCCACGCTCCTGTCGTTCACACCCAGTTTGGGGAATCAAACCAGCAGCGTTTGGTTTTGATCGATCGTTCTCGGATTGTTGGTGATGGTCACCGACTGACGCATGGTTTTGACACCGAGTGACACTCTCGATCTTCGGAAAAGATCCACCTTTCATCCGTATTGCAACATTGTTTTTATATTAAAAGTTTAATATAAAAATGGCAGATGATTTCAAATTCCAGCCTCAGCTGAATGACGCCGACAATGCAGCAGCCATGGACACCTCCTTCATGGGTGACACCGTGGGCAACAAACTTTTTAAGCAGACCGTGGACGATTATTACGATGCCCTAAAACGTGATAAAAATTACGTCGAGCCATTGGGTCGCGACTATCCAAAGTTCAAAATTGACAACGAAGGGACGCTGCGATTGAAAGCAGTCCAGTTTTGAATTTCATGTTAGGGAATTTGGGGGTCTAGACAAAGCCTTGAAAAACGTGCGCAGAGAACTCGTGAACAACATGGGTAAACTGAACGAAATCGACAAGCTTCGCTCGCGAGAAAACCAAACTTGAACAAGCAGAAGACGTCGCATTGAGAAAAGGTTGAGCAACCTGGAAGACGAGAGACGGACCTGATTGGAAGCCGCTTCCTCCAACCGGAAGGCCCTCCGATCGCAAATCAGCCGAATGTGTGAAACCATTGATCGAGTCTTGAACGAGGACACCACATTGGCCGACAGGATCCGAATTCTGTTCCGGGAACAAGGCATCACCATCGCCAGCGTTCTGACGGCTTTGGGCTTCATTGTATCGACCCTGGTCGTATCGCTGACGGGCGGCGGAGGCACACCACCCCCACCACCACCTAAAGAAGGTGGCGACGTCAGGGACTGGATAAAAAACAGTTGAAATCGCTCGGCAAAGCCCTGGGTTCAAGCCCAACTTTTGATCAGAGGTCGCGATGACGATTTCGTTGTTGTAACCCACCACTCGGTTCACCATCAGTCGCATGTCACTCAGAGCCATGTACAGTCCCGCACCGAACACATAGTCGACTTTCGACCGAGCGTATTCCATTGCCTTTTCATAGCGTTCGATAGCACTCGGTAGATCGACCGGTCTGGCGATGGCATCCTCGACGTTAGCCACGAACTGTTTCTGCGTGTCGTAAGCCGTCCCTTCATGGCCCACGATGTCGGAACACGTTTGCGACTGCGTGGCCAGCACGACCCACACGTCCGTTCGAATCGAATCGTTCAATCTAATGACACTGGCACGAGTGAGCCCTTTCGATGTGTCCAGCATGAACATTTTCCAATTGTCCGCGTGTCCCTGCTCAAACCTCCAAACGCGGTAATCCTTGCTGTTGTCGAAAGCCATGTAGTCGTCGTTCCACTCGTTCGTCGTGACGTAATGATACGACTTGTAACCCCAATCTTTCACCAGCAATTTGCTGGCTTTTGCGAGAGGCATGTTGTGAATGATGGGAATGCCCAAACCGTGGTTCAGACCCGGTAAACGCCAATCATCTGTCTTTGGTTCTAGTTCGAATTCACCGCAAACGCGTTCGTACGCACGTCGATCGTACGGATTGTTTACCGCATTCCATGACACGTCCTGCGAAATCGGGGCGCTGATTTCTTTCAGGATACGTCTGATCTGGTAGTACGCGTGAAAATAGAACACAGACCGACTCAGTGGATCACCACACAACGAAATTGAATTGATTCTGCCAAAACTGCATCGGGTTGTGGAACGAAGCGTGTGCCGTTTTCACGTTCGTGACCGAAAACCCGTAACTTTTAAACACATCGATGAACTGAACCATGAAATGTAAACCATCTTTTGCATCGACCACAATACTTGGTTGCGTGAGATTGGTAGCACTTATTTTATTATCACTTTTAGCATAAAACGCTCCGGTTTGTACATATTGAGCTACTTTTTCAATATGTACGCAACGCTTCCGTGAATCACAAGCGGCGTGTCCGTTCAACTGCAGCACGCCATCGATAGCATGTCGGGTCAGCTCGAAGTCGCGCTTTGCGATATCACCTACTATCCACAATGGACCAACATCAGCGGAAACAACTACAAGCTGTTCGTCAACAACAACCGCAACCAATTAACATACGGCTACTACAGCATGTGCTCGCTCAACGATGAAATATTCAAACCCGTGGGAGCCGAACTCATAATGAACGACTCCAACGGTATGGCCGTGTTGGTCAACAATGGAGAAAACACTTTGAGACTCAGCCGGCCGTTGACTAAAACGCTCGGGTTTACGTCGACCGTAATACAACCGAAAAACCACCATGACCGGTACGAAATTACCCGAACTCGTTCCGTACCATGAACTGTGCGTTCATCTCGATCAGCTGAGCACAACTGACAATGTTCAAGGCGAACGACCTTCGACGCTGCTGAGAGCCATGCCGGTGAAAACGGAAAAGTACAACGACTGCAGAACCCAATCGTTTTCGTCACAGCAGTACAAGAAATTAAGGCAAGGCACCATCACGGAATTAAAAATATCGGTTTTAGACATTAAACATAATCCAGTCAAAATAGGATACCTGAGCGTGACGCTACACCTACACAAAGGGTCCGGGAACGACCATGCAACTGGGAAAATGTCAAACCATCGCACTCTCCGACCTCGGAGACACGTGCAGATTCGACGAGCCTGGAATTGAGGGCAAACTGTACGCATTGCAACTGAAAAACAACATTTACAAACGCGTTGAAGTGCCGAGCAGCGGATCCGGCAACCACATCAGCGCCCTTAGCGATTTCGTCGACACTGAAGGAGCGGTCAACAACGAGCGGTACGACCTCGTCCGCAACAAAGAAGACGAGAGGACGATATCCAGGGCCTTCGACGGCAAGCTGTTCGAACAATGTCGAGACCACGGTCGTCGCTCGAAACGCGCCTTACACTTTCATGTTCACCGACGACAACAAATGGGTCCTCGTGCCCTCTCGAATTGACTGGATCATCGACATCACGCTCAGCTCTCCCCTCGTTTTTACGGAAAGCAAAATCCATACCTAACGAAAGTCCTGGACAAGGGAATAATGCTCTTGGCTTACGTCCCAATGCAAAGACGCAGCGTGATCCTCAGCCCGCTCTCGCAAAATAATTTTTTAATTTGAGCCCTTGGGAGGACCTGGTCCCCTACCGCTATTGTATATACTACTCAATGTGGTACAATAACCTGTCTCGGATGTCACTGATGTACCGTTATCAGTTCCAATTTTGTCTGATCGTCAAGGTTATGTTTAGAGATATCTTAGTGGCACCCCTACGCCATCAATGAACCCCGCCAAACAGTACTTGCTCCAAGACATTCCGTGGTACATGTGCCCGAGCTGGGCCATCAGTCATGAACAAAGGAAATCGACTTTCGTCCAACCAGTGGACGTTGAGCTTGACACTTTGTCGGTCTACTGTGTGTTCTGGAGACAGGTCGTCTGGCTCTGAAACCGGTCGGTTTTAGGCGACCTTGGACCGTTCTGTTGGGCAAACGACGATGTGGAAGACACTGTTTTTAACATGCCACCTGGCATGAACGGATAAAGTTTCATGCATCTGAGCAGGGCTGTGTCCTCCATAGGAGTTGCCACTGGTGGTCAAGGGCTGTATCCTCCCTAGGAGGTGCCACTGGAGGTCAAGGGCTGTATCCTCCCTAGGAGTTGCCACTGGAGGTCTGTATCCTCCCTAGGAGTTGCCACTGGAGGTCAAGGGCTGTATCCTCGCTAGGAGTTGTCACTGGAGGTCACGGGCTGTATCCTTCCTAGGAGTTGCCACTGGAGGTCTGTATCCTCCCTAGGAGTTGGCAATCGAGGTCTGTGTCCTCCATAGGAGATGCCACTGAGGACAAGGGCTGTATCCTCCCTAGGAGTTGCCACTGGAGGTCAAGGGCTGTATCCTCCCTAGGAGTCGCCACTGGAGGTCAAGGTCTGTATCCTCCATAGGGGTTGCCACTGGAGGTCAGGGCTGTATCCTCCCTAGGAGTTGCCACTGGAGGTCAAGGGCTGTATCATCCATAGGAGTTGCCACTGGAGGTCAAGGACTGTATCCTCCCTAAGTGTTGCCACTGGAGGTCAAGGGCTGTATCCTCCATAGGAGTTGCCACTGGAGGTCAAGGGCTGTATCATCCATAGGAGTTGCCACTGGAGGTCAAGGGCTGTATCCTCAATAGGAGTTGCCACTGGAGGTCTGTGTCCCCCATAGGAGTTGCCACTGGTGGTCAAAGGCTGTGTCCTCCATAGGAGTTGCCTCTGGAGGTCAAAATCTGTATCCTCCCTAGGAGTTGCCAGTGGAGGTCTGTATCCTCCCTAGGAGTTGCCACTGGAGGTCAAGGGCTGTATCCTCCATAGGAGTTGCTACTGGAGGTCACGGGCTGTATCCTCCATAGGAGTTGCCACTGGAGGTCGATCTGAACTCTGACGGTCCTTAACGTCAATAGTTGGCTCATGTTTTCTGGATAGTCGGCCGACAGTCGATGGATGACAATCAACGTATCCTGCAACAGCCCTAAATGACATGCCAGCATTCCTTATGCTAATAACTTGCCATCTTGAGCAGCTGTCAGTAGAGGATATCCCATAATACCTTACGGCAAGATTTTCTGAGTTATCAAGCTGTAAGAACAGTTTGCTGAAATATGTACTGCACGTGATGCGCGCCTTGGGTCGAAGCTCGTTCATATATATAATCAATGTATGGTGCACCCGGAGGGTCAAAATAATCATACAAACAAACAAAAGTGGATTCATGAATACAAATGGCTATATGGGGGTTAAAATAGGTAGGTGTTGCGATACTTTTGCCCATGGGTATACTTACAGTTTAAGGGCTCGTGGAACGTGACAGTGATTAAAAGACGCATGCTTGTCTTTGCGGATTATCTTAAGGCATGTTCATTGACAGACACTACATCACATTGAGGCATCCACTGGACGTAGTTTGCACCGTTCATGTGTATTACAGCCGCAGGGCGCTTCAATGTTTGTGCTACCCGTGAAGGTCCGGGTTAGAATATTGATCTTCAGTAGCCCATGCTTTTCTCCCGTGTAGGTCCGGGTTAGAATATTGATCTTCAGTAACCCATGCTTTTCTCCCGTGAAGGTCCGGGTTAGAATATTGATCTTCAGTAACCCATGCTTGTCGTAAGAGGCGACTAACGGGATCGGGTGGTCAGGCTCGCTGACTTATTTGACACATGTCATCGGTTCCCGTTGCGCAGATCGATGCTCATGCTGTTGATCACTGTATTGTCTGGTCCAGACTCGATTATTTACAGACCGCCGCAATATAGCTGGGATATTGCTGAGTGCGGCGTAAAACTAAACTCACTCACTTACTCACTTCAACGTTTGTGCAAATCTCAATCATGCCATTGCATCATGATATAAGAAAACTGTTAATTTTGCCTGTATGACGTTCGATGATGTGGCTCTTTATTTATTTGTTTAATGGTTTTATATATATTTGTATAGCGTCAATATCCAGCTCAGCTCAGCTGCTCAAAGACGCTTTGAGGTTTTTTCCCTCGATCATTGGATTCAATCTCAAACGGCACATGGTATTATCAATTTCAACTCCCTGGGGAAAATTTCCCATAACTTGAACACATTTCGTTTTGTATAAATGATGTGAGTGAGTGAGTATGGTTTTGCGCCACATTTAGCAATATTCCAGCAATATCACGGCGGGGACCATCAGAAATCTGTTTCACACATTGTACACATGTATATGTGATATGTAGAATAACGATTTAGAAATGATGAATAAATAACGCATGCCATCTGCTTACAACATTGTCTACAATTGGATATAATGCCGCAACCGAAAGTAATATCTATCACAGGTGTGGTTCTGAATTCAGAATAAACGTAAGGCAATGCGCAGAGTGAGGCTCTCGTAATCCTCTTATTTGAAGCCCCAGTGACATTGAAATTGACATTGCTCAAGGTGGTAAAACTAAATATGGAAAGTTAAAGCCCAACATAGTTGACCTATCTCTTGAGCAGTAGAGATATGCAAACAGATGAATCATAAATGAGCTTATGGGAAAATGTCAGCTTGATGAAGAGGCAGATTACCTAAAATACACATCAGACATTTTCCCACAGGCTAGCTACCTGTAATACATGGAGGAATTGATTTACTTTCAACTTGTTCCAGCGGGCAAAGAATTGTAATGGGTTGAATGGAGATGAACAATATGCTTTAAATGCACAAAATCCGACGTGGATGTGAGAGTGTGTGAGTGAGTATGGTTTTATGTCGATTTTGGCAACATAATTGCACTACGAGAGTCTCATGGGATTCACACATTGTACCCGTGTGGGGAATCGAATCTGATGTTCGGTGTGACGAGGGAACGCTATAACCACTAGGTTACACCACCGGCCCAAATGATCTAAGATGTTGTGAAAATCAGAAGGAAATACAACCATACAGTTAGGTTGTATTAAATGTAAGACCTCACACAAGCTGCATGTGTGTTTTATGCAGAAAACTTAAGTTCACTTCAACTATTTTGCAATTTATAGTCTCTTTTAGTCTTTATGATCATGTCTTGTCAGTGAATATATTCCTCACTCTAACGGAACACGCAAAAACCACATCAATGATGTGTGAACACACGGTGATAATTACTGTACATCACGGAGAGGTTCACGGTGCGAGGTCTGGTGATCACAACATCACTTTCCCCAGGGTACAAAATAGGCTTCTTGTGTTGTTCCTGATTGTCGTGCATACAGTTGTAATCTGTCATATAACAGGAAGGTAATTAATCAACAACATTTCATAACGCCCCAGTTTGTGACGAGTAGGCCGTCATTCAAGGTGAAGACTATTGTCATCTGCCTACTCAAAGAACAGCATAAGACATATTGATCCCACCTATACAGTCTGGAAATATCTTCTGTTCAGAAACAAGAAGAAATAAATGATGACCCCTTAAATCAAATCCGATTTCCAACATGTCCGTCACTTTCAGTTTTCCGATAGTTTACAATTATTCTTTGATTCGAACTACACACTTCAACTTTGCTGTTTATTTTCTCAGGATGGGCTCTAGGCTCTGTGTACATCATCTTCAACTCGACCAATGATGCTGAAACCGTCCATGATACTTATTTAATTCAATTCAAAACATTAGTTTTCCAAACGCTTTAGTCCGACTATCAAATTGGCCGCCTCTTAATGGAAAAGCCTCTTTATAACCATCGCTACTCATATCTGTTCAAAATATGAATGAAGCTTCGTGAATGTATCAGTTACCAGGATCAGAATAAAAAAATGTTTATGTTGAAATTGCTATGTGCACTTTAATTTGTTTTAAGTGAAAGCGATAATTTCATTTGGACAGAGCTCTTTTAACATTTTGGCCAGTAAATAAAAAATGTTTTGTATGACATTGAGCTACATGACTGTAAATGTAGTAATCGGGCCCAAAGCATGATATTCTATCTTTCGCTATACGGTCAATAATTGACTCTTGACTTCGACAAGTATGTTCTTCAATTCTTTATACATTTGAACTCACTCTAAACATGTTCTCCTTAGAAACCACTAGAACATTTACATTAAAACTTTACATGCATGTTCACATAAATGATATGATCCGATTTTCAATCAGGCACATATCTCAAAGACCATTACTTGGCCATACTATCAAACTGCATATTGACCTTAGTCTAAGCAATGACAATGGCAATGACAAAGACAATGACAGTGCATTTCGGTATGGCGACCACCTGGCCTAAAGTGCATTTAGAGTACAGAGATATTGTGCACAGCGGTACATAGGATAAGATAAAGTTATAGTACTGTGGGAATGCAATAGTTCATATTGGCAGATTTATTTTCAGATAAATACCTTAAGAATTGTATATGCTCCTCATTAGTTGATGATAACAATTGATAATACGTGACAGGTGATGGGTCTACATGGTAATGAGATGGAATAAGCTTCTGACGGCTGTCTGCATAATAAGGACAAATAAGCAGAAAATGATACTCTTCTTCAATTTGCTGTAACTGACACTTGGAGCAATGCATTTCTATTATTGTTATTAAACCGATACTGATGAATATTCAACTAATGTAAAAGACAACGAAACGTACATAACATTCTTCTCAAATATGTTTTTGCAAGCAAGTGAATTAAGTACATTTCTAGAGTTAACAATGATTTTAACTCGGAATATGCACTGGCATCTGATGTGAATTGTTAATCATATAATGCCAATTCCGGAACTAGTTGAAATTGTTGAATGAATATGTCAGCATGCCCACAGCCCTGGGACATCCCAACATATGACAAACTAGTGTAAATATAAGCGACTCCTCTGAAAGTGCCACACTGAAGTCAGGTGAAATGAAGTTTAGCATGGTTACCCCTCTCAGACAAAATATACTAATTCCGAGCCGATTAAGGGGCGTCAGGCAGGATAACACTAAACATCATCTTTTAATATAACGCGTTGGGTGTCGAACCACCGAACACTGAATCCTTGCCGACAGTCATCATCCACTTAATAACGAGCAGAGTAGAACAAGTACCATCGTTTATGGTCTTTTGACAAAACGCTTCCCTTGGTCGAAGCTCTGAAATATCGGTCCCTGGGCAGACGTTGTCTATCCACTAAGCCATCGGGGCAGTCATACAGGCTATGGAGATGACATTTTGTTCAATTTGCTAGAGTTGTGCTGAACATATTTCAATATGGGCTGAAAGGAACTCCTTTTCAGCGGTTGACTATGTTTTCTAAACTATCGCCTGCATATCAGGTTTAGCCGAGTACAGTTCCTTACTTGGCAGATAATTGGCAGGTTATACTTTTGAACACATAACAAATGACAGGTATGTTCCATTTTACTTGGTAATGCATAAGCAGATTTTCATGATAGGAAACAATGCCCATCTGTCAGGCAACAGATCTTCATGTCTGTATTACTTTGCACTGGTACAAAGCATTGTGTCAAACATACGCCCAAACTTCAAGAATATATTGAATACATCTCAACCGTTCATGTGTGATAATGTGATACATTACATTGAAAAAAGCGCTATTACTATCTCATCCCTGGCAAGTGATTGATGATACGGTTGACTATATATGTGTCATCGAAAAGGTGTGTATCCATCAGAATGGAAATTAGCACATGTAATGCCTGTATTCAAGAAAGGTGACAAAACTAAAGCATCAAACTACAGACCGATATCTCTTATAAGTTGTGTCGGTAAACTGTTTGAGAGAGTTGTATTCAAGCATATATCTAACTATTTCAACGAGAACGAGTTATTGTACAAATACCAAGCTGGTTTTCAAGCTGGGAGTTCACCTGTCCATCAATTAATTGAAATATATCATCAAATATGCCAAGCTCTAGTTGATAAGGACCAATATTGTATGGTCTTTTGTGATGTTTCGAAGGCTTTTGATCGTGTTTGGCACGGAGGACTTATACATAAATTGGAAATGTATGGTATTAAAGGTAGATTGTTAGAGTGGTTATGTAATAACATTGGTAATCGCTATCAAAAGGTCTTTGTTAATGAAGTCCTGTCTAAACCAAGGTTACTCCAAGCTGGCGTCCCACAAGGATCAGTGTTGGGTCCGTTCTTATTCATTGTTTATGTAAATGTTATTTGCTGATGACTTAGATTGCATAACGCGACTATTTGCAGATGACACATCATTTGGCAAGGCTTCTGGAAATCTTAATGGAATAGAAACCTCATTAAACATAAATCTCAGGAGGTGAAACGACTGGGCAAACAAGTGGTTGATATCATAGATATGACCCAGATAAGACAGAATCAGTACTTTTCTCACTTAAAGATGATATTTGCTCGATTAACTTACTATTTGACGATAAGATTGTTAAAACGGTAGAAGATCATAAACATTTGGGGATAATACTTTCATCGAACGGCAAATGGTCCTCCAATGTATCTAATATTGATTCCAAAACCTCTAAAATGATTTACTCAATGTGAAAACTGAAATATATTCTTAACAGAAATACACTTCTAAAGATTTACACAGTTTTTATAAGACCCCACTTTGAGTACGCATGCGAAGTCTGGGATGGCTGCGGAAAAGAACTAAGTTTAAAATTGGAAAGGCTCCAGATGGAAGCTGCAAGAATTATTACAGGACTTTCCAAATATTCTTCTTTTAATTCACTATAATATGAAACAGGCATGGAAGCACTATCAGAGCGTAGAAGAATAAGAAAATTGTCTTTGTTCTACAATATTCAAAACAACAAAAGTCCAATCTACCTAAAAGAAATAATTCCTCAGAACGTGGGCTCCAGGAGTCAATATAATCTAAGAAATCCAGGCAATATCTGCTTGCCAAGAACAAGAATAAAACACTCTCATGAGTCGTTCTTCCCATCAACTATAAGATTGTGGAACAATCTACCTACAGATGTAAGAAATTGTACTTCACTATCAAAGTTTAAATCGAGCATAATAACATCATATAACTCAGCTCCACTGTACTTTTCTTACGGTATTAGAAAATTTAACATATTACATACTCAACTACGTCATGAAGCTAGTAGATTAAGTTACGATCTGTACAGAGAAGGGCTAATCACTGATCCATCCTGCACATGTGGAAACCCATGCGAAAATGCTCATCACTATTTCTTAGAATGTTCTTTACACAATCAACATAGAAAGATCATGCTTAAAGCTATTCAAGATGTATGTGGTAGTAATTCTGTGTTTACATTATCTGTTATTTTAAACGGCATTGCAGATCTGACAAATCATAAAAATGAAATTATATTCAAAAATGTACATCAATATATATGCAAATCTAAACGATTCCAGTAGTCTTCTCTCTATACACCTTTTGTCTTATAGCATTTCTCTGTCTCTGTTTCTAATAATTGCTTGTGGTGTAATTAGTTATTGTAAATATCTTCGGAGAGGGGTTTAATAAGTTGAAAGAACTTGTCCCCGATCCTTTTCACATTGTGAATAAAATATGTTTAAACTAAAAAACTATGTATCATCGTTTCTCAACTGTGTGAATGGTGTGTGATATCATTTTCCGGATATTCTGGTCCAGACACGACTATTTCACAGACCTAATTGTTTGATCGGCATTCTAAAAGTTGGTGAGTCAAAAATGAAGAATACAACTTTATGGGTGACAACTTCTTGTTTATTGCACAGAGCGACGTTTCGATGTAGATCCTCACTCCGTTATCAAAGCTAAAACTTCTTACACCGTTATCAAGCTAAAAGCCTACTTGGGTGTGTGAATGCTATGAGACAGAGAGCATATATGTGTACATGTAAGAACAAGGGAAGCCAGCAGTAATGATATACTCCGAAACGTTGTGTTCCTCATAATAAAGAAGTTGACATCCATAAAACTCTCTTCCTTATGTATATTCCTTCTAAATGCCATTCAAAGACCTCACCTAACTATGGCCAGCACTTAGTCCAGACTTGTCACCGCTCGAACATGTCTGGGATGTCCCGTCAACAACCACTCTCAACGAACTTGGCGCTGCCCTGCAGGAAGAATGTGATAGAGTAAACCAAGTACATACTGGATGTTAGATTTGGAATATGTCTCGTCAAACCCGGATTGTCTTGACAATAGATGTGATATTAACGGGCCTGACATGGTAAATGACCAAGGTGGAGAGAAGGGCACCTTGACCAACCATATAACAAAATCTATGGCGGTCACCGACGAATGTAAATCTCCGTCAGATGTCCCTGTTACTATTTATCCCATTAATGATACTAAATATCAATAGTTGTGACGCCTTTTTATTGAACATCCCTACTTATTTAATGGTTTATAATACCTACTAGTCCTAAACACACTTCGTTCACAAATACGACAAAGGTTCTGTGCATTAATTCTGCTTACTGTCCAACGTCCCACTAACATAACAGAAATCAATATCACTGAGAGCATAACCTTATTAGTGACTGTTTAAAAAGATAAAAAGAACGGGGAAGATATGCTCAAGTTTCCTCACTGTACCCTTGGGAGAATGAATGATTGGCCAGTGCTGCGTTCATTAGCTGCACTGTCTACCATTTCCGTTATATTACCGATGGTTAATTAGAGATATTCCATTCATGTAATAAACTGTGTTTCTTTGAGATGTATTGCCATTGAGATGAAAAGAGGAAGAAATGAATAGTTGGAAAGGTTAACGTGACCCTTTACGTTACCTTTTTATGACCACATTACTCCATCATTCAAAGGACATTCCCATGATATTCTTCCCTTACACCATACACCAGGATTTGCAACTAGATGATCAATGAACACGTCAGGCAGGTCGATGAATATGAGGATATATGACACCAGTAGTTTGGGGGTTACCAATCCGTTTATGTTTCCTGCTTGCCTAACACGGGTGTATATGTCTTTGTGTGCCCGAAACCGTTATTTGTAATCGTGGATTGTTGTCCCAGTTCACCTTCACTATGTTTCTATTTGACAGCAACATACCTCTGCTTCACCAAGTTTGTAAGCGTCTTAAAGTCTGGATCGGTTCTGGCTGATACCACACGGTATAACTGGATTATGAGAAGCTCTCGGGTTTGCCAATTATGAAATTGTCCGGCAGGGTTTGTTTTGTCATTTTGATATTTGAAGTACCCTAAACTCTATGGACAGAAATTACATTGGAAACAGAACCGAATTTGAAGCAGTTACTTGTCGAAACCAATAAAATGATTGGAACCCGCGAACTAATGCAAAGAAATCCATGCTGGTCGTTAGAAGCTATTGGTGGAATGATTGGTCAGTATCGATGACATGATTGTGTCATCGCATCTCATTTTCGAGTCAGCGGATTGTTGGTCCAGACACGATCATTTTTACAGATTGTTATCATGTAGATTGCTGAATGTTATTAAACTAAATATGCAACGCTCTCCCTTACAAGAAACACATAACGTCAGAGTACATAATATACTTGCACCAAACAGCAAGCTGGTGGTAACAGTAAACGCGTTCGTCGAAGAACGGATTAAACATATCTCAGATCCGGAACAACGTATCAGCTCCTAATTGCTATCCCAGCATGCAACTGCCAAACAGTAGGATTTGTGAAAGATGTATTTTTTCAAAGAAGTAAAAGAGACATGTTCCCGTGTTTGTTCATGTGAACACTTAACTTGTTTTTGTATATGTTTGTGATTGGTGGGGCACCTAGCATCGTTGCCATTTGAGTGTAATTGATAAACAAGTGCTTGTGATATAGTCGGACACGTACAATGGGCTTTTTGCATTGAATTCCTACCATTACGGAATGGGTGTATTAAGTGCTTTATTACACTATTTAATAGATGTACATTTTTAAAATATACATACACAATGTATCCCCTTTCTCAACGGAAGAAGAACGATAACGACCTATTTAAATGTCTTCGAAAATGAGGCCCTATTTGGTTCCCAGCTGCCATGTTTGAAACCCCACTATCGATATCACGTTTCCCAAAAGGGATATTCCTGGTCATGTAGTCGTTCATGCGGTAATTAAAACACTGCCCTAGTAATGGCATCCCAATGAAATGAATACTGTTCAGAAAATCTTTCAATTTCGATCATGAAGTTGCTTAGATGTACAACGAATGATTAAGTCGTGGAAGATTTTAGAGGCGCACATTCTTCCAAAATGAATACGTATAAGTGGAATGTCCAATTCGCATTTTTGTCGATTATCTACAGAAACGGAGATATTTATGTCAACTAAACGCCATAGATAATGACATTAATGCAGTAAAAGTAATGCACCAATAAAAGAAGCATGAAAAATGGTTAGCAACTAAACGGAATTTGGTTCGCTGACTTGGTTGATAAACGTTGCTGTATCTCAGTTGTGTGTATGGATGCTCGTGAGCTCAGTAACGGGAATGTCTGATCCAGGCCGCCGCCATGTAGCTGGAAGTAGTTCCCTTTAGCAGCAAACAATCAAATAAGGCACTTGGCTATACGCAGTCAAGAAACAGGCAACATACCAAAGAGCATGCACTGTCTCTCTTTTACATTCCATTCATGCACACTATGTCTGGGAGAACAAGAGCGATCTTAAATTGGAACAAATCAGCACCCGACTCGTTACCCTTACTTTCTATCCACCGCCGCCGTGTATGGCATACAAATGACATTAAGGAATCCCGCCAATGACATGAAGAAAATATATATTTGAACTTTGCTAATACAATATCCTTATAAGTATCGAACTGCCTGGCACCTGCTTGGATATTTCTGGTGTTTCGTGAAAGAGAAGTCGATGGAGATGTCTTAGCATTAAGATTGTACAAATGTAAGAGGCGATGTAACGGAGTTTTTCTTACCCTATTCCCGGAATTCTCTTCTCATCGCAAGTGAAATTCATCTCATAGATAAATCTCTTTACTACTGGGCTCGATGCCTCTAATAAACTCATGGTAATAAAATAGACCAACTAAAGTAATGTATGAAATATACAATGCTGGCAACGATGTAGTTTGTATGGCATGCTCGTACAGATTTCACTTCAGGGAAATTATATGCATTGTAATTACGCATGTAAATGACTTTATGGTTTTCAGTTGATGCCCAAAAGCAAAGAAATATTTAAATTAGGTAGTATGATATTCACGTTTACAAGTAGGTCGACCTGTTGGCATATGGTATTCTTTTGTCATCTATTCTGATCCTGGTCAAGTGGTAAAGGGTAAAAGTAGACGGAGGAGATATTTTCTTTTATTTGGAAATACGTTGCCGTCATTGATGTAGCTGTCCCGATCAAGTTTCTTCAAATCTTTATCAATGTCTCCACTTTTAGCAATAGAAAACATGTTCTGAGAAAGTCCCTCTACATTTCACCAATATATAGGATGAACAGTATGAACTAATGGTAACCTTTTACAAACTCCAATTTCGTTTCTATATATGCGTAAAAACTATCACCTTAAAATGTTGATACAAGCCTAAATTACAAGTCGGGAAAGTTATTTAAATCAATCACTGAAAATTAGCAGGAAAACGGTGATGACACCAGGTGTTCGCGAAAAGGCAGCACCCGATACCATTTGCTTGATACCGTACTCACGGCATACGAGGAAGGAGGGTAAATATGCCATGCTATCAAGTGATGGAACAGACACCAAAGTGCATTTACTGATTTTATTGATATGAAAACGATCTGTCTGTTTTGATTTACGTCTGTCCAAGTACGGAGAGTCTGCACAGGCGCTATTTGCCCATCCAACCGAACATAAAACTATCATACATGCTGGTACCGAAGCGTTCACGGGATTCAACTGGCTGACAAGTGTCACGTAACTAGTAGGTAAGTTATTGAAATACCATCTCATAATGGAAACACAAGTATACGTCTCATGTTGAAACACTTATAGCAGCGACATTTAACTTTCAGTATAAACTTACTCGGCAGCCTGTACACAATTACGTCTGGATCAGACAATCCGAGAACATCTATCAAGAACGTGTAAATAGGATGGCGTGTAAAAGTAACGAAATGTAATCAAACGATCCATTAAATAGGTCCTGCGACAAGTCGAGTTTGTCGAGACCTTTGTGTTGACACGAAAGTCTACAAGGACTGCCTGGCATTGTAATGAAATCTGTACTGCTACCTATCGATGTACATACGTGTGTACAACACCACGCGCACTGAACTGTCAACCCGTACCCATTTCCACCTCCTTACCCACCTTCATCATGTCCATCGTTGTTTTACCGTTGACGCCTTCTGGTCTCTGAAGGCTGATCTTTTGCTGACGTTGACATTTAGTATTGTTATTCAGTAATCTGTATGCCATCGCTTTCAAAGTGGAAATCCGAAAGTGATAACCTACCACAGAATATCTAACTTGACTTATCCCCTGAGTGAGTGCCCTTCTTCAACAAAGCAGTCAGAAGGGCTTATTATAAAAAACAAGTTACGGTAGGAACCAAATACTGAGGTTTTATCAAAACTGCTGCCATGCACTCCAGTGTATGATCGAGCCTTGATTATTGTAACGCCGAGATTGCTGGCCCTCTGAACACCTTACTGGCAGACTCGAGCGGTGCTAGAACACAACGACTCTTCACATACAGAAGACACTGTCAGCATAGATGTTATAAAAACATCGTCATAGACTTTGTTTGCTGCCAGAACAAAAACCGATATACAGCTTAAATTAATATTTGAGATGGTGTGTGAGTCTTTAATGAGGAAACTCTTACAATGTTAGTCCCTAATAATTACGAATTTATAGTTTGAAATATTCACACATATGGTAATGTCGCCAACAACATTGGTAATTCTGAAAAGTGGTGTAAATGGTGGCCTCCTTATGCCTACCATGACATCACACCTGGAACTTTGTGTATGACTTTGAAGCGGCTGAGCAGTAGAAAACGTGAGTAAATATATTCATATTATTACAACGCTTAAGTCAAATTATTGCTTTATCTTTAAGAACTACTTTCCGTTTGTATTGAGTTTAAACTCATTTCTGCTAAAGTTATATACATTTTTTCTTGTTACACATATGGCATTGTAATTCCCATAAACTTGTTAGTAATTCAACTATGTTAGGGAATCTTTGACTTTACAGTTACTTTTACCTTCACATATTTAATGAAAAATGTTTCGTAAATCATTTTGGTTTATCGTTTTACAGAATGGCGGGTGTTAAACAGAAGAAATGGACCATTTTCGAAAGGACCCAAATTATTACTCTAAGAGACACTGGTATGTCATTGAAAGCAGTGAACAAATTTATGGCAGAAAAGCATGACTGTTTCGTTTCCGTGCAAGGCATGATAAAACTGTACAAGAAATATTTACTTACAGGGTGAGTTGAGGACCACAGATCAGGCAGGCTGAAACGTACGTCAAGGCGTGAGACAGAGTCATCAGAAAAGTGTGTCTGCGTGATAGATATGCAACCTTGAACATTCTGCACAGAAGACTGAGTCGACGGCGAAAGAAGATATTATTGTGGGCTCTGCGACACCGACATTTTGAAGTGTCAGATTGGAACAAAGTTCCTTTCTCGGATGAATCAATCTTCAGATGCTCCTCAAATTGTCTACGAATGAAAGTGAGGCGTTTAACTCATTATTGTCTGCAAACAACCGTAAAACACCCACCCCAAGTTCATGTTTGTGGAATGACGTCTCCAAATGGCCCAGGAATTCTAAAAAAAACACGTGTGACTGGTACACTTAACAGCCGGTGATATCAGCAAAATATCATCAATTGCATCAAAGAACATGGTTCCTGTCTTGTATTTCCTGGAAGAGAATTCACATTTCAACAAGACAATGCCTCTGTGCATAAATCAAGATCAACTCGTGCATTTCTGGCTGCCAAGGGAGTTGGTCCGCTTGACTGGCCCCGGAAACTCCCCCGACATGAATCCCATAGAGACCCTCTGGGATATCATTGGCAAGAAAATAGCTCAGGACATGCCAACATCCAGTAAACAACTATGGCAATCAGTGAAACAACACTGGTATGGACTAAGAAAAAGAAGCCTTCAACCCTTGTACGACAGTATGCCGAAATGAATCCGAGCTGTGATACGTAATAAGTGCGCAGCTACCCCATACTAATATCTCAACATGCACCTCAAGTTATTGCACCATGGCCATCAATTTACATTGTCAAATTCCCTTGTAATTGCTCTTTTTTGCAAGCACCTCTTGATTCCACTGCCGCTCAACATCATAATAATCTAGGTTCTAACAATTTTCGAATCAAACCTTGTTCACTGAGGTATATTTTGATGGGATTAAAGAGCTTTCTTTCCCTAATATATCCAGTGCAACGCAGTCTGCACTGGCTGCTAGTTTTGTAGAAATGTTCCATCGTTTATATCATATAGACTTAGTAGTAGTAGAAGTAGTAGTAGTAGTAGTAGTAGTAGTAGTAGAAGTTGTTGTTGTGTCGTTGTATTCTGTTTGTACAGCATCCGACTATTACTATGGTTTTCAGAATGATTAACCATTAACTGATATGACCAAATGAAGTAGTCATGTTGTCCCATTGCAGAACGTTGCCTCCGTGGACTAGTAGACGAAGAGTTTTCCAATAGAGCGGGGGATTGGGCTTCGGTCATACAAAAGATGTTTTAACCGGCCTACGGGTTTCATCAAAATGGCAAAAGTCATTTCAGGCTTTCTGACATCAATCTGACACGCCGTCAAACTGGGATACTATTCAAAGTGGCGTTGAACCCAACTTACTCACACTATGTACACCTGTTCGCATGTTGCTAGAATAAAGCGGAACATAGGGTAAACTATCATATGAAACATACAAGTATACATTTGTTTTGTTTCAGGACTATATGAATTGTTGTTTACTTGCTTACCCAAACACATTGGACCTGGAAATACGGACAACCACTTGAGAGCCAGTCACAAGGTGTCACATGTCACTGAAATGGTTTACGGACTAAAAGCGTCAACATATATTGACTAATATACGGACAACTAAAGTAGTCCTGCCCGCCACCAAGTTATAATTACTTTCCATACTCAGACAATATCAATATCAGTGTAGGGCAAAAACTCACACGACGTCGACTAAAACACCTCTGAAACCTGAATCCGAAAGAAAGGTCTCACAGATAATGACTGAATTGAAACAAAGTCACTTCTCAGACAATTCATTTGTGTTCAGGATGGAAATTGCAAACAGGTCAAATGTGAACACAGATCACGTTCAATAACAAGCCAAAAGCATAATGACAAAACTGAGCTTAATTCAAATTGTGAAAACTAACCTTAGGCTACAGACAAAGACTCAAGTGTTTGAACCAAATTCAATTTGGAATCATGCTATATTTACACGCATGTGAAGTATTACAACAAACCAAATCGGTAACCGCGAGAAAGATCAGACGTCACGTGAGGCTGTAATTGCTGTGAGACTTTGCTTCAGATTACTTTGACAAATATTGATGGTTTTCGACACAATTTAGTTGGTCCCGAGTAATCTACTTCTATCATGAATCGGGAGTTCAGACTCCGATTGATTACATGTAATCGTATGCCGACGACATTGTGTGCTGCTTATATACCCAACAGGCTTGTCTGTGCCCGACACTGTTACGTACAGACCCCCAATATGTAGCGTTCATGTTTCATAAAAATATCAACAGACAAAAATAAGATGACATTTCATATTTTGGCAAACTGTGCCACATGTCTGAAGATACACACGTAACTATGCCTTTGGTCACTGCGTGTGGGGACAAATGCGCAACTGATTAGGAAAATGTGTTTCTTTTGTCGTGTGGACTAGTGATGTACAAATGAGCTTGGTTATGTTCTGAGATAACTAAGTTGGATATATTTGGATATTTGTGAGAATTCACATTAATTCCACTTGTGTCACTCTCTGTGGAAAGAAAGCCCTTCCTTGATTGGGTACCATGGTCTATTTGTTGGACACATCACGACATATCAATCAAGAATCTGTACGAATTTTTCGTTCTTACTCTTTTTATTTTCTTAATTCAAAAGTACAGTGCGTAAGGGTATTCCGGATAACGGGTATTCCGAATCACTGCCACGTGTATTAACACCTAGAAACCGTAAACCTCGAATGATTTCTACACTCAGTGTCTTATTTTAAAGCCTTGACAGTGTTCTTCAAGGTGATTTGTTTTGTTTCACTTGATCTGAAGCGGAAGTTTACTTGCGCGCCCTGTAACGAGGACACCTATCATCGCGTCATCTGTCGTTAGCACGTGAGGAAAAGGTAACTCATTCGGGACGGCCCGTGTGAAATAACAATAAAATCAACCTGCTAAATGTTAACAATCCATTGCATACATGAACAGTTCACCTATAAAAAGCAACAAAAATATTTTATACATCAGCCATATTTCTGGAGAATTAAGCACTTTATGGGGCTACGTGGTTAAGTCAGTTCCGGATCACCAGAATATAGGGATCATCTCAAAACTTTCAACAGCCGAAACATGTTAATAACTGTTGAAATAAAGTAAATATTTTACAATGTTATGTCGGTTCCCTTTATTTAAAACATATACTTACTTTAGGGTCTGTGGAGGACGTGATTTGCACAAAGTAGATACGTAAAACTTGTTGATCTTCATTTCACCTGTTTTGTAATTTGCTGTACAGAAGATTTTGCCAGGTAGAGGGTTATCAACTTTGGAAATAACCAACTTGACAACGCTTAGGGGTTGAAAAGATTGTTCTTTCCAACTCATATAATTACATTTGTATATTAATAACTTAATGTATTTTTGTATGGTACAAACAGAGCTACAGTATACATATACAGTACAGATACAGTATAGTTCAATGTGCAACAGCCACTAAACTAGCATAATTTTTACAATTCAAAATATAATTATTTGAGCTTTCAACAGGAAAGAACTGTTGCAGTTGTTTACTTGAATATATGCACTGATAACATTCAGAAACCCTAAAAGGGCCATCATGTATAAAATGCCAAGTTAGTGTAATCATGTGACCCAAACATGTTAATAACATTTCCTACAACATAATATTACCCGATTGTGAACCTCAACTAAAAAAAGACACAAATTTTAACAATAGATATGTTTTGAAATGATTTTTTAAGGGAAATATGTTAATTACTAAAATTTAGAAATGTATATTAATAATTTCTTCCTTAACGTATATAATTTTCCTAAACAGAATTTGTTTTATATATTTTTGTTCACCAAAATATAAACACCAGTTTTATATTGACTGGACAATTTCTCAAATATTTATTAGATTTAATTATTTTCATAAACACAGATTTAATTCAATCTGTTTATGTTCATGCTGTCAAAACGTATTTTCACTAAAATACATCTTAATTTTTATTTGAAAACATTGTAAAATTTAACAAAAGATTTTATTGCAAAGTATTTTCATAACTGCACATTAGATTTCTTCATTTTTGAAAATTTTACCTTTAGTAGTTTCACATACATTCTCGTATTTATTAATGATATCTTGATTATTTAACATAAAATATACATTATTTATTTTAAATGCTATTATTTTTATGTGGCATTATAATGAAAGTTTTGTATTTTTTAAAAAGACATTTCCCTTTAATTTCTGAAATAGTTTTCACTTGTTTTTATACGCACAACAAAAATATGGTGATTTCCAAAAATTTCCAATTTGGAAATATCATATTCAAAAAATTTTCAAATTTCCAAAAATTTCCAAAATTGGAAACATCATGTTTCCAAAAATTTCCAAAATTGGAAATATCATATTTCCAAGGCTTGGAAATTTTGGAAATTTAGGAAGGATTTTACTACCACTTCTTTCAATTTCTCCTCAACCCAAGGATCCCCATGAGTGTATAGACTATTTCACGCATCTTTTGTTCTGTTCGAGTTCTTATTGTTGATATACATAATGCATCTTGCATGTGACATATTTATTCATGAGAACTGCAGGAATAGGCCGTATTTTGATATTATCCATTTGTGCTTTATATTAATGTAATTGCATCTGACGCGTGAAGAGATACATTTTTGAAAGTTGGGATCATGTTTAAAGTAAGTGTTTTCTATTCGCCGTCCTATGCGATCAACTGGGAACCAATTCTATATAATAGTATAACTTCACTCATCTGCATCCTTCTTGTTCTAAGTGTCAAAAATTGATATTGACTGTCATATTTGCCCCCTTGTATGGCTAGCATTTTCTAAAATACTGTTTTAAGTGTATGTTTTACTGTTATCCACAGAAGCGCAAATAATGTTTCCCTTGTCACTGTTTGTATAAACACAAATTACATAGACCTACGTTACATCATGGATTAAATAAAAGTTTACCGGACTCACTGACTGACTGGGCAGGGTTTATTACATGTCATAAAAGTGAACCCTTGCCAGGGAATAATAGACATATCGTTGTAGAATACATTCTCTAATTGGTACCGTCTAATTAACACCTGTCACAAGGGATGGGCCGTTTGGGTTTATGGTCAGAGATGGTGTTATGCAATTGATGTATTCACGAAATATCATGAACTTGTTAATAGATAATTGCTTATGTTGTCCACACACGGGCGGACTGAGGCAAAACGGTGGTGGTATCCTCTTTTGCCAGTCGGGCAAGTTGTTTATTTAAAGAGTAAGAGGATTATGAGGCATGGTCGACTGGGTTTGTTTGTTTAACTAATCCCACACGGCCTTCACTAGTAGAGGGAATGATTTTGGTTCAGTTATTACATGGCTGTTCTCCATACATCTCCATGTTCCCCATACATCTCCATGTATCTAGGACAGCAATAATTAACAATGTTGTTTTACTGTAAGGTATATTAGGTGCCATGTTATGGCAAGTCTTCACTTTATCCCATGATTGCAAATGCTTTGGTGAACGTTCAGTTTGTTCCAAATGGTCGAGGTGGTAAAAGTTTAGTGTATCAGGGATATAAGTTTCGAATTATGACTAGCAAGCGTGATACAACACATTGGAGATGTTGCTATCCTTCTTGTTGAGCAACGATTAACACCAGGGACGACTTGATCACAAGCTACAGAGACCATTTCCTTGTCGCCCTCAAGGATACAGTGAGAACAGACAACAGGCTATTTACACAAGTGACACAAGTGGACTATCATTTGTATTTTTATGTTCGCATACATAAATTGATAAATTACTAATCACAATCATACATAACACATAACATACATAACTGTACACAATGTTTAGCATTATGTAACTGCGTAAATATAAGAAATTGATAAGGTACTAATCACAATCACAATCATACATCATCAATGTCCACAATGATGGTTCATACACAATTGACTTTAAAGTCAAACAAGATGAGAAACAGCATCTCCATATTCTATCATGGTCTTCCTTCCTGCTTGAAGATGGTCTTTTTCTCTCTGTAGTCTATCGTTAAGTTCTCTGTATTTTCGTTTTCTGGGTCATTTATGTATGCTGAACATAAAAATACAAATGATAGTCCACTTGTGTCTTTCTTGGCTTGGTCATCTCCTCAGTCATCCCCATCATTGTCTTGCTAATTAACATGGTCTGGTGATCCTCTTAATCCCTAAATAAACAACTTGCCCGACTGGCAAAAGAGGAACACCCTGCAAAAACAACCCAAATGAATTCCTTCTTTAATAAATTATAGTATAACTAATTAATTTGGTCATTTACAATAAAAGGTGACTAAATGTTTAATACATTATTCACTTTAGATCACGTTGAATAATTTCTAGAGAAATCAGTACACAAGTTCATATCACAGATGATTCCAGAGACAAATAGTTTATGAGATTCTAGTTTATGAAAAGCATTAAAGGGCCACTGATCCAGAGCGATTAATGTTTCTCGCCAACAGTCTAATTACGAAACCTAGCTGCAAACTGGTCAGCCCCTGCTCCCTCGACCGTGACGGACGCGGGGACTGGGCTACTGTCCGCCTTGGCAGAATTTCTTCAACCTAATCAGTGGGACATTAGGAAGGGTGGATGCCCATCAGATGCCGTTATTTGAAACTATCCCCGGTAGTTCTTGTCTGATTGTAATAAAGTATCCCAGCAGTGTAGGCTTTTTCAGATTTTCAAATGTTTGGATGGTTTAGTGACTGATCCAATTTGATCCTATTTCTGTGTTTTTTACCTCAATATTTAATCATGTAAAAATATGATGTCTATTACGTATGCTATGATATCAAAAACACACATTTGATATATTTGAATCCATAAACTAAACAACCCCACTTTGCCATTGCAAAATAAATCTGAAATTTTACTTAGGTACATAGGTATATACATTTTTTAACTAAGTACACAGCAAATGCTTATATATATTTCTTATGTAACAATGAAGTTCCGTTCGTATCCTCAAAACAGTGTCGGCCCATAAGTTGTTGTTTTTTTCAGGCAATCAAACTTGCATGCAATACAGCGATTACTACTCTCTTGCTGTAACCCTTGTTTGGTGGTAAACCTACACATGTTATTTGTCATCATACACTTGATAGTCAGTTAATGAATTTATAACAGGTATAATTAGTGATAACACCACTCAGATTACCCGACAAAGGTTCCCATTTGGCATTTCTTGTGTCTGGAGTAAATACTCATCATTATAAATTGAGGTCTGATGTGGCAAATGTATTACATCTTATGTAATACGCGCATGGAAGTGCAGTAAGAGGGATTATCAGCTGAGTTACAAAACAAACATCGATCAAAGGATTAACCGATAACACGCTGATTGATTAATTGCTTTTATCCTGCACAGCGGATTTGTCAAAAGGTAGTGTTTATGTATGTAGATTCACTCATCTCTACTGAATACACCCTGTCGTAAAGTGCCTGTGTAAAAACAACGTCCTTCCTTCAAAGGATTAACCGCCAATACATTGATTGATTGCTCATTATTGGCTAACTAAATTACTTTTTTAAAGAATGGCGGACATCATACAATTAGTTGCCAGGTGTGCTATCTTGGATGACCAATGGGACTATACACCAATGTGAAAAACCTGCAACGATAGATCACTTTTTCGCATATTAGACTGTTAAAAGACACATGACATGGAACTGGATACTTTGTCAGCTGCAGATGAATGGCATCTCATTCCTTTATGTGGATATTGATGGATACATTCCCCGAACAAAGTAATAGCCTGATATCGTATTAATTTTATTTTTTGCATTTTGTTTTTATTTATTTGTTATGGCATTCAACAGAATCATTTTTTTGGCCGTGAAGTGTAATGAGACAGACAACATACACTAGGTCGCACTCAGGGTGTGTGTGTGAAATATGATACACGTTGGCAATCTATAAAATATCTAGATATTACAATCATGTTATAAATTCACTAAGTATAAGCATTCTTTTAAGTTTCAAAAAGCATACAAATATGATAGTAAACTAATTAGGATTATAAGACAAAATATAAAGACGTTAGTTATAAAGACTTCGTTATTTCAGTCCTAACATTTTTTACCACTGGCAGATGGTTAAACTTAAAATGTTAAAACATGCATTGAGAACACAACGCCAATCGTAATCCACTGCTTGTTTGATAAGCATTCTTGATTTACACCCACTTTGCCAGTAGTTAATCCGACTACGGTTAACGAATATCAGATTATAATTAACACCCTAATTAGCAAGGTCACGTCTGGCTGGTTATTGCCAGTTTCTGAGGTGTCCTCTCACGTAGCCAGATTCTGTCAAAACAGGTCTCTGGCCAGAGGGGGGGTCTGGCTGACCAGGGTTAGTGTTTTCATAACGCATGTCCAGATGAGCCATATAGTCTGTATCAACAAAATGCTCAATTAATGAGATTCGTGAATTTGTATTGAGACACATTTGGCTGGAATTATTTGAATTTCTTTACATTTTTCATATTACGTGTGCTCAGTTTGTAAGATTAGTTAAATTTATATTAAAGTGAGATACATTGATATGGTATTATTTGAGTTTCTTTACATTTTACGGAGATGTAGTGTATCAAGAAAATTATGAGAAATGGTGGCTGAAAATGTTAACAAATAATGCTTCTTTGGCTGTAACATTACACACAAATGAACACCACATATATCGAGTGCAAGTATCCACTTCTGAATACCAGGCTAATCATTGAGTGCTAGTAACCACTTCTAAATCCTAGCCTATTCACAAAGTCAACAATCGGTTTTAAAGTCATGGTGTTTTGCTGTTGTTAAGAACCAGTTCTTAAGTCAAGCCTATTTATGTATGTTAGCATCCACTTTTTAACAGTGATAAACAGTGCCAATACCACTCAACACGTGTACGACAAGGTAACATTTTAACTGTTACACTTACAAATTCTATTCACATATTTATTCCTGTATGGACCAAATGTCTAGTGACACTGGGCGGTGGGACAGCCTTGTGGACACGACATTGTGCAGAACTATGGATTGAGAAATGACTAAATTTTACATGGTCGTATTAGACTGGGATGCAGCAACTTGGACACTGCATTATCTAATCTTTGAAGGACCGTTGTAATATGTATTAGTTTGGGGAGCGACATTAATATAGGGGAAACACTGTTTGTCAATCCCACTGTACACTACTAGTGGCACTAGAATAAATATTGTTTAAACTATATACACACTTGCATACATATTCAATCGTGTCGCATTGGTTTAACCTCACTTTCCCCACATCTGAATGTTTGGATAAGGGGTTAGAGGGTCACTGGACTGTGGATGTGGGACTATGGTCTGTTCTAATTAGTGTCACACATCTCACTGTCAGTAGAAGGGAGCAAAGGCCAATTATAAATTGTGAACTGTTTTAATATGTCTTGATGTAATAATGAATTTAAAATAAAAACAAATAAACTATTGAGATGTAATCATAGCTTATCGTTTTGACATAAATAGCTCCTCTGAATCACAAATCGTCATTCCAAAATGGTGAATGCTCAGGTTAACTTTAGATACATTGCTATTACTAAAGGTGGTCAGAATTTAGTGTTAGATGGTTTTAAATTCAGAGTTAAGTCTAGACGTAATATTATCACATACTGGGAATGTTTCCAAAAAAGCCTGCACAGCCAGAGTTACCATTCGCGATGGTATTCTAGCGTCACCTCTTCCTCAACACAATCACCCTTCAGAGGAGAACAAGATATCAGTCCAAGAGGTCGTGCAGCAGATGAAAGCCAGAGTCAAAGCTGACTGCAGACCTGTACCTTCTTTGTACAATGACGAACTTCGAGGTAAGGCCCTTTGCAAATTACAGCCTTTCATTTACGTCCCACCTTTTCGAAGTTGCCGTCCAAAATGCCGCCCGTGCTTCTTTTGCTTGTGATCTGAAAGGCTGCCTTTTCCATTTCCGCCAGGTTGTGGAGGAATGCACAGAAGAACAGCCTCCAGACTTTGTTTAACACCGACCCATCTGTCACCCTCCTCATCAAGCGTGCCTGTGCCCTTGCCCTGGTTCGACCATGTGACTTAGAAGATACCTGGTTTTATGCCATAGAACAATCTGAGTCAGAAGATTCCCGACCAACCAGTTTGCAGACTACGTGACAGAGCAGTGGATCAATGGTGACAGAGAAATATGGAACCATTTCGCCACTGTGGGGCCAAGAACAACCTATCATCTGGAAGGCTGTCACTGCAAACTGAAGAAACTTGGTCCGGGCCATCCAAACATATTTAAGTTCCTTGCCTTGATCAAGAATGAACAAGACAACATTGAACTCACCATCAGACAGCTCGAACCTGGGGGCAGACTTGCCCCCAAGAGAAGAAAGTACCACCGCCTTGATGAGAGAATTATAGAAGAGAAGAACTTGCTGATCACTGGTGTCAAGACACCCATCGAATACTTCAACACTGTGATGAATTTTGTTGGACTGTAAATTGTCATACTGTAGGTTTGTTTAGTGCTATGAGTACTATCAATTGTATATAAATATTTATGCTATGTATTGGATTTTGTTGGACTGTAAGTTGTTTTACTGTATGTTTAGTGCTATGAGTATCACCTTACTATCAAACTGTATATAAATATTTATACTATGTATTGGATTTTGTTGGACTGTAAGTTGTTTTACTGTATGTTTAGTGCTATGAGTATCACCTTACTATCACACTGTATATAAATATTTATACTATGTATTGGATTTTGTTGGACTGTAAGTTGTTTTACTGTATGTTTACTGCTATGAGTATCACCTTACTATCACACTGTATATAAATATTTATACTATGTATTGGATTTTGTTGGACTGTAAGTTGTTTTACTGTATGTTTAGTGCTATGACTATCACCTTACTATCACACTGTATATAAATATTTATACTATGTATTGGATTTTGTTGGACTGTAAGTTGTTTTACTGTATGTTTAGTGCTATAAGTATCACCTTAGTATCAAACTGTATACAAATATTTATACTATGTATTGGATTTTGTTGGACTGTAAGTTGTTTTACTGTATGTTTAGTGCTATGAATAACACCTTACCACCTTAACAATTTATACTATTAAATGTCTTACCAAGTGTTACCTTGTTTCTTGCTACAGACTATACCTTAATCCCCTTTGTTAACTAATTGGTCATGGCCTGGTGAACCCAGACTCTAAACAATAGATGTGGGGAATGTGAGGTGTCCCCGTCGCATTGTAGATATACACTATAGCCCTAGAACAAGAATCTCTCACCTAGCCATAGTGCAATGTTGTCTTAACAAGACCTTCTAAGGAAGACTCTGGCTGAGAGTGAACCGTTTCTCAGCGTGGTGAGCCATGAACAGTGTTCACCACATGCAAAACAATTTTAATCATTAAGTGTTCACAATTTGTAGCTTCAATTATCAATTTCTTATGCTGTCTCCCACTTAGTGGGATTGTAAATATTTGTATTGTGTTTGTATTTGATTAAAATGACATGACATGATTATAAGTTATATGTGTATCATTTATTTATCTGTAACTAAATTTATAACACTAATCATCTGCTTAAAATGATATAAACATTATGTTACTATAAACTATATAGTTTCATTATTTTGGTATATCTGTAACTTTATATATAACATGAATCGTATATATGTTTTGTAAATTTTGTAAAATGAAATAAATTGGTCAAGTGTTGAATCCCCTACTAATCCCCTTTGTCGCACCATTAACTTTAATTAATTGCTTTACAATGAAACTGGCAAAGTGGGAGGACACCACATTCTTAAAGTACGACTTTATGAATGCAAATTTCTTGCTGATGCATAGAGGGGAGTTTCCATATTTATTCCCACACCGTTATCAATATAAAAGTTATTACAACCAGGTGAATAGAAGTATATATGCACAATGACAACCAGCAAATTAACAAATAATTTAGCAAGTAGCACATTGTTGGATGGGGGCAGCAGGAGAGTAAGATCAACAAATTGTAAACAGGCTGATTGGATGGTAATTGAACAGCTGATTGACAGATTCTAGCTGTAAATCAACTTCAGCATGACAAAGTCGGAATCCATCCCACTGTCAAAGTGATGGAATCAATCAACATTCAATCAGATTGTTTATCCTGAACGATGTACATCGAAATGCCGCTCTATTCAATAAACAGGGAGTTGTTATCACTTAAGTGATATGTTTCGTTAGGTATCCCCATACTGTTCACTGCAGTATAAGTGAGATCTGATTCAGTTTGCGAATGACCAAACTTTGAAGATTAGTTAAGTTCTACTTTAGTAAACTGCATGCTAATAATTTGATTTCAGATTAAAACATCTTATTCCGAATTCGTGTGATCCTATTTCAGGTATTAAGAAATACTGTATTTTTGCATATTAGATATAAATCCATCAGTACCAGTTTGATGTGTCTGGTCATGAGTTAACTAACATAATGATTATATATTTATTGTCATTACATGTGTCATTAAGTGTCATTTATACCATCATAATATTCTCTGATCAATTTCATCGTACAGCATTTATTTCATTCAATGTTTTGAATCTCACATGATGACATGAGAAATGTTACTGTTCCAGTTCTTCAAGTGTTCCAACCAATATAGTCATTATGGTTACAAACAGCCTGATTTTAATACCTATCAAGTTAGATGTTCTATATAAGTGTATGCACACACATTCGCACACAATATACGTAATTTGTGAATTATGTTTAGACGAAAAAGAAATATGTAATTTGATAAGAAACACTACATAAATTATCTTCCCTCACTCTGAGAGAAGCATGGCATTATTCGTTCATTTTTAAATAATTTTATCTGCATAAAAGAAGGGATTATAAAAAATCTGAAACAAACTTCCGTATACTACCATTTCACCAACATTGCGACATTGACCATGGAATCATGTTAATTTCAGTTAATGTCATAATTATGCGAGGTTCCTCATTCACACATTCATACAAATTGACAGCTCAAGACAAAACATAACTTCTTTATTGTGAATAACACGACGCTTCGGAGCGTATGCTTGCTTCTTCAGGTAAAAATCAGGTCACAATACAAAAGTTGACATCCATAAATCTTGCTTTTGTTATGCATTACACTTCTAAATGCCCTTCAAAGATGTAACTTACTTCCACAGGCTTCTTTGAGAGGCATTGAAACTTGGTTGTATTGTCTTTTTGCCTGCACTTTACTTGGCTATAAGCGGATAGTCTGTTCAAGTAAGCGGAGTTCAGTACCAACTCACCACAAGGTCACTAGCCGACCACACTGAACACAGTTCATAATGATTAGTCAACTTAGCCATTAAAAGTAATCAAATATGACATGATCGAGGCATGGGGTTATAAAACTGCACGATCTGGTGGGATTGTGAATGTGATTATTGTGTCATATGAAACAAACAATAACACTTTTATGTATTTATGTATAATGCACATTGCACAAAAGTATATATTTCCTGGTGTAACATTTAACGCTTATTTATGTATTTGCTGATTTAAAATTTCATCATATTTGTCTGACAATTCATTTTTGTATATTTGCATACATGCAATATTGTGTATGCATATGATGTTACATGCAATATTAGTAAAATTAAAAATGTCCCCATATTTTCAAATAACTCATATTCGTATATTTGCTATTGCTATATGCAATAAACAAAATGTGATAAACTTTACTGTTTACCAACAAGTGCTGGCATACTTGCTTTTCTACAAAAGACTATAGCTTTAATCCCCATTGTTGTAAGGATTTGTACGGTCTAGTAATTTCAATCTCAAAATAGTACGTGCAGGCAAAAAGAGAACTACCCGAAACTTCGAACTTGGTTTTCCTTTCAGAGGCCGTCTTAACTGACCTGACTCACTGACATGAATTAACAAGGCAGTACGCCTTGTTAATTGGTGAATCTTCTCTAACTGCCTTGAATCACTCATCAATTAACAGGGGATTAGGTCTTGGGGCGTGCAAACTACAATCATTTACCATCACCCACCAGTTATCTCCCCTTGTGGACATTTCCAAAATTGGAAATTTTCGGAAATCTCATATTTCCAAAATTGGAATTTGTCTTGGAAACATCATCTTACCAAAATTGGAAATGTCTTGGAAACATCATCTTTCCAAGACATTTCCAAGCTTGTAAATGTGGACTTTTTTTCCAGTGTGTATATATATAATCTGTCAGAATGATTATGTTGAATCTGTGCACACATTGGCTTGCCAACGGTTTTTAGGCGTTAAGATCTCTACAACTAATAATATAGCTCGTGGTGAATGTGGGCGGTATCCCCTATATATCCTAGCATATAAAAGGGTAATAAAGTATTGGTTAAAATTATTGAGTATGTCTGATTCTCGTCATCCCAAAAAATGTTATCATATGATGTTAATGGCTTTAGCTCATAATAAAGTTAATTGGGCGTCGAAGTGTCGAGATCTGCTGTACAGTTTGGGTTTGGGTTTTGTTTGGGAACAGCAATCCGTTATTTCTCCTACCTCGTTTTTATCTGAATTTGTGAGTCGACTTAAATGTATTCATGAACAGAATTGGTATAGTTCACTTCAAAATGGCAGCAAATCTATGTTTTATTCTTACTTCAAAATATACTGAGTCAAATAAGAAACTTCACAAAATGTAATTTGAAAAATAATGAAGAATTTTTCTCTGATGATACATCTATGTATCCGAAATGGGATCCCTATTTGTCAACTCTAGAAAAACGTTAGCAAAACCCACTCAAACCCATCCATTCGACGTGCAAATGACGTTAGTGCCAAATCAGGTTTTGCACGTGCAGTCGATCACGTGATCTTCGCATCGAAGTTTTCTTCATATGCACGTGTTTGCAATGGCCTCAAGAATTGAAAAAAACACTTTTAAACCACAGTTCTAACGGTACTTGAAATGCCACGATTGTCAAATGTGCAACGTGAACGTGCCGTTGGCGTGTTGCAAGCGGGAAGATCAGTTATTGGCGTCGCAATAGCAATGGGATGCAGCCGTCGTACTGTGTATGACTTGCGAGGTCGTCTACAACAAACTGGCACCACTTCTGATCGCCAAAGGTCGGGTGTCCACGTGTGACGTCACGAGCAGAAGACCGTCAAATCGTCCTACGTCACCTACGTGACAGATTTCTGCCGGCTACACGAACCAGGGCTGAGATGTTTAGGGGTCGACTGTCCTCACAGACCATTCGAAATAGGTTGCGGGCTGCCAATCTCCATTCTCGACGTCCAGATCGTGGGCCAATATTGACGCCGTTTCATCAACGTCAACGTCTGCTGTGGGCCCAACGTCACCTCCGATGGACCCAGAGAGACTGGAATCGAGTCGTGTTTAGCGATGAATCCAGGTTTACCCTCAGATTCGCGGACGGCAGGCATAGAGTCTGGAGACGACGTCGTGAACAGTATGCCCAATGTTGTGTACAGGAAGTCGACAGATTCGGGGGCGGAAGTTGCATGGTGTGGGGTGCTTTCTGTGGGAACAACCGTTCCCGACTTCTGGTCATCCGTGGAAACCTCACAGCTGCTGCTTACCGCGACCAGGTGCTCACCCCTGAACTCGTTCCTTTCATGGCGGCTCATGGCCCAGGTCTACAGTTCCAGCATGATAATGCTCGGCCGCATACCGCGATGTTGACACGAAATTTGCTTCAAAACGCTGGAATCAACGTCATGGACTGGCCATCGAGGTCCCCTGACCTTAATCCAATAGAGCACGTTTGGGATGCACTTGGGAGAAGGCTTCGTGGTCTTAGGAACCAACCTCAGAATTTGCAGGAACTTGGCGCTGCCTTGCAAGAGCAATGGCGCAGAATCCCCAACCACGTGTTCACAAGCATCAGGCAGTCGATGAGGAGACGGTGTTTGGCAGCGGTGAATGAGCGGGGCGGCCATACACGATATTGAACTGAGAATTTCGCATTTTTATTCTTGTGACTTGACATTCTGTATACCCATGTTTTGGAACGGCGGTGTAGCCTAATGGAACTGATTATGGCACTGTCAGTGTATCGAGTACATCACACAGATCTCAGCAATGAAATAATACCAATTTAACCATCTTACCATCTCTTGTTCTTTTATAGTGCCCTGAAGAAAGAATGTGAAGTTTCTTTTTTGACTCACTATCATTGTCCAGGGAATTGTATTTAAATGTGATTAACATTAAAAAGTTTAGAGTAGCACTCGCTCAGTTTAGATGTTCTTCACATCAGTTACGTATAGAAACTGGAAGGTATTATAATATAGATAGAAAGGATAGATTATGTTTACAGTGCGATGAAGGTTATATTGAGGATGAATACCATCTTCTCCTCGTGTGTTCCAAATTCCAACAGCTCCGCTTGAACCATTTACCTAAAACCTATTGTATTAACCCAAGTAAAGCCAAATTCAAACTCCTCATGTCATCATCAGATTGTAAACTTATAAATAACTTAGCTAGCTTTATCTATCATGCAATGTATCTAAGATGATACAAATTATCAATCTATACTGTACACACCATGTTTTGCCATGTTAATGTAACCTATGTAGTTATGGGCCGATGGCCTACACTTCTTTAATAAAGAATTGAATTGAATATATATATATATATATATATATATATATATAGTATCACAGAAGTTCCACATACATTTACTTATTTATTGATAAAATCCAACCTTTATTTATAAGAAGTATTTCTCTTTATGAAATATTTTCTACTGTTAATAAAGATAAGAAGATTTAATAATGACACTTTTCTTATTTCAGGTACACTGCAAAGAGAAATGGACTCAAGGGGACCAAGTCCAAAGGAATAAACACTCATCTGCCGAGTCCTGCATCATTATTAATGCTCGAACAAATTTATTATCTGGAACATTATTGACAATCATAATCACTGCCCAATTGTGCCAAGAACGATGTTTTTACCAGACTTATGCAGTTATTTGGAAATGATCTTTGTGGTCAGGATATGCCTTATCATAGATTATGTTTCTTAGCGAAGATGGGACTGTTCAACTTGTGCATTTGAGCGCAGAAATGGTCTTTAGAAGAGCATTCTGTCTGACAGCTTGTCGTGATGATGTCACAATGGCCAAGGTTTTCGCACATCCCATAGTATCAGTTCTTATATCACTTTGCAATGAAGATGGATCAAGAAGGAAGGCATCCAAAGCTGATTTGACATACAAATAAGAACAAATGGTAGAGAGTGTTAGCACTTTAACAGACTTTGACAAGAAAGACACTGTCCACATTCATGATGCAATGCGTCATGGGTACAATGTGTGAAGCTCATTTATGGTCAAGAAGTCATTATCAAGTGTCATCAGACAGACAGATTCCACAGTGGAAGAAATGTCTTGGTGTATCTGAGAACAAATCACAGTTCAACAACTTCTTTTGCACCAAGTGCAGGCTACAATTTCAACAAAAATGGAACCACAAGGAAGATTGTGTCTCTCAGGAGGATATGAAGATGGAATGGTGACCAAGTTGATCACCCCCACTGGTGATATTTGCATTGATGAAACTTGAATGTTCTCAAGAAGAAGCTGATACATGCATGCTCTTCCACGCCATGTACTGCAATGGTGAGTTTGAAGAGAGTCATACCCAAGGACGTATCATCATCAAGTCCCATGATACAGATTTTCTCATTTTACCATTACAGAGAGGACAATTACCACCCATATTGATTTTAATGTAGACTTTGATGAATAATTTGGTTTCTTAAAAAATGTATTCACTTTGATAAACATACAGCTTTTCATTTTCACAACAATTGTCACGATTTCTGTTCCTGCTGAGCTGTAGGCTCGTTCGATATCTCGCGATGTCATTATCGCGATAATGCACCGAGGAGATCATCAAAGGAGTGGATTGCTTAAGCGGTGAAACTTGTATTGTGTTGGATTTAGTTAATTGTGTGAATAAGGAATTTATCATAATATAACACTGAAATCAAGTTGATGTTCGCTTGATAGTGTTCCATGGTCAATATGGCAATGTTGATGAAAATGGTATTGTATTATACGCAATTTACTTTTTAATACTCCGTCTTCATGCAAATGAAATGATCCAAAACAAACGGATAGTTTGTCATACTTAAAATTGATGTTTATTTATATTCGGAAAAGAATTTTCAGATTACATATATGTTGTCAAGTAGACAGAGAAAGATTAAATTTCATAAAACAAACCATGTACAAATTTACAAAAATATGTTACACAAATTTACATTTTCTTCAAAGCATACCGAGACGGTTGGGGTAGGGTACATGTATAATTGTCAATACCTATTTATGCTACAGACTCAATGTATTTACCAACAAAACCATTGCTTGATAATTACTGGAGAAAATATCTCTAATCAAATGTCAGCAGACAAGCTTTTATAAACATGACTGTTGAACTCGTAGTTCAATGTTGAAACAAATGGTGAGGGGTAGCCTAGTGGTTAAGGCGTTTGCTCGTTACTCCACAAAGACCCGGTTCGATTCCCACATGGGTACAATGGGTGAAGCCCATTTCTGGTTTCGTGGATATTGCTGGAATATTGGAAGCGGCGTAGAACTATCCTCACTTACTCACTCTAAAGCATTCCATATTCCGTGTTGACCCATGAAAGATCCTTTTTCATGACTGGTAATTCTGATTTAGATGGCGGACCACGCACACGTCTGGCCTTTGGGATGGCTCCTTGTCCGAAAACTTCTAAAACTTGCATCTGCAAGCCTCTTTGCTGTCATTAGTTCCCTTTGATTCCACCTTCGGTCGTACTATGAAGAATTTGACGCCATCGTCGTTCATGTCACTTTCCTCTGATGACATCAATTGCGTCTTCTTTAGAGCTTGTTCATATTTTGGCTTTCTTTGTGATTGGGGAGGTCTGTATGTCTTATTCCTTGGACTCGGTTACGACTCTTCTGAAGAAAAAAAAGCCAATATGCTAATAATTGATTTCCATCTGATAAAGTGAATGTTAAACCAATGTAAAAATAAAATTAATGGCTATTCCTGATAATCTTATGATCAACTTGTCAGAGTTATCGATATTTGCGTGTTTAATGCATTAGAAGAACACAGTCTGGTAATCGCAGGTGCTGTACGCTTTACTCCTTTCAAAGATCACTTTAATTCCAAAGATCACCCGGATAAATACTGTGAATTAATAGTTATTGAGGTCTAGTTAGCATGCAGTATACTGTATCTCTCAGCCTTTAACAAAGACTTCAACCCTTTAACAAGGCCAAACCCTTGTTAATTGATGAGTAAGTCATGTTGTACTTGTTGAATGATTTAATGCTTTGAAACTCTTGAAGCTAGTGTATTTAAATTATATTAAGCATTTTCATACGTGTATTGTGGATTTAGGGCCATCCCTCTTGCAGACTCAGCATTCTGTAGTGCCTGCCTCACAGTTGCCTGTAAAATAGATTTAGGAGAAATAACATTTCATTAGCATTTCGGAAAGCCTAACAAAACGACTAGCAGGTATTACAATTAAATCGCGTAAGAATACATTGTCTGAACAATTTATAATCATTTACATAAAATACAAATTCAATCTAGTTTTTAAAAATATATTGATATTCAATTTGATTTTTAAAACGCTTTAACGATATTTTGTAAATGACGTATGTGAGTGAGTGAGTTCATATTTAAAGTCACTTTGGCAATATTTCAGCCATATCGTGACATGTGGTATGTGGACCCAAAATACGAATATGTATGAATTCTGGTGAAAAATCTGTATTGTTCCGTCATTGTTGGTTATGATTAATTCTGTCTTTCCGAAAAAATACAACATTTTATGTTGTACATCGTCCAAAATCAGTGATGTACTAAGTAGCGATGTGACGTTAAAAGTTAATGAAATGACAGAAATACCTTTGCATGGTTACTTGCTTTCCGTTTGATTCCCCTACCAATTCTAGGTTCTTGAGTTTCATTTTTCTCTTTGTAATTCCTCAAGCTGTTTTGCATGTCTGCAATCTGCAAATGAAATTACTGAAAATGATACACGTTGTTGCAGGGTCGTCTTCCATGTGTAAAATTTACCCCGAGTAACCTTAAAAGAAAAACATCACATCAAACTCAATGTAACAGGTTAGATTTATTGCTACACCATACCTGTCGATCTCTCGTTTCCACATCTTGTCTCAGGGCACCTATAGCAATCCACATTTTGTCTTCCATTCGCTTCATCTTCTGCTCCATTATTTGTAGGATATCCTCCATGCGTTTCTCTGAAACTGTAGAATTTCAAGTTATTTGCAGAAGTACTGCCTTGTCGTCCTAATGCCATATGTAGACAAGCAATTCCCATAAAAAGACACACAGATATGTAGATTTGTAAGGAATTTGTATAACCCTGCTATATAAATTTCACTTACAGCATCTGCCGTGAAGGTTGACATCATCATCGTCATCAGTTTCGCAGTCTGCAATTAGAAACATTAGCCCGTCACACACATAAACATCATATACATAACCATCAACGAGGACACCTTATTCACATTACAATTACTTTGGTTATATTCACAGGGAACACATATTGCGACAACCGGAAACAACGTACCTGATAACATGAACGTAGCCGCTGCAGTTGCACAGGCCGTTGCCGTAGGAGTAGACGTGAACGGTATCGCTGCTTGCTGTTGTCTGATTGTCCTTGTCGCTCGAGGACGTGACTGCTTACCAGATTTCTTAAAATAAATCAATTGCATTTTACACAACATTTTGCACCATGATAATGAAACATATACAGGGTATCTGTCAGACCTTGACATGTTTATTTCATCGATTGACGTAGAAAATGTGAACACGTTTACTAATGTCTGTACAGTAAGAATATATATTTTCACTTATTTCACGACAACAGGACTATCATTAGTTAAGATTGGATGAGATTCGATTTCACTGACAGATCAGGATAATCCCAATGCATATGCTATTTAAGTAATACATCGTAGGAGTGGCATTTGACCATGTTGAGGATTATACAGTTGTCACACCTTAAATACCTTGTTGCCCTTGACAGAGTCTGTCGTGCTAGTTTGGTCTTTGTCTAGTTGGTATTCACTCCCTGGAACACAAATATAGGATACAAACATAATATGGTGATTTTGAGCATACGGGAATATAAAGATAGTGTAATGTGCCCGATTACTGATACTGTTTATAATAATATTCTTCACAGCAGGGAGAAAACATATTTTGAAACCCACCGCGTGTGTAAAATCTTATATTAACTCTTGACATGCACGTCTTTCGTTTTGGTAAAGTTTATCAGTCGGGATGAGCGTGGGATTGTACTCGGAGGGGTGGGGTTCTGGATAATGAAGATGTGAGGGTATGAAAGCGTGGTTTGGTTGGGTGTTAGAGTTTGTCTGCGATTGGATGGTGTGTGAGGTATGTCAGAAAATGTTTGTATAGGTTAAGTTTGATGACTCTGCTTTTCTTTTAATAAAATGTTGGAAATGTTTGTAATGTTTACGCTCAGGTGTCTGTTGAAGGAACACATGGCGTCATCAGGATTACCGATTTACATTTACATGATATACATTGTTCTTGTGTCGTCACTAATATACTTACCTGAGCTGAATGCGTCCTCTGAAGAAATATCGCTGACAGACATTCTGCACGGCTTTGTAGATGTAAACGCTCAAAATTTCGATAGCAAAATTCCCGTATTTTGGTGTGCAATGATCGACTTCAATTTCCCATCGGGTGTTCATGTATTTATTCAGATCTCAAAAGTTCATCCAATTACATTAAGCTGCTTCTCCCTCTACAGATTCTCCAACTTTCCAGGTTTTATCTGGTTTGAATAACCTGTTCAAATATTTCGAAACAGTCCGGATGTCACTAAGTAAACCCTGTTCTCAAAATAATTACATTTACCAGCATACATACCTCGTTTACTCTCGTTTACAATGAACGCATGTCACGAACTAAAGGGACGTCCCTATTGCATTCGTTGGTAGAAGTAATGCAATGGACAGTGTATACAACAGTTTGTGAAACATGTCAAAAATACATCTCACCTGAATACAAATTTCACTAATCTCACTAGTTGAGCATTTTGTTGACACAGACTATGGTTCATAAAGGACTAAGTGTTATCAAAACGGTGACATCCTCTTTGCCAGTCGGGCAAGTTGTTTATTTAAGGAGTAAGAGGATTATGAAACATGGTAGACTGGGTTCTTTTAACTTTAATTCCACATGGCCTTCACCAGTAGAGGGAATGATTTTTGTTCAGTTATTACATTGCTGTTAACGATAGGGCTAAAATTGGGCTTATCAGGTTAAATCTATTTTGACATCTATTGGTTTTGCTGAAATATGGGACAAACAAGAATTTCTACCTGTAATCAAACAAAGAATTGACGATCGAGCTTTTCAATGTATGGTTGGACAGATATCTGGTGTTCGGGAACAATTCCTCGAAAACATCCTACTTTTATACAAATCTTAAGAAAAAAACGTAGATATTCGACTTTATTCACATACAACAATGTAAATTGACAAAAATACATTTTGCAGGACTTTTAATTTTTAATACTTTATTCACACAGGTACATACAACAATGTAAATTGATAAAAATTTGCATCTGCATTGATAAATTTAGTGACATTCATTTCTAAATCCCTCTCTTCACACTTGATTCAAGCAGCTAAAATCACATTTTATTTGACAAACAGAACTCAAACAGTACTCCACAAGCCAGTTTGTTAAAACAATCTTGTTGTGAACACTAATTATTCAATTTATGCTTTATATAACCACCGATAAGTTGTCGTTATTTGCTTTATTTAACGTCGCACGCACATCTAAGATATTTCGGCTGCGACGGGCCAGTTCACTTATTAAGAAATGAGGGGAACAAAATTAGAAATTTTGAAAGGGTGGTGTTACTACCCAAAAAAAGCAAATTGATAAATTTATGTATGCTGAACATGAAAATACAAATGTTAGTCCACTTGTGTCTTTCTTGACTTGGTCGCCCTCCCCCTCCATTGTCTTGCAAATTAACATGGTCTGGTGATCCACTTACTTCCTTAAATAAACAACGCAGTTTTCAACCCCGACAGACACAACGGCAACAAGCAGATGAGCAAACTAACAACACCTCTTTCTTGAGGCTCGTCGTATTTTGGTCGTGCCTATTTCTCTGTCTTTGGCAGTCGGTAATTTATATATCGACAAGTGCTATAACCGTACTTCTTCGGTTCATTCACGGACTTCTCGAAGTGGCTTCCAAACACTATGAGACAGTGTCTATACTCTTGCCTCTGTTCCCAACCAGCGCCTATCTAATGCACAAACCTTTGACTGACTGACTGACTGAGTTTGGTTTTACGCCGCTTTTAGCAATATTCCAGCAACATCACGGCGGGGACACCAGAAATGGGCTTCACACTTTGTGCCCATGTGGGGATTCGAACCCGGGTCTTCGGCGTGACGAGCCAACGCTTTAACCATTAGGCTACTCCCACCGCCCCACAAACCTTTGAAGTTTGATAAAACTGACTTTGTACATTATGTTGTGTGTCCATCATGTAACAGTATTTATTCATATACAGATTGTGTTGTGTACGTTAAAGGCCAGAACAATAGCAGGCATTGTAATTACGTTCAACAACCAAATCATCCTATCCGACATCATCGACGTCCTTGTGGTGCAAGGCTGTTGCAGACTGTAGTCTTACCATCTGGTGCAAAGAGACTTGTTCCATATAAATCTTACTAGTACAAGCCATTAAGAGACTCAATTCGTGACCTGACATCACGATCTGGCTTTGTCACTAAATGTGAAGTGTGGCGATCACACAGTGGATCATCGGACACGCTGTCTGATGTTTATGATGGTCAGATTTGGAAAAGCTTTAAAGAATTCCTATCTTCAAATCATAATTATGGCCTGATGCTGAACCTCGACTGGTTTCAACCGTTCAAACATGTGAAATATTCCGTTGGTGTTGTGTATATGGTAGTGTTAAACCTGCCCCGTGAAGAACGATTCAAACGAGAAAATATAATTCTGATCGGTGTTATTCCACACATGAAGAAAGAGCCACCTACAAATACATTTGTTCAGCCACTAGTTGATGAACTCATACAAGCTTGGAATAGTGGATTTACTTTTCAAGACCGAACATTACGATTGGCCTTAATGTGTGTGGGCTGTGATATACCGGCGTGTAGAAAACTTTGTGGATTTCTCGGTCATGCTGCTATAAGAGGTTGTTCTCGATGTTTGAAGACATTTCCTGGTGAATTTGGAAACCGTTACTATAGTGGTTTTGATAGGTAAATGTGGAAGCCCAGGACACACGAGAACCATATGGCAAATGTTCGACAAATATGTTCAAGTACAACAAAATCTGAACGTCAGAAACTGAACGTTTACATGGTGCACGCTACTCCGTGCCATCCGAGCTACCGTATTTTGACATTATCCATATGTCGGTGATAGATCCCATGCACAACCTTTTCATGGGAACAGCTAAACACATGCTGCAGTTATGGAAAGATAGTGGTGTGTTGACGGATAAGGAGTTTGCTTTAATTCAGACCAAAATTGATGTTGCAGAATGCCCTAGTGATATTGACGAATGCCTCGAAAAATTGCATCTGGGTTTACAGGTTTCACAGCAGATCAGTTCAAGAACTGGACCCTCCTGTTTTCAATATATGCGTTGAAAGGCATTATACCTGATGAAGATTTAGACTGTTGGCGTTACTTTGTGCTGGCTTGTCGATATTTGTGTTGTCGTGTTATTACAAAAGTGATGTCAAGATTGCAGATACACTTCTGTTGAAGTTCTGTGCTGCGTGTGAACGCCTTTATGGAAAAGAAAAGGTCACCCCAAACATGCATTTACATGGCCACTTGATAGAGTGTATATTGGACTTTGGACCAGTGTATTCCTTTTGGTTGTTCAGCTTTGAACGCTGCAATGGGATGATGGGTAACATTCCCACAAACAACAAGAATGTAGAACTTCAGCTTATGCGACGATTTGTGTGCCACTCTCATCTTCTTGGCTTGACTCTGTCCGATGATTTCCAGCTTGCTGAAACACTCAAACCAGTTTTTACCGAACTTGTTTCTGGTGCAAAGGTGGGAACGCTCAGCACAACCAGCAATGCTCTTACCGATCTCTGGAGAATGTCCTCGCGCCTTTTGGATTCTGAACAATGTTGGTCAGACATCAAAGCTTATTCATACACTAAATAAAAACTGCGCGGTGTCACTGAGGAAGAAAACATTTTTCTCACACAAATGTATTTAAAGTTGTACAACTGTACTCAAATATTTTTGTTGCCATCATATAGAAAGTTGAAAAATGTCCATCTAGGGAACACCTTGTTTGGATCAGCTAAAGCATCAACCTCTTCATCTAATATTATAGCCTTCTGGACAAACAAGGATGGCAATATTGACTGGAGAACTTCTCCAAGGCCTGGCAAAGTAGTCCGCTACATACATCACAGCGTGCAACTCTCACGGGAGCTTAGACCACACCTCATTGCTGGAAGTAAGATGGCACCGAGAACTCCCAGATGACTTGAAGTACCACTGTGGTAAAACCAGTTGAAGCCTGGCATCCGACAATGTTTATTGAGTAGAAAACTTAACAGAAGCATCCAACCTGACCTTACAATGAGCGGTGTGCGGATAATTCCAAGACATAGATAATCACAAGCATCAAGACTTGACCCTTCAAAATAACTGTAACTGGATATTAACATAAATTCTATTGGCTGGCTTATTATGAAATTAATCTCTTGTATAAACTGGAATCTTTCAAATGTATATTTGTCTCTGGAATCATCTGTGAGCTTGTGGGCTGATTTCTCTTGATCTAAAATGAATGTTTTATTAAAACATTCTGTAACGTATTGCTTGTAAATGATCACATTAATCTAGATAGACATATGATTCAGTAAAAGGGAATTCATTTGAGTATTTGCTTCAATCCGCACATGTTTGGACAACACAACCAATTTTCTATTGACAAGTTCATGAGATTTTCGTGAACACGCCCATTGCATAACACCGTTATTGAGCACAAACTCAAATGGCCTCTCCTCTTGTGACAGGTGTTAATTGGAGAATGTATTCTATTACGGTTAGTTCCCATGAAGTAGACTTGTAAATATATAGGGTGATTACCTCCAAGACCTGGTGATCTCGAACAAAGGCCAGTTAATGTTTTAACAGGCACAAGGTTGATACAAAAAGTTGAAGGGTAAAGAAATGAAATAAGCCTAAACTGAATTTGACATTTTCATGACATAATATATTTGGTGTTGCCACAATTAACCATCATCAGAAGATGAAACATATCATGTGAAATATATCTCAACTATCATTTGGAGGGCCTTTTCAACGATCTTCTTAAATCTGCCATGCCAACACCCCAAGTAATAATAAGATACATAATTTTCAAATCATGTATGACCTATTTCAACTTATTACTGACCCTACGAAGGTCACCCAAAACTCTAGCACTTTGTTAGATATTAGTAGATTAATCAATAACTTTGGCGAGACGTAGAACGTATCATCCCCGTAGACGTTGAGTGAACACATGAATCAGTATCATTATAATCTCAGTGAGCTAAACTCAGTAAATTAACTCAGTAAATTCGATCATATTTCAAAACAAGTTCAGAATTTTATAGCACCCAGTGTCTTAATCCCGTATAACAACACCGACGCAACATGAACGAGATTATACTGTAATAACAAAATCCTACTTCACGGAATACCCCATTACGCCATGGCACGGGTTCACTTTCATGGCATGTAATACACTCAGTCAGTCACTGTCATATAGTCCATATAGCGTAGGTGTATTGAATTTGTATTCATACGAACATTGAAAGGGTGGGGTGGGGAGTTGAAATTAAACATATTTGCGCTTTTGTGGATAACAACTAAAACATACACTTGAAACTGACTTTTGAAAAAAATGCTCGCCATACTAGCGGTAAATAGAACAGTCAATATCAATTTTGACACATAGAACAAGAAGAATGCAGATGAGTGAAGTTAAACTAATATATAGAATTGGTTCCTAGTTGGTCGCATAGGACGGCGAATAGTAAACACTTACTCTAAATCCCAACTTTAAAAATGTATCACTTCACGCGTGAAACGCAGTTGCATTGATATCAAGCACAACAGGATAATATGAAAATATGGCTTATTCCTGCAGTTTTCATGAATAAATATGTCACATGCAAGATACATTATGTATATCAATAAGAACTCTAACAGATCAAAAGATTCGTCAAATAGTTCAGTCTATACACTCATGGAACATGTGTTATATTTGGGATTACACTTTCTAAGTAAAGTACAAATTCTAGTACTTTTTTGAGTTGAGCCCCATCCGGGATTCGAACTCACACCCTCAGTCAGGCACCCAATCGCCAGCACTCCAAAGTCAGCCGCCTAACCAACTCAGCTACCGCGACTTCCACAAAAATGGAAGTCGGACAACTGGTAGTAGTCTAGACTGCGGGCTTTGTGTACCCCCTCTGATAAGTGTTAATTGGCACGGCTCCCACGGCCGAAAGCTATGATTACACAATGCCATACACTCATGGGCCGGGGATCCTTGGGAAAAAGGAGAAATTGAAAGAAGTAGTGGTAAAATCCTTCCTAAATTTAAAAAATTTCCAAGCCTTGGAAACATCATCTTTCCATTTTGGAAATTTTGGGAAATACGATGTTTCCAAATTGGAAATTTTGGAAATCACCATTTTTTCTTGTGTACATATCTACTATTATCCACAAATGGAGCATGTCCGTGAAATTTAATTCGAAACTGGAGTGTCAGTCACGGACAAGCACTGGTTCATTTCTGTCCATAACATCTGCCATCTTCTTGGATCATCAATGTCATTTGCTTTGCCATGGCCAGGAATCCATGCCTTTACTGGCTGAGATATGTCATCAGCATTTTTCATGTTGGCACGATGACAGTCAACAAGGCTATGATGAAGACAAATATCTGTTTTCAAGTCATCAAGTCTTATCTTCAGGAAACCTTGAGACAGCAGTGGAGGTCTGCAGCCAAACTAACATCAGTTTGTATGACCCCAGGAAGAGGCTTAAACCATGTCGTTCTTTGAATGACATGAGACTTCAACTATGTCAGCTAAGTGGCATTGAGCTTGCCAAACTTCCCCCATGCGAAGACAGCTTTTGACAGCACGTTAAGTGTGTGATGTGGCAAACTAGCACCTGGACAAGTTCTCATTGTGGTAAACCAGAGCTTAGTAACTTGAAGAATTTGTCTGGACCAAGGTGAATGGATTGCTCACCCCGCATTGTTTGAACATCAAACTGCTTCGGAAGTTCTTGACTGCTTTGTTTGCACCTGCTGCAAGTTCCCTTGCTCCTGAGTGTGGTGCATTTGTAGACAGAATAATCTGCCTTGTATTGAACTGTGTCCTTGCATGCAGGGACGGAGTGGACAGAATTGCATTATTCCCATGAATGATGTTGGTGAAGAAACCAGTGACAGTGAAGAGTGACCTTTGTAATAATCATAAATCTATTTGATGTATAACATGAAGATTGTAAAACAGAACTTTGAAACTGAAGAACGCACCAAATTTTCATCTGATGTGTAACTAAACCTGATCTGATGTGCAACTTAACCTGAAATTGGATGAGACCAGTATGGAATGCTTGGTCAGCATATTTGTTTGTAATTCATATTTGAGCTTATTTTCCTTTTCCAAGTTGTTACTACAATAACCTTTAACACAAAACATACTACTGCTTTACAAAAAGAACAGCAAATGAATCGCGTTTGAAGGATTGATGGTTCTGAACACATTAACACTTTTAATTCAGTATCTTTAAAGATGTTCTATTTTAGAGATATTAATGTATCTTTACCTGTAATGATGATAGTGATGAGTGATTAATAGGTAATTTTGAAATTATGGCAAATAGATTTAATATTCTTCTACTGTATCATACCTTGAAATATGGTCAAAGAGCAGCAAAAACTCTAATTTTTATGGAAATTTTATGTCTAAATATTGGAATCACTATTATTTTTCAATTGTACAGAGAATAACCTTTCATGTGATCTTGATTTTGTTTGAATGGGGTCAATAGTTTGAAAATATAAAAGATATTTGGCAAAATTATGATTTTAAGTGTTTTTGCCCCAAATCCTGTTTTACCAGAAAGTGTCCGCGCAAATATTTCTACATCATGTTTATTATTATTCTATAGGTCTTCAGCTTTAATTTGATATATAGATCATGTATACCTCTCAATTTGATCAAATCATCCTCCCAAAATGGGTTTGTTTCCTGTCCTAATAGGCAGTGACATATTGACCAATATTTAATTATTTGGAATAGTCACATTTTAAACATGATGTATTTATCTATATGAAGTCGTAGTTTACGTTCATTTTATAACTTTCGTTTTGGGTCAAGGGCTTACCTCTAACTTTTAATAGCTAAAAGGTAAATGAGCAACCAAACATTTTAGAAATCTTCATTCTCATTCATAGAAGTCTCCGTGAGTAAATACTGAGATGATTTTTAAAAGATTAGCCCATGGGCTAACGTTTGGAGTTTGGAGATCTATTACAGGGAACAGCAGTACTTAGTTTCACTTTCATAGTGCAGAACGCCCTCAGTCATTCTATATAGTATGGCAGTTAACGTTAATATTTCAGATAATTCATCATGGGGAGACGTAGATCATGCAAAGTAAGTCCCAGGAAACAAAACAGAGCCCCGCTGTAAAGAAGGCCAAAAGCTTCACCCAAAAGTATAAAGCCAAGCAAACCAGTTCCCCAACCACTCCTAGACATCATAGACTGAGAAGAGCCTTGTATGCCGTAAAAACCAAAAAGGTATCCATCAGAAAGGCGGCGGAAATGTAAAACCAATCATATGGTTTTCTGTATCGTATGTTGTCGGGAGATGTAGATATCAATAAAAAAAATGGGCCTCTGCTTTCCTTCAACCAAAGAGAGGAGGGAAACAGATGGTGCAGTGGTTAAAGGAAATGGCATCAGGGGGATGGGCTTGAAACCATGCGAGTTTTAGATTCTGTACAGAACATATTGCCAGTCGTTTTATTTATTGTTTTTTCTAGGCCACAGGCCCACAGTGTACAAAAACATTTCAATATTGTGGATTACAAATGGAGTGGATTCATGCACAATTTCAAAGCAAAATATATGTATTTAGACAAATGCACAGAAGTAGTTAATGATTTGAAGACATAAGTCGAACAAATGTTTCAAAATGAGGGGTTACTATAGTATTTATACTCAATATACTGCTTTCTTTAAGTCGGCGAAGGCACAGCAGACAAGGATAAAACGGTACTCGTTTTCGACAAGCTGGATATTATATCGAAGGCAGTATCTACATAAACGGTTCTCGATGTCTATGCCCAAACGTCTCCCCATTTCGATCATGAAGCTGGTGGCAGCCACATCTGAATCTGGTTAACGCTTGTTTCAATGGCGGGGAACTGATTTGTGAGAGATAGATTCCGCATGGGGAGACGTAGATCATGCAAAGTAAGTCCCAGGAAACAAAACAGAGCCCCGCTGTAAAGAAGGCCAAAAGCATCACCCAAAAAGTATAAAGCCAAGCAAACCAGTTCCCCAACCACCCTAGAAATCATAGGAGTGAGAAGAGCCTTGTAGGCCGTAAAACCAAAAAAGGTATCCATCAGAAAGGCGGCGGAAATGTAAAACCAATCATATGGTTTTCTGTATCGTATGTTGTCGGGAGATGTAGATATCAATAAAAAAAATGGGCCTCTGCTTTCCTTCAACCAGAGAGAGGAGGAACAGATGGTGCAGTGGCTAAAGGAAATGGCATCTCGGGGATGGGCTTGAAACCATGCGAGTTTTAGATTTTTAGAACATAGTCATAAAGGAAAATAGAGTAACACATTTAAAGACAACAGACCAGGGGGTATGACTGGTACCACTCTTTCCTTTAAAAAAGAAATTCACACATTGTTCAACCGAGAAAAGAGACACCCCTTGAAGAGAGAGAGAGAGAGAGAGAGATTCTTTATTTCCTCCAGAAATCAATCCGAAGATTATTGATACATGCAATCAATCAAACATACAATACAATAGTATTTACAAACAAGACAATGTTATTCATAGTTGACAATTGATATGTACAGAAACATTCACAAGGGATGGCGTCACTTGTGACTCCATTAAAATACAAACTCAAGATATTGTTTCAAATGATAGACATACTTTGCAAAGTTGATAATGACAGCATGGTATGTGTCCCGCACTAGGGATCGTGTGAACTGTGTATCTGCACCTTGGAGAGTTGACAGCATTTCCTCGTCTTCCAACATTTCAAAATTTACATAGGTTTCAACATCAAGTAGATCAATCAGAGATGAGAAAAAGTTATTTCGAGACCTAATAATTTTTCACAGTGTAGTATCACATGGTTGTCATAGTCATAAGCGTGCTTGTTACAAAACAAACATTCTTTGAGATTTTATTTCGTGATGAAAGTTTCAAAACATAATTGCAAGGCTGCTCTGTGTTCAGGGTATAAAATGCTAAGTTCAAAAGTATGTGATATGTCAGTGATGTATGACCTCGCATGTAACGAGACAGTCCTGCATTAAGTGATACTTTGTTACGCCAGATGTGTTCTTCATATTCTTGTACGTGTCTGTTTGTAATTCGTCTCCACTGGTGTTTGGGGAAATGAACCACTGTATAAGTACGTATGTAAGTAGTTTATAAGGTTGTATTTGCACAAAACAGACTGAAGATCTCCACAAATAGTTGATTTTCGGGGTGTATTAGCCATGGAAGCACAGAATATGTGTTTTATGAGATTGTCACAACTAGCGTTGCATAAAGAGCCAAAGAACTGGAGTTTACTTTATCAATGTAGCCAATCATGGTCCACAAGCCTAAGTTTGCAATAGTGGATTCAGACGGAGATCTCTTATCTAGTCCCTGGACAGTGCGGGCAAAGTACCGCTGTAGTTTTCTAGCAACCAAAGTTGCTGCCCTTTTAATGTCAAACAATAGTTCACAGCCATAAAACTTGTTTTCAGAATCATTCTTTGCCATATCTTAACACTGGTAGCTGGATGTAGGTCAGTGTTATTTAGCCCCAAGCATTTAAGGGAATTAACACTCTGTCTTGCTTTCTGACAGCACTTTTCGATTCTAGATTTACATGTTAAATCAGACGTTAGAAGTATACCGCCGTAAGTAGTGGAATCTGCTGGTGCGATGTTTTCATTGCCAAGAGTGTAGTTTACAGTTTTAACTTTACGTTTACGTTTATTAAAAATGATTACTGTGCTTTTTGCAGGATTGTATGTTAAGCGCCATTTATTGGCATATGTATGTACAGTATCGAGAGCAGTTTGAAGTCCCTTTGGTGAAGTACTTACAAGTGTTGTGTCGTCAGCAAGCAATATAGTCGGAACATTCACACCATACACACTTAGGCCATTACTAGCCTGTCTTAGTGAAGAAATTAAATCATTGATAAACACTAGGAAGAACCAGGACGACATGACTCTGCCTTGGCCAACACCTTGCTTAATAGGATACCTGTCAGAGTTTTCACCCTTATATTTTACAAAAGCATAACTATTTGTATAGCTGTAGTGCAGTAGTTTCCAGATGTTTCCCTGGATACCTAGTTGATGTAACTTGTAAAATAGACCATCGTGCCATATTCTGTCAAATGCTTTTTCGTTATCTAAAAAAGCAGCATATACTGTAGAGTTTCTCTCAATGTAATATCTGATACTTTCAATAAGAGCAAAAACGCTCATAACTGCGCCATGTTCCTTTCTAAATCCAAACTGGAGTATATCAGGGAAGTAAGGATTATTTTCAAGTAATTTAGTTTCTATTCGTTTAAGTAATAGCTTCTCAAAAAGTTTTCCAAGGCATGACGTTAGAGTAATTCCCCATAGTTTCGGGGATCGGATTTTTCCTTTTACCTTTATAGATTGGAATGACCATACCAAGTCTATAGTTAAAAGGCACATAGCGAAATTTAATTATTTTGTTAAACAGGTCACAAAAGGTGTGTAATGAGACCCTGACCCCCGTGGATAATGTGCTCATTTGTAATGTTATCTGGGCCTGAGATTTGTTTTTGCAGAGAGATTTGACAATCTCTCGTACCTCGTTATCTGTAAAATCCTTTCCAGTCCTTCATCGATTAAATAGTCATCTAATACTTCAATAGATTCAACCCTCTGACATATTTCATCTTTAAATTCATCATCAAACATCTGTGAGGTGTGTGGCTGAGCTAGGTCCGAGTAATATTTACCCCACAATCTACATATACCAGCAGGTGTTGATTCATTTTCATTATCATAGTTAAGTGTGGTTATAACATCAGTTGTGGATCTTTGTTTTCTGACAGTTTTGTAAAAGGTATTGATATCAAGTTCAGCTGCATGTTCAATTTCAGTCAAAATCCCATGCTTTTAGATCTTTTAGATTTTCGATGCAGACGTCTAAAGTTTGACTTTTCAGTTTTATATGATAATAATACATCCGAGTCGTCACCTCTGGGCTTACCACTGTTAACCCATGCTCTACGAGCAACTCTCATATTTGTAGTGGGCATTATCTAAACCATCCTGTTTCCAGTATGGCTTTAGATAAGGCTTGAATGTACTTTGTGGGATACATTTACAGCTGGCCTGTATAAGGCCGTTAGTAATAATGTGACAATGGTTTTCTATAACTTGACAATGATCAGTTGTAGATTGTGTGCCTTGGTTATATACAAAACTGAGATATTTTTCTACTTCATACTCAAACATATCTAAGTTGTCCCTGTTAGCTTTGTTCCATTTTGGGACTTTAGGGTTTTGGTTAAAATCATCACGGCGTAGGACGTTCTTGAAAGGGACATAAGACAAGGAAAGTGATCGGATACTGAATAAGGGCATGAGTCTATCACTTCACAATTTGTAACATAGCCCTGAACCCAAGATGGAACAAGAAAATAATCGATTAGGCTTTGAGAGAGGTTATCTTTGATCGACATGTAAATCCGGGGCCTCTGGATCGTACTGCATCAACAACATGTGAAAGGTATCTATCAAGTACCATGTTATTGAGATGCTTGGCCCGTGTAGACAGGGGTGTTTACATATATCTGCATTGAGATCACCCATGATAATAGTAGTACCAAGCTGACAGAGGTTATCATAAATGTCTAAAATCTCATTAAGTGCATCACAATAAACAGAGTGTAGTACATTTGTTGAGGGCAGTCTACATGCAATAATAAAACATCTGTATGATGTTTACGGGACAGTTTGACTGCTATTGCATGACTTGTGAGAGTTGAGACAGCTTCAGCTTTCCAGTTACTCTGCTTATTAATTAAAATGGCTAATCCACCTGAACCCCTAGAACATGAAAGATTACGAGGAACAGCTTTGTATGCCATTAGGTTAGTGTCATGAAATGCTGTTAAGTTGTCTATGTTATCTGTAGATAACCAGTGCTCCTGTAGAGCAAATGACGTCAACCGGAAGTGACAAAGTTTTGGTTATATAGTCCGAACCATGTAAAACACCTCTCACATTCCATGTCAGAAAGGATAGAGCCATAAGGATATGCGAATACAAGTTATATACATCATGATATATTGTCTAAATAACATATCAAACATAGTCACCTTAAAAGTTGTGGTTGTCAGCTTGATCATATGAGTATCTCATCCTGCTTTTAGGAACATAGTCCTTACTTCTAATATCCGCTGGCCAGAATTCTGGATTACCTGACACAACAGCTTCATAGTCATCAAAGTCAATGTTAACTTGCACTGTATAAGTATCCTGGTAGTTATGACTTTCTCATCGCCAGAGGCATGATTGACTCACCGGAGAGAATCTGGAATGCCGATGAGACTGGCTTTTCCATGGGAAGCAAGGCGAGTACAGTGGTTGGACCAACCAGGAGAGGCAGCACTTCTTCACAGGTGCCACATGCATCTGGAGGATCAAGCAAACAACGGTCCACGGTGATGCTTTGTGGATGTGCCGACGGCAGGATGATGCCTCCATTTTACGTATATCCGGCTCCTAAACCAAGGGGCTATAATCCGTTGTCAGGTGTACCTGAAGGGAGTTCATTTGATTATACCAAAAAGGGTTGGATGGATGCAATTGCTTTACGAGCCTTTGTGCAGCACTTTGATCTGCACTGTGGGAGGGAAAGGCGTGTGGTCCTTCTGATCGATAGCATAAGTAGTCATGTGGATTTCCAAGCTTTCCAGGATGCTAAGGAAAGGGGCACTGAGTTGTACAGAATTAAAGCCAATGCTACACATGTTATGCAGCCTCTCGACAAAGGATTGTTTTGGCCCTTAAAGACACGATGGAACCAGGTAGTTAGGAAGCACAGCCAAGAGCACCCAGGTTTGTCCATTGGAAAGGAAACATTTGCTGAGAAACTGCAGGAGGCTTTTCTCTTATTCTATAAGCCACCCACAGTCATTAATAGTTTTCGATCTTCTGGCATCTTCCCGGTTGACAGCTCTGTCATCACATTGGATCATGTGAAACCTGTACTCACATTTGCAGTCTGTGAGGAACATGAAGGACCTAGCTCCAACGCGACCACTGTAACCCAAACACACAGTATATCGGATGAGAACACAGGTGCTGCTATGGCCTTAAGATCCCTGGAAGATGCTTTGTCAACACCATTAAGGGAGAAGTACCAGAAACGTATCCAGGAGGGATATGATGTAGTTGGGCTGTCTCCATTATTTGACACTTACAAGAAACGTTATGATAAGTCATGCATGAAGACTACCAGTATCCTTGATGCAACCTGAACCACTGCGGACATGTCTGGAATGGAGCTCCATGCTAGCGCTGCCACATTGTTTGATATGACTGAAGATGATGATGGAGAGTCGTCCTTTGATGTTGATACGTTGTCGGTATCCCCAATCCTGCAAGAATCTCTTGTACTGCCACATTTAAACAAGCACGTTTCTTTGCGTAAGAGAATAAGAGAACCCATGTTCTTGATAATATGCCAGACAATGTAACGTCAGATGAATGCATCAGGGGCATGAGTTTAAAGAATCTTCAGAAAGTTAGACAGTTTGCCAAACGAGAAAAAAAGAGCAAAGGCTCAGTTTATGTTGCAAGGAGCCGCTCCTGCCAAGGGAAAGTCATTTGGAAGTCAGAAGAAGGCTTCAGTCAGAGTTAAACCAGTGGCTACTCCAGAGGAGGAGGATGCCATCTGTATGGGTGTCCTTGGTCCAGTCCTGTTTGTGTTGTATACCGGATATGTCGGAAGGATAACTACAGACCACACAGTTTCTCATCATGCCTACGCTGATGACACACCCAGCTCCTGAAAGCATTTCATCTGTCAGATCTATCTACGTCTCTTCAGTGCATCGCTGAATGTACGCAGGACACCAAGTGCTGGATGACAGGAAACATGCTTAAACTTAATGACACAAAAACAGAAGCAGTTCTCATTGGTACAAAGCAACAACTCAGCAAGGTCAAAACCGACACCCTTACAGTCGCAGACTCTGACGTCAGATTCTCTGATGTGGTTAAGGACTTGGGTGTCCACATCGACTCTTCCTTGACTCTGGATGCTCATGTTAACCGTCTGAGCAGGACCTGCTACTTTCACCTAAGATCCATTGGTAACATTCGGCAATACCTGACAACTGCTGCAACTCAAGCCCTTGTTCGAGCTCTTGTTACATCTAGGCTTGATTACTGTAACAGCATCCTTTCGGGCCTCAGTTCTAACCTCCTTGATAAGCTTCAGAAGATCCAAAATACTTCCGCCCGCATCATCAGCAAGACTTCTAAACGTTCCCATATAACACCAGTGTTGAAAGAACTGCATTGGCTACCAGTTAGGGCCAGAATTGACTTTTAAGATCCTCTGTCTGACGTACAAGTGCCTCCATGGTTTGGCTCCCTCCTACTTGTCTGAACTCCTACATCCGTATGTCCCCGCACGCAACTTGCGCTCAAACACACAAAACCGACTGGTCATCCCATCCTACAAACTGAAATCCTTCGGACACCGATCATTCTCTTACTCCGCGCCTGTGCTCTGGAACTCTCCCATGTGCCCTTAAAAGCTCTGCCACAATTGACATTTTAAGTCCAGACTTAAAACCCACCTTTCTCAGTATATTATGTATAACTTCATCTGTAAATACTCCAGTGTAAAATATTTTGTAGCGCTTTGAGCATGCCTTAGGGTGTGGAAGGGGCGCATTATAAATATGCATTTATTTATTATTATTATTATTGGTTGTTGATCAGGAACTTGAATGTGGTCACGTTTGGGTGGAATGTGATTCTAGCAAGGGATGGATACATTCACACTGCTCAACTCATCCCAATGTTTCAGCTGATGATCCATTCATGTGCCCTTCGTGTGAGAATCATACTAATCACTAGGTATATTACACTGAAACCATCTATCCTTCACAAAGAGAAATATGACATAACTTCTCTCTAATATGTATTTCTAAAAGAAACGCAGTGTGCATTATGTTGTTCTGACTAGAAGTGGGACTTTTATTATTTACAATACTTTGAGTACTTTTCAACTTGACGTTCAAACCTATACTATAAATGTATGTGTCGACATTATATATGTTGTCAAAATATGTTTTACATCACCCAAAGACTGCATGTTTGAAACGTATCTCACCTTCTCATGACAAGGCATTTAAACAAGACAAGTGTGCCTAAAAGCATTAATTTTACATTTCGTTGATCTTAGTCAAGCAATATTCCTTTGTATCCAGGTTACTCCCGTTAGGTGTTCATCACAGCCAGTAAGACAAGACTGTGCTGCAGTACCTGTCCGTCGATTACTGTCTCAACCACTACGACCGGCAGCTTCTTGTCATGCACCTTCAAGGTAGCCAGTCAGACTTGAAAACAGTGTGATCAAGGGCTATCATGAGTTTAAAATTAGACCCCGTTAACAGATCCCGTGACTTCCCTCGCAGTGGACAGGGAATATACAAGTCATGACCTAAATGCTTGTCTGGTTTGGATACCTGCAATTGACATCATAATATCACAACATATACTTTTATATATGTAAACTTGGTCTCGTCGCTGAAACAGTGCCAATGTGACATTAAAATTGAACTCACTCACTCACCTTCAAGATAGATCTTGTGGACATTTATCAGTTGAAGGCAGAAGAGAGTACACCAGGTTATCTTGGTTGAAATTATGAGTGAGTGAGATTGAGTGAGTTAAGATTTTAAGTCACATCGGCAATATTTCAGCCATATCGTGACTAAAACAAGGTATAGATTTATAATGATTAAAAATTAAATTATAAACACCTGTCAACGAAGGACAGTAAAACAACTAGATTATCACAGATATATATTTAAAACTAGTAATTAAATAATTAAAACTAAAACAGTTTAACTATAGAGGACGATACAGTATATAAACGGGCTATAGATCGCCAACAACTGAAGGTAGATCACCATACGAGGGACCATGGGGAGTTTCTGGTCTTGTCTTGAATTTCGATTTTGCAGTTTGTTTATCATTTCTATTAGACTATGAAGGAGTAATAGTCGTAGGAGATACGATCTGTTGTGTAGAAAGTGATGTATGTGTCTGAGTAGACTGTTCAGCAGAGATAGACTGGGGAATATCTATATTCAGCCATGTCAGGTCAGTCTGACATGAGCTTGACGAAGTTATTACTGGCGGAGTTGTTCCTTTTGAGGACGTTTCAGGTGTTTTGGTGACGGAGGCGTACGTTTCAGTGTGTTCAGTAGATTGTACAATCTTCTTTTATTCAACAAAACTGACGTATTATAAAACGTACTGATAGTATTCAATACTGAAAAACATGATTTACATTTTGATCCTGCTCTTTTATTTGCATGACAAATTGCATCGTGGTTATATAGTTGTAGTTTTCTTAGAGAGATTATCACTTGTACAACATGTTGTAAAACCCAAACGAATTATTTTTAAACTTTCATACTTTTCTGTTTTCAAAATAAATTTAACACTCAATATCTTTATATGGTACGCAAAGAATGGTTCTGACTACTTTGAAGCTATAATGCTCACACCAGTTGTTGAAGAGCGCTCCAGAGCTTGCCGTGAAAGCTGACACTGAATCATTTTCCTGATTCACACAAATGTTTGAAACCTCTCTAATATGGTGTGCATAATTCAAATTCATAGTTATCTATTGAATTGTAAATATATCAATATTTGTAAAACGAGGTACAGGCAAACCATAAAAATATATATTGTTGGAACGTTGAACAGTTTTGTCATGTTTTAATGTCCCCTAGTATAGTATTTGCAATGTCTGGGTTTTTAACACTTAAAAGTAAAAACGTAAACAACAGGTATTAACCAGCCTTACTTCTCTACTGAAACAGATTCCATTTGGCGTTAAAGGAGACACAGACTTCAACACAAAACGAATCGACCCGACTCGCAGTTCACTGGTTATCGTTTCTTCGAAACACGAACAACTAGTATCCAGTTATTATGTCACTGTCCTACATTGATGCATAAAATAATGTAAATATATGACTTTTAGTAAGTTAGAAAGCGCCAACATCTATGAAACAGGAAACGGTTTGTGAGGCGATGTCTTCGTATTAGCCAACTGGAGTATGGTGATTGTGCCTTTCTGTGGCACAACCTGCTGTGTAGTATAAGATAAGGCGCCTGAAGAGGGCTTCTTTTGAATCAGGAATAGAGAGGTAATAAAGAAGGTGATGTTACGTGGTCACTCTCACCTTTGTGGCTATTCACGGCGTCCGTCTTTCATCTCATGGAAACAAATTCTCAAAGACTCCGTTGATTACACAAAGAGGGTACCACTAATTGAGCACTGGTAATAAAATGGCAAATAACAAAGATAATTCAACATCTGCCAAGACACCTCCGACACCTAGAACAGAAAACAATCTTGTTCCACTGGATATAACTGTGGCAACTCAATCCGAAGGCTCGGGAATATTGCCTCTGATATGTTTCACTTCTTAAACATCATGTATAGAAGTTGTACCAGCAACCAAAAATAGAGTACCAGTGTTAAAATAGGTCATAATAAACGTTACAAATCGGGTATTTAGCATTTGCATTTTTGCAAGTTTTAACATTGCGGCTAAGTTAATTAGATATAAAGCTAATTGGAAAAGCTGATTGCATATAATCAGATTAGCTGGTATATGTGTTTTGAGTCCTCACAATTGCCTCATATATGACAGCATTAATGCGTTTGCACTTTATTCAAACATTACCCCAAATGTGTCGCAGGCAACTGTTGCAGTGTGCGTGTTTGGAATGAGGAATATATTTGCCTAAGGACTTCAAAGAGCGAAACATACCATCAAAAAAACGTTTTCTGGGGTAATAGCATTTTTATTATTTTGGTAATACCTTTAACAAAGACAGATTGTGGAAAAAGGAATGTTCAACGCACGGTGCCATATGGAATTCTATAAGTGTAATTGAAACTTGTTCCTTGTTCAGTAATTTATTCGTTTCACATTAAAAGGGATGAATGCTTGAAAACTGCATCTGAGTGAGGTGAAAGCTTCGTACTGTACTGTACACTAGTTCACGTTCCAACCATCAATTACCCTACTTTGATATGATTAATAGGAGATCCAAAAGCATGATACATTAAACTTTCAACGAACGAATTGATTGCCGAGATTATAAAACAATCAATATTGTAATGAATATTCATTATAGAAAACAACATTCAGTATCCGATGATGCAAATTATGTTGTCAAAGGCAATAATGTCAACAGATAATTGAATGTCCTACTTTGACTATTTACACTTACACACTGAATATGTTCAAACTCACCAGTCCGGTAAGTAATATTGTCAATAGTTTTTCAGTTAGAATAAGTATCCAACAACCTATATTGGTTGTGAGGTGGGTCCGTGTCGATTTCATTGTGATGTACGTGTATGCACACGTTGACGAATGGGCTATTTCTGGATTAGTTCTGTTCATGCTAGTGAGGTTTCACTGTTTTGATCATTTTCATTACGAGACTTTCTAACTTTAACCTTTTCCTGATACTACATCACAGTTTCATGTTTATTTGGATCGTTTCAAAAGCGGAAACTAGACAAGTCATTAGCATCATCATCCGATGAATAAAACAATATATGGACGATGTTGAATTTAGCTCCAGAGATCGGCAGAAACATTATCAGCGTTCAGATTAGCATGGCGATGTTACGATTATACACAATTAAACACACCTGAAAGCTGGATTTATCATTGGAATATATACGATGATAATGTGCTGTTCAGTATTGAACAGTATTCCATTAAGATTTATATCACGACTTGTCAGCTTGATGTGGAAGGAAACCAAGTAATGATGTCCGTCTCAGACGTTTACCAGTTTGAAGAAACCACAGGTATGGCGCTGACAAACCCAGATACATAATCCGAGCAAACTGGGATTCGAATCCATCATCATAGTTTTCTGTTGTGTCTATTGTGTGCAAACCTGCAAGCGAGATGCGAACGAGTAGCGTGAAGGAGGGAGTTAACATTTAGCTTCATATCGGCAAATATTTCAGCCATATCCTGACGAGAATAATTTATACATTAAAGATGAATACATAAAGACCTGTCTTCAATGGACAGGAAAACTACGGGAGTTTCACAGATTTTGGCTTAAAACTAGCATAATATGGTCTTATCATTATAAGACATGACCATAAAGAACAATGCAACACAAAAACGGGCTATAGGTCGTCAGCAACTGAAGGGACCAGGGACCATGGTGACTTACAGTAAGTCTACTACCTGTATGGACCCCAGGTGGAATTACATCATCCTTCAGGTGAGACACTTAGCTAAACATTAAAAGAAACAAATTCTGTTATTAGAACAATTCTAGATATATAAATACTTTGACTGACGTGGTCTGAGAGAGATATTTTATTTCATTTGATGTAAAGAAACATACTTTGGTGTGTCACTTTTTCTACATTAGAATCTGGATGTAACTTCTTATAACAGATTTATAGTCACAGGCTATATGGGATAAGACGTGGTGTCACAGATTTGTTGAATGCGGCCTTAGCAGCAGAATCGACCTTTGTGTTACCGGTGATTCCAGTACAGCCTAAGTTAACTGACGCTCAGTATTATTCGTTACACTGCTATACTGAGTCTAACAAAACCTAGTAGAAGGTCGCGTCAGCTAACGTTTGAGCGACCTATGACCGTCCAATCAAACGCGAGACGGCCGAACGGATTAAACCGATCAGACAACGACTACTTGTTAGGGTTCGGCGGGACTTACAAAACGATTTTTGGATTTTCTTTTCCCTGGTCACTGACACTGATCTAACAAACGAAAATCCGCATAAAACACAGATATTTGACCTGCAGTATATACGCTTATGGGTTTCTAATGACATGGTTACTATTTGCTTATATTTTCGCAAGATGACATCCTTGAATATTGACAAAAACGCTATTTTCAGCGACTGTTTACTCATTGCATGTATCAGTCGGAAAATAGCATTCGGAATCGTTCGAGTTTTTTAGGTAAAGGTCCAAACGGTATGTGCGAATGTTAACTTTTGCGATTTGGTAAGCTGTGTTCTGATTGGTCAATCCAAAAGGTTAGCTGACGCGACCTTCTACTAGGTTTTGTTAGACTCAGTATAGCAGTGTAACGAATAATACTGAGCCTAAGTTTACTTAGACTGGATTCTAGGACAGCTTGTCAACCAAAGAAAACGACGTTGTCATATTGGCCAGGTACAGATGTCGTACCAGCACTAGACACTGACGATCGATATTTCGTTGAATGTTTTCGAAATATCTGCTTCTTAATAACTTCGTGGTTATTTACGAATTATCCAATTTTCTCAAAGAATTAGTAGCAGTGTATAAACGATTATGATTGCACAATGTATCTCTTGGCCACATCATTATATGAGTGGTTGATGTGAAATTAATGGGAAATGTTATATGACATTACCACACTTCAGGGTCATCTGTTAATGAGCTTTATCTGTTACATCTATTGTAGAAGTATTTCAGTGAGGAACCAGATTACACTAGTCATATGTTGATATCTTGTTCGTGTTCACAAACAGGGTAATTCAATACTAGTATTAATGTTTCTGTCTCGTCTATGGCACTGAATCCACAGCACACTATACAAGGGCTTCGTCGCCGATGACATTTAGACGTCATTAACACAAGGTCTGTGATCATCTTCTTTATTATGAAGTCAGGAAGATGACATCCAGACATTTTCTTCCAAATTGAAAAAATAAGAAGGTGCGTGTTTAGTTTGATTTTAAGTACCATTCAGATTTGCGTCTTTTTGTAATGTATTTGTTTGCATTCCTGTTTCAAAAGGTACGTAGTTTGTACATTTTCACGTATCTCAAAAATGCATTAGTCTCATTCTATAAGTTATTCTCTTCCGGCAACGACCAAGCCCAGTATTGTGAAAGTAATATAACACAGTTTACCTGTTGTATCTCTCAGCTTCAATATCTACCCACAACACAGCTTGGTTTCCGTCGCTGCCTACACACTGAACATGTTTCAACTCCATCGCTATCAGCTGCAAATCACCTTCAAACAGTTTATAACGTAGGTAAACTTAATGGTCTTGTTGACACAGAGTGGTCTGGTGTCGAACTAGGAATGTGATGACACATAATTTGTCAACAAGTTAAACAACTTTAACCCTGTATCCAACTTGTCTAGAGAATATCGATAATTCATCAATTAGGAGATAAACCTACTGTGTGGGAAAATCAGAGGTATATAACGAAATTATAATAGCTCTAAATTTCATTTAAAGCCGAACGCGTAGCGTGAGGTTTTAAATGAACAATTTAGAGCTATTATAATTTCGTTATATACCTCTGATTTTCCAACACAGTAGGTTTATCTCCATTCTACCATGACAATTTTATGAACAATTTCAGGTGGAACTCTTTCTTTGGTTACGAGTCAATACGTGAAGCGGCCTCGCATTCCAATCTCAAGTGGCATCGCCCGAAACGGGGTGATTAGTGGCAAACCGTCAATAACTAACAAACTCCAGATTCAGTAATAACAAATCACGTTTTGTTTTTTCAATGCATCAATCACCAATCATTAACTGATAAGTTGGAAAACATATATCAAATAAGTTTAAAAAGCTTGGTTCACATTTGAAAATTCCACCGTAGACCCTTTCCCCACCAGAATAATGCCAGCAACCTCATGGCCTTGACCTTTTCTCGGAAGTCATTGTTTACATTTACGTGCACATTTGGAAAGATGCGACAGGAGAGCCTCTGACAGTTTGTGCAAGGTTAACCTGATTGTATGACTGAGGTAGTCTTTGATATCTAATTACTGGTACTAGTACAAAATTTAAGAGTAGAGGCGCTTTTGCCGTAATGAGAAGTCCGTGTTGACCGAATTTAGATACTGTTGAATTTTGCGCCCTGTCAACTTGACGATTTCACGCACCTCTACGTCTGCGTGCGACAGCTGTGGTAACTCTTACACACTCATGTGTGTACTTTGTGCTCAAATTCGATTCTACGGATATTATTTTCTACTTTTTGGAAAGTGTTTTGTGACCTAGTGGCTTCAAAGTGTAGTGGATTCAAATTGAATCGGATTCGCTGGCATGTTCGCGAGGCTGTTGACAAAGAGCCAGATTTGTGGTGATATTTCCGAAAGGATGGAACAGGACATGAGGGTGTACCTCTGGCATAAACACGGTAAGGTAATTAATCATAATTTAATAGACTTTACTTTAGATCAAGCAGTGTAATGGATAAGAGGGACTAAGCTAAATAACTTTTTCAACGATATTATACTTTTAGAAAAAAAATATGTTGGGCTAAACAGAACGGTTTGCAGATTCTGTAATTGTGTTTTACTACCGCTAAATTTGAAACAGTACAAATTCCTCAAAATTATATAATTTTGTTTGAATTGATAACCCCACTGTTTATTTATGTGGACGGGAGGCATTAAAATTTCTTCGGCGTTCGATGTTAATGCATCCTCCGTTACCGGATCAAGATCAGTGGCGATATCGTTGACGAAAGCTGATAATAAATTTAACACGGAAATTATGTAGCAGTCTATTGATGGATCTATTCTGACATAACATAGAATCAACGTAAACATATTTTTTCTTGCTGAATTTTTATTCGGAAAGCAGACGATGTTTTGATCTTGTTCGACTGAATATTTGTTTCCATGCTTTCGAAGTACTTTTGTATGTATAAACACCTATTGCTGTGATTCACGCAAGTAGTGAGTCGAGCCCGTCATCGCTAAATCCATCTTTAAAGACATATGTGTAATTTCCGACAGCAAAATCGCCATAATTTATCGATGCATCGGTAGGTTGTTTGGAGTCCGCCATGTTGGTGGGCAGACAGAAGTAGTGCATTACCGTAAACCATGTATAATTGCGCACGGAAAATCAGACACCCGTATAACGTGATTATATACCTCTGAATGACTTTAATTCACCAATCACAATCCAGTGTTTACTGAAGTCATGGTAGAATATAATTTATCAAATTACTTTCCTTGCATCCACGTAGTATTGATCCATTTTGCTGGCTGTCAAACTGTCTTTTCAAAATGGGGCTATCTGAAACCAATAGATATTATTGTTTTTCTATGCAATCCCTATCTAAGGAAAACCAAGTTCTATGGACAGTCAACTTCTTTATTGCAATGATTGCGACGTTTCGGTGTAGGTACTAACACCGTTATCAAGCAAGTCGACTATCCACAGAACTTGGTTTTCCTTCATCTATACAACTTCTAAAAATGCCTCTCAAAGAAATCCTTATCCAGTCTTGTCCTTTTCCTAAAGCAAATAGCCCGCCCGGAGAGCGGAAGGTCGCGGGCTCGATCCCCGACCGCGTCATACCAAAAGACGTTAAAAAATGGTACTTGTTTGTCCCTGCCTTGTGCTCGGCATTAATGGGTACAACAAGGACTGGTCGGCTCGGAGTCAGTATAACGTGTCTGAGTGGGGTATTCATGCTTCACTGCGGCATGGTATCTCAGTGAGCTAGCAATATAAAACCAGCTTCAGTCTGGGCTAGTACAAGCAGCCGCACCCACACATACACACGCATGCACGTCGTCATATGAGCGAAATATTCTCCAGCGCGACGTTAAACACATTTTCACCTCACCTCACCTAAAGCAAATAAATATCTTACTAAATCATTAATTTCTTTAATTCAAAAAGTTTTGACTCCAAGTATACAAAATCACTTTCCGCTATCGGTGCTTCCTGCGTGTGTGTGTGTGTGCGTGCGCGTGCGTGCGTGCGTGTGTGTGTGTGTGTGTGTGCGCGTGCGTGCGTGAGTGTACGTGTGCGTGCGTGCGTGCGTGCGTGCATGTGTGTATGTGTGTGTGTTTGTGTGTGTGCTAGCGTACGTGCGGGTGTGTGCGAGCGTGTACTACTCCTGACTCATGCCGGTTTTATAGTACTAACCAGCTGACCAAATACCATGTTGTAGCGTTAACATGTTTACCCCATACCGCCAGTATACCAACACCAAGCCGACCAGCCTGTATTCCTTTGAGGAAGAGCGTCAGCCTGGGTAAGAACAAGTGTCATCTGTCAAGCTAGTGATTAAACGTTCCATCCACTGGACCACGGTGGTCACATTTCGACACTTTCTCATTGTTGTATGCAGATACAAGCTAAAGGAAGGAGCCATTTTGTGATTGGGCAATTCCACAACCCTGCACCCGTCATTACATCCGTGTATAAAATAACTGTATCATATACCAGAAAGTAAAATCTACCAGCAGTACCAGATTGGTTTGGATATCATGATCAAGTACATTTTACTTTATCCCGAGGAACTTCCCTTCCTCTGAACATTTTGGTCGGTAGGGATTGTTTCCAGTGGTGAAATAAACACAGTTAAAACTGCATTACTTACACGGGTAGCTGAACATCCCTAGTAACGAGTACGTGTGTACCATAGAGACAACTACATCGCTGCTAACGCGATATTCTAAATAGATAGCTTTAGCTGGTCTATATTCCAGGGGTTGATTAGAGGCATCCTGTCCGAAGTAAAGAGATATATCTGGGAGATTTATTCCGCCAGCGATGAAAAGAGAGAAAGACATGAATCGTGATTGGGGTTAGAGTGCACCTTTACATCATCGGCTTTATTACCACAATACTTCCACAGAAATCTCAGAAAATCTCCTGCCTTCCCTTAGGCTTTACGCCAGGATCTTTTAGCAGATGACCACAGAATATGTCACACAGGTCGACCTAAAATGTGAATATCACCTAAGATAATAAATGTTAATATTACATTGGGTAATATGTCACATTTATTTGCTTTCCAGCTTTAGATGTAATCAGCACAAATATTATTTACGTGTTTTATTGCACTAAATAAGATGTAACATATCTATCGCTGTTTGTGATGAAAGGCTAAGACTGGGATTGACTGTTCCTGTTTGAGGCGTGGCTTAGTTCCTGCAGATAAAGGTCTGAGGAATGGGGTTTAACGAGGTGCTACGTATACTCATCTGTCTGTTGACCATTTATACTGTGTGTATGGATGTTCAAAACAGTGTGATACGTGTACCTGGGACATTACTTCCTATGAGAGAAAACACCAAAACTGTATTGCCTCCAGAGAGTGAGAGCTATCAGACATACACAGTACTTGCAACCTGCTTGCAAACATTTACATTGTCCCTAGCCTAGTTAATACGTGTAGCTATATGCATAAGCGGCCATGTGTGAAGAACTGTAGATGGCATGGAACAAATATACTCTCCAAAAAAAGAAACGCATATAGGAATTTCAACTATATTTTTATGTTTATTTTGAAACATCTTGTAGGCTTTATGAGTCAATGAAATATAGCGAAATTGCATACTGGGAATGAAGACCTATCCGTCTTTGGCACCAACTCGAGAAAAGTCAGTTTGAGTGTCACATGGAGACGTGTGGTGGCGCTGAAGTCAATACCTCGTGTGACCACCGTGGGCTTCCAGAACTGCACGGCATCGCCTCGGCATGGAACGAATAAGTCTCAGAATATCGTGTTGCCCAATCGCAGCCCACTCTGCCTGTAGTGCCTTTGCGAGTTGCTGAAGTGTCTGGGGCTGAGGGTTACGGCGTTGCACCCGTCTGTCCAGGGCATCCCACAGATGTTCGATCGGGTTTAAGTCCGGTGATCTTGAGGGCCAGGGGAGCACATTGATGTTGTGGTTCTGGATGAAGTCTTTAGTGTGACGTACTGTGTGGGACCTGGCATTGTCCTGTTGAAACAACTCCCTCTGGCGATCAATGATTGGAAGGAGGTGTGGGCGTAGGATTTCGTCACAGTACCGTTGAGCTGTCAGGTTGCCCTGGATCATCACCAAATCACTTCTCCTACGGCAGATGATCGCTCCCCACATCATAACACTGTCCCGGCCGAATCTGTCCACCTGGGGAACGCAAGCGTCGGCGAAACGTTCACGTCGACGTCTGTACACCCGCATTCTTCCATCGCGTCGTTCCAATAGAAATCGTGATTCATCACTGAACCAGATTCTACGCCAATTCGGTAGGTTCCAGGCCTGAACGTTGGTGCACCATTGAACTCGATGTCGACGATGTTGTTGTCGAAGCACAGGGCCAAAATAAGGTCTTCTGGCACGTAAACCAGCCTCTCTCAACCTGTTCCTGACGGTCTGTGCAGAAAGCCTCCTCAATCCGGGTATTTGTCGAGCGGTACTGGTCGCCGTAGCTGTTCGATGACGCACGTGATGTACCCGGATGTAGCGATCCTGCGCCGCAGTGGTCGCTCGAGGTCGCCCACAACGAGGGGCATCTGCTACCGCATTCTGCCGGCGATATCTCTCCCAGAGCCGTGAAATGGTGCTTTGGTGAACATCCATGCGTCGGGCAACTGCACGTTGACACTGGCCAGCTTCAAGCAAACCAATGGCGATATGACGGTTGGCTTCACTAGGACGTGGCATTTTGCGTTCGTCAACAATATTCCAAATACAGTGAATTATCGACAGACAGAGATCAACCTTTTATACCCATCATTGAGACTATCTGATCCCCAACTTTCACGTGCATTGCATTTGAATTGTGTATTCTGTGACACTACACGCCGAAATTGAAAATCATGCTGTTAAATACGGGTATTTTACGGATGGTGCGTTTTGTTGTGATGTTTCAAAACATCAACGCCATAGGACTCCATAAACAGAGCAAAACCTTTTGTAAAATGAATCACGTTTCAATTCATTGCTACATGAAATTGCTATTTTCATGATGCGTTTCTTTTTTGGGAGAGTATACATTAATGCTATCAAACACAACAGCAAACCTGAATATATATTTCGCGATGAATAGACTAATAAAAACGATGGTTGGGGATACCAGTTTGAATTTCAAACCTAGATTTTTTTCTTTACTTTTTGGAATATGTAGCCAGATAAAATATTGCTGTGTGTATCGCATATGGTGACATCTCCACTTTGAAAAATGGCTTTGTGCACCTGAATTGTAATGTTATCTCCTGATCCTGACATTTTCACTGGGTAGGTGAACGAAACATGAATGCCAAGTGGCAGGAGGCGAGACTATAAGATATATAGAGAATACTACACGAGGTCTCATTACATACGAATTATACGAGACGAGTGTCCTTCGCTCGGTCAGATAACATAGGAAGGTCACGTGTTTACTGTATTACAATATTTGCATGACGTCACACTGTAATGACGTCACTGCCTTGGTAACCGACGTCACGATGCATGTCAGTTGTCATCGCCTCGTACAGCCTCCTACAGTAAACTACTCCGTGGCACCTCGTTTCTTGGTTTCCAGTTGCTTCATTCGGCTAACATCACTGGTGGAAACATTGCGTTTATGTTTTTCGACTGAATTAATGTCTCAGTTAATTAAACAGCGACACGGCAACGTTCGCAATGTTTACATTCCCACAATGCATTTAAGTTGTAGAATGAATGAATTCACGTGTTTGCTATGAATGAAAAAATAGTTACGTCAGAATGTGACCTAATTGAGAGGTCATCGGTTATCCAATCAAATCGTTAGAATCTCAGGTCAAGTCGTTACGACACAGGTCAACGCGATACGACACTCGTGTGACGTACGAGATTAATATGCAACTACCAATACGTTGACCACGTGGGTAATAAAAAAGGGTTCGTATCGTGCTTGTTCAAAATAGGTTAGACTGAGTCCCATGTGGCCCCACGTCAGTAAGTGGGCCTCCGTGAGGACGCGTAAAAATTTTAGTCCAGTGCTAAACATTAAAATACTGAAAAACATACAAAAACATTTTTCAAGTTCCATTCAATGAAATAGTTCCGGTGAAGGCTTTCATAGGGAACGATACACGTAGTCTTCATTGCAGCAGGAAGAATTTTATAAATATTCCAATTTGATGTTATGACCTTTTAGTGTGTCAAACACCTGCCGTGAGTACGCTGCCTGACGTGTCTGGATAATACCCATAATCATATACATTTACCATCATATACAACGGCATAGGTAGTACTTAAGTATCGTTACGTTTGGAGTATATTTGCAATCACGTGAGAGCAAATGTAGATATGTTTTACGTTCACATGAAATATGTGCGTTGCGTGTAAACTACATTTATGTACGTTTCAGTGATAGTCAAGGCTCTACAGCTAACTCATACCTACTTACCAAAAAGACTATGCTACTGTTTGCGAAATGAAGACGACATTTCCTATGTTTCAGTACTCTTACTCGGGAACATGTGGACAACTCGTATTTATTACAAGTTGTTTGAACGTAAATATTTAGAACCTAATGCAGGTTTCTCGGCATGTTAGGCGCTCCACCAATATTCAAAAATTACTCACACCTTCTATTGAGTATAGCATATTTCTGAAAGAACGTTACTACAAGTAGTAGTGTTTCAGTTGGTATTTTCTACAATGTGTTCATTCTGAAAACACATGTCTCAAGAGGATATAATATTGTTGCTGTTGTTGGCGGTGGTGGTAGTGGCGCTCTTCTTCTTCTTCTTCCTCCTCCTCTTCTTCTTTACACCTTATTGTGTGTGGATACTTTAAGCCCTTGGTGTATTGCTCAACGAGCGCTTAAAAGGATGTGACAAAGCAATTTTGATCAAAATGTCTGGGGCATACTATGGGGAGCCAAATATTAATATGCATGATTTTAATGAATACGATATGACCGCCTTGGGATGTACTGGGAAACAATATGTTTCCACATGTTGAACAGAGAAAAAAATTGCAAATAGTTTGTGTTCAAAGTCAACAAATTCTCTGTTGGTAGAAGGAAAAACAGACATGAGCCTACAGATATACATCGTATTCTTTTGCAGGCGTCCATCAATGTTACCTTTTGGATGTTTCTCATCATACATTCGAAATTGAAGAATACATGGGAAATAATATGGTACGATGATAGAGTAAAGGGACAGATCACTAATGGAATAATGTTTATACATCATCACTGTAAACGATGCATATTCGTAGAATGTTCATTCAGAAATACAATTCGTTATAAATGTTCTTTTCAACCGCATTTTTCTTCTTAATGCGATTGCTTTTATGTCAAGTTTTCTTTTTCTTAGCTTTTTAGCTTGTCTCATGGATTAAGGAATGAGCAAGGTTTTCCTTGAGTTGCTCATGGTCGACGTTGACGTGGTGAGTTGGCAAATCAAGTGTTTATTTAGAAGTGACCATGGATTCAGAGTTCAGGCAAATGAGAATTCAGGTTTATGAGAATGAAAAGGAAGTCATTCCTTCAATGCTTCGAGAATTATTGTTATTCCTTGAGACACGGTACAATTGCTGGACCAAGCAATATATTTCTCTTTTAATGGGGTTTTGAAATTCATTTCAGAACAGAACAGAACAGATTTTTTTTTCAGTAACAGGCCTCCGGCCCAAAATACATATACATACATAAATTGATGGATAATTAGAGCACATATGTATTACATTTAGATTTGTAAATGAAGTATAAAAATAGACATACATCCTTGATGATATTAACATTTTTACTCTGTAATGTAGATATAAAATTAATAATTGATTGACATTTACTAAAATATTTTGATATGTACTTATTTCTGATATGAGAATATGCATGACAGATATAAAACACATGCCATTCATCTTCAACAACGAAGATACCATTTAATTTACAAAACAGGCAATGCCTTTCATTATGTACAACATTAATGTATCTACCAGTTTCAACTGCTAGTTTAAAATTACAACACCGAAATCGGGCATATATAATTTTTAAATATTGAGGGATATTAATATTTATCAAGTAGCTCTCTACATTTAACAAAGATTTGAATTGCTTATAGTAAAAACATTTACATCTACTGTCAAAATATGACTGCCAAGATTGGAATAAATTATCATGTAGTCTCTGTTTAAATGATTCAAGAAATATTTTGTGATCACCAATTTCCAGGCTTATCCAAACAAATCCAAAACCAAATTGAAAAAATATTTTTAATTCTAGTTGCCCATGAATTTCGTCCTACCCTGTTTAGAGATAATAGCATAAAATAACATTGTTTTGGTAATCTATAGTCAGGCATGTTTAGACAGATTCAATGGTATTACAGTAGGATGTGCCCCAGATTTCAGACCCAAAACATAGAATGGGTGATATCATACAATCAAAAATCTTAAATAAATCTGTACAATTAATGCTGCCTTTGGAAATTTTTAACAGAGAATATTGTCTTATTAGCTTGTGATGCAAGACAAGATGTAGCTTTACCCCAGGATAATTTAATAATTTAGGAGTGAACATAATTCCAAGGTACTTGTAAAATGATACAGTGTCAATGACATTACCATTATATAACCAATTTTCATATGAGCGCAAAGGACCACTATTTCTAAACACAATAATCTTGGTTTTCTTTAAATTCACGCTCATACCAGTTTGCTCACAAAATTTACCAAGTACATTAATCTTTTTTTAGCAACTGTGCACAGGTATCAGCTATTGCTGACACATTATCAACAAACATAAGAGAGCACAGATTGCTAATAGAAGAAGTAACTGTAATACCTTGACCCCCTTCCAACTCCATAAGACTGCATAACTTATTTATGAAAATAATAAAAATCTGCGGGCTCAAAACACCGCCTTGACGAGTACCGATTTTACAAGAAAAATTATTTGATACACCCTTAGATGTCCTCACTGAAGCTGATAAAGAACTATACATAGAAGTTAACAGCATAAGAAATTTACCGCGTATACCAGCTTCATAGAGTGACTTTAAAAGAACATCATGCCTTGGGGTATCAAAAGCCTTCGCAAAGTCTACAAAAAGACAATAAAATCTACCCCTTTTTTTGCTAATATATTCTTTAATTAAGGACTGCAATGAAAAAATTTGGTCAATTGTTGAATAATCAGCCCTGCAACCGGCCTGTGATTCACTGATAATATCATGAACCTCATACCATCGTTGAAGGCGACGATTAAGAATAGACATAAACACTTTACAAGTAGAATCTATGGGAGAAATTCCTCTGTAATTATTAGTATCATCTCTACAACCAGACTTATGAACAGGACAAATAATGCTTTTACCCCAACAAGATGGAAATTTACCACTATCAAGAATATGATTAAAAAGCTGAGCAAGATATGGTACAATGAGATGACTAGAAGCCTTTAAGAATTCAGCAGCAACACCACCTGGCCCTGGAGATATATTATTAACAGAATTAACTATCTGACGTGAAACCTCCTGTTAAGTAATAGGATCATCAAGCCCTTCTGATCTCTGAGTTGACAAATAAACATTACTATCCTCATCTGAAAGACAACGCCCTTCTTGATCTGCACCAAGTAAAGGCATAAAGTGACTAACCCACTTCTGATTAGTTATAGACTGAGAAATATCACCGGAAGAATTACACTTTTTCAAAATCCTCCCAAATAACTTAGAATCCTTACTAGCAGCTACCAACTTGTCCTTTTGTTTACAGAAATAGGCTTCCTTCTTTACTCTGAAAACATGTTTAAAACGATTTCTAAAACACCTGAAAATATCCAGACTTTGATTAAAATCTCTATGAGCTCTAAGAGCCTTGTACTTATCATGTTTTAACTCCTCTAATTCTCGATCCCACCATGGGGGCTGCTCCCTGTCACTATCAGCTTTACACACAGGAGGGTACACACTTTTAGTGTGGGCCGCAGCATGATGAAGTGACTTTACAAACATAGATACAGTCATCAACACATGTATTCAATATGTGTAACAAATCACCAAGAGATTCTGCAAATAAGTACTCAAAGTGTGTGATAAACTTATTTTTGAAATTCATTTAATTCATTCATATTTATTCAAAACTATTTGAGAGCTGTGGTATCAACGGATCATGGCGAAGATTCTTAGTGTCAAATTAGAGAAGTCACCTGCAATTATATCAATATCGCGTGTGCAGCCTTATAAAGAGACTTAGCAGGCACAGTTGGTGTAATTTCAATCAGCCGCTGCCAAGTTTGCAACAGTGCAATTCGTCACAGGCAATCTCAAGGAGGTCTAACGTCCTGCCTGAAATTATCAATAAGAAGAGAGAGTAAAGTTTGCAAATACCTGATATATAGTGTGACCAGAAATTATTGTGAATTTTAGGAATATGTTTAATTGGATTTCTAGTATAAACAACCTTGACCAGCTATCAAGTGTTTGGCTTCATTCAAGAGAGCCAACTCCGTTAATCCTTTTTCATTAGTTTGTGAAGAGTTATCCCCCTTTGTTTACTTGCTAGCAGACGACATTTTCAGTGATCTTCAGTATGGATGATTTAGAGAAGAGGAAGTTGATTTTAGAGTATTATAACAAGGACATCAGATCAGCTAAAGTGATCTCAAGTAGAACAGGCATCCCTTTGTCCACTGTTTATCGTGTTTTGAAAAATATTGCAAATGGATATGGCATTGAGCACCAGGGATGCGCTGGTAGGCCCAGACAATAGACTGTCGGTCACAGAAGGCGGCTTGGTATTCTTGTTTCTAAAAACAAACGAAGGAGTTTAGAAAATTTAAGGCTGGATATGATTGATAGAGGAACTGTGGCTGTCTGTAAGGAGACAATTAGAACTGAGTTGCATGCAATGGGTTGGCAGAAATGTCGAGGAATTCCATCACCGATCATGAAACCTGAACAAAAGAGCGAAGGTTGAACTGGTGCTTACAGCATAGAAATTTTAACTGGGACAATGTGATTTTCTCAGATGAAAGTTCCGTGTGTCTGTTTCCTAATACACTGAAATTCTGGACCTAACAAACTGAAAAACCTTTGTATCAGCGCCAAAAGTACAGTCCGAACTTTAACGTGTTGGGTGGCATATCTGTGTTAGGGGCAACGCCCCTCTGTGTATTTGAAGAGAACATGAACAGTGAGCGGTACACAGATATTCTCGAGGGACATTTACTTCAATCTGCTCACGTGTTCTATGGAATGTTTTTATTTTCCAGCAGGACAACGACCCAAAACATCGTTCAAAGCATTCACAGGCCTAATTTCGGACCCAAAATATGACATTATTAGATTGGCCAAGCTATAGCCCTGACCTAAATCCAATAGAAAATGTTTGGGGACTTATGAAGGAAAGTGTCAAGAAGAAAACTCTGACAAATATTGCTGAAAGGAAAGAAGAGGTGGTCCGATATTGGGACAGCATGGACCACGACTTTCTAACTTCTTTGATCAGTAGTATGCCCCGCCGCATTGAAGCCTGCATTGCTGCCCATGGTGACTTGACAAAATACTAACTGTTCACCTGTATTTGAATCTGGAATTATGTTCTGCTAATATTCACATTTAATACATGAGTAATGAGTGAAAAAAAGAAAAGAAAATTACAATCTTAAATTCTCAATAATTTCTGGTTGTACTGTATGTTCACCACCTTTCTATGTCTCCAACAAAAACGGAAATAAAGCGAACTGCTATTCACAATTACCCACATTTAACAATGGACTACTAAGAGCTTTGGTTGATTATATTTTCATGTTATTGCAGTGGAGGAATGATGTTATGAGAGTGTTTGGATTTTTCTTGTAATTTGTATTATCATTGATTAGATAATAATTATTATGGGTCACAATGTTTAAAGTTTTGAGTATGGGGTTTGGCTCGCATCTCGTTTCATATATGTTCAATGGCAATAGTATTTTTAGCGCCATTTTGATAGCGCTTCAGAGTTGCCTCCTTTGGCAATCTTGTTTATTTACGGCTTTCATCATGCCGTGTGTTCCACATGATTCCATAACGTTCTGAAAGAATAGTAATGGAGCCTAGCTTTCCTAGAATGCTCGAGAACTGTGTAAGAGCTATATTAAGGCTGGTTGTTAAGTAGTGCGGCACGGGGCTTATTGCATGACTGGAGTTATACACATCTGTCTGCCATCATCTCAAGAGCGGTCGTGCTTGCCTATATTCAACTGTTGTCATTGCAAACAACCTTTGATCAGTATATCTGCTCTCACTGTGAATGTCAAGACCCTGGTGAGTTAATATTTTATATTTGTAACCCAATATTTTAGATTTGTGACTCAATTGCAGTGTATTAGATATCTGTATTTTCATCCACTGTAGTTTGCTCATTGTTTGCTCAATATATTATTGAATATTTTAGACTTGTCTGTGTTCTAATTTGCTGGTTTAAAGGGGACTTTAAAACCTTTTTTCACGGCAAATTATTAACTGGAACAATGTGGTGTATATTTGTCTGACAAAGCGGGCTTTGAAGCATATATGGTAATTATATGGGACGATGATAGAGTAATGGGATAGATCACTGGTGGAATAATGTTTATGAATCATCACTGTGAATACATATGTATTTCCTTGATGTCTGCTATATCTGCTATCTGCTAACACGTGAAATTCAGTTTAGCCGTTGTTCGTTATGTGAGCTTAATATCGTGAGATCGACAAAACTGTAACACGCCTTTAGGTTCAGTTTGTTAGAAAAACATTATCAAACAAGCTTTTATCAGTTGAATATTGTCTATGGTAGCTGTCAATATGAACATTCTTCACGCTGGTTTCAACACCATCTGATGGTGATTGGATTATGATGTAGTCACAGTCATAGTAGTTTCATAATGGATGTTTTTGCCAGGTATTTTACGGCGGACAGGGTGTTTACAGGGTTTTTTGTGTATAAAGTAGGATAAATGTAATAAAGAATAAAATCATACAAAAGGGACCATCTCATTCGTTCAGTTTTCGACGTCGCCCTGTTTTCATCTAATTGGAATCAATCTCATGCCACCAATATATTACATGAGTTTCAAATTCGGAGCTTCGGTTGGCCAGGTTCGGTTTAAAATGCTGTTCCAGTAAAAGAATAATGTGATACAAATTCCATAAAAAACATTTTCTGATTTGCTGGCTCACAATATAATACTTAGTAGTGTGCATCAACAAAGTAGAATGATACCTACAAAGACAACGTCTCAGTTTCGTGTTAAGTACGATGTATTGGACCACGTAGAAAAAAAGCACCAGATAGCATACTCCCATTTATTATTGGTAACTAAACAGAACTGGCACCAACAGCTGCATCATCCCTTCAAAAGTAAAGTGGAAAACTTGTTTCAGAAAATGGTTGATATATCAAATGTCATATACGTTATTAGGATCGCTTACCTGAGATCATAAACCATGTACTGCACATGTACTTCCACTGACGTAACGTTTAATTTGCAAAACATTGCAGAGGACATCCACCACATGCCACTAGAGATGGACACTGGACAGCTGTACTGAAATTGCTGTAGTGGTTTTAGCAGAGAAGCAGTTGCCATGATGCAGCAAATTCGTGTTAACCCATCAAATATCTCCAAATTCAAAGTCAATTTGAATAATGTTACGACAACCCAACAAACTCAGTATGACATCTTAGCTATAAACATGTCGTACTGCACTCGTTCCTATCTTGTGGGAAAGATTTAAAGAAGCACATATACATATATTGTTTGGGTTTAGTGGAAACTGCTTGGTTTCTTATACACATACGTTAGATAAGGGCATTACTCTTAACAAGAAGCGACAAAACCCTTTCCACATTCATAAGAAATCTCTGTCAAAAGCCGATTCGATTGTACAATTGTGACTATATCATGAGCAAATATTTGTTTCAACAGCATTACAACTGTATGATGTTGTTTGTAAACAAATCGGGAAACATCGTTAAACCCCAATTTACTTCACCCATCTCATCTCATCTTTGGCATTACTGAACCATCTGTGTTATAGTCGCTAGTTTTAGTAACGATTTCTTTACTAGTTGTCTGAAGGAAGTAAATGATTGAGGCTATTCCAAAAAATCATTATTATAGTAACCTTTTCTTTCCCTAAATGAGATGTAATCTGAACATTGACGCTTCTATATAATTGTAGGCATAACCATCGTAGTTTTGAAAAACAACTAATAGGTTGAAATATAAACATTCATTAACAATTTTCTAGAGCCTTCTGTGAGAACCATCAGACCAATGGTTGCAATTCCAATCACACACTGTGTTACATTGTACTTGTCGAGGATGTTTCATTCAGTCCTCATTGTTATGGTGTGCACGAGGTTGATTGGTTGATTGATACAAGTAAGTACTAACATATATTACATTTGACCACTTTCTAAAATGGCATTGTGTATTTCATGTAAGTACTAGTTAAAAGATTGAACTTAAAGAATTCAGATGATAAGTTCCATCCTTCCACGATGATGCCCCATTGCCAAATCCTTCTCTTGGGTGTTTTAAAGTTGATGGCCCATCGATGGCGTCAACGTTCTGACAAGAGTTTTCTCATGCTTGGAAATAGAATGAAGTCTGGCGGAGCCAGATCAGGAGAATATGTTAAGTACTGAAGGAGACCATGGCCACACTCGTGAATGGAAGTAATGACAGCAACTGATTTCCCCTGATGGAAGAACATACATTTTCTCTACTCTACCTGTCTTATTTTATCGCAAGATTGCCTTGAAAGTACAGCACAACATACTCCAGTCGTTAACATACATACAACAGTCATTAACCATATTGAATAAGCACTATCTGCCTCACATTCTTTTGCCTGTATGATTAATGTAAACATATACGATTGAATTATGTCAACAATATTAAGAAATCCCACTCAACTAACTCAATTTAATTGTGTTTATGAATGACTATAAAGTAGAGATGACAGGTGTTCTGCCTCCACTGGCGGTACCCGTCACTTGTATGAATTCCTCTCACAATATACATCTGTACGTATACCTCATTTCTGGCGTATATCGATCTTTTTAATAACGCTATTGATCACTTTGGAATCACACAATGGAGCATGAATACTCAATGTTACAAAATCCCCTTTTGTAATCATTTGTCATGTGTTTGGCAAGCACTAATATTTTTTTCGAAAGGAAATACATCAAAGGTATCACAAGAAATATTACAGTGACGTTTAAATTACTTTTCTGTGTTGTTTCCAATGTAAAACTTGACATATGATACAAAAATATCTTCCTACTCTATATGGAAGGAGTATAAGAATGGCTTTACAGTTGCAAAAACCATCGACTTTCATTTGAGAAATTAACAATGCCAACCATAGGTAGAACATATCATGATGATAGCTCACCAAGCCTTGATCTCAACATTCATCAGAGTTTAACACCGCTATACTTACACGTTGTTTGAACTGGGCCACTGGCTATTCCTGGGGAGGCATATCGTGTGTATTTCTCATTCAAGGCTGGGTTTCGGAATATTGCAGTAATACACACGTTCAACATCGAGGACAAAGTTTAGAGCAACCACTTACCGCATGACAGATTATAGGGTACAATGGTACATTGTAGGGGTAAAAGATACGTTATCCACCACATACGAGAGGTGATTACTGAAATACTGACTCATTAATGTAGCAATGGTTATGTTATCATCGACGTGCAGGTTTCGTACCTAATGCGTTGATATCTGTTATAATGTGTGCTATAAGGAATATAATCAACTACAGTTCAATCACGACACTTGCTGTTCAAATCTCAGTGATTCAGCCACATCTCTGTGTATGGATGCATCTTTCAATAATACGTTTAGTTAGCTCAGAGAATCAAGGCATACAAAATAACATATCTTCTTTGAGTGGCATTGTTTAGAAGTTGGAGAGAAATATACAGACAAACTTTATGGATAAACAACTTCTTTATTCGGATGATGCGTCGTTTCGACACAGATTCTTGTATCGTTGTCAAGCAAGTATGAGTAAGGTAGAAAACAGGGGAATATATATACAGTAAATGATGAACTAAAACAACAAGGGCGTATATTGGGATGTACAGTAACAATGTGATGACAAGGGATTACAAGTAGAAGCCAGTGACAAGGGATATATATATAAACACACGACACGGATCCGTGTGATTATTTCAAAAACTTCTTCTTATATATGTACTACTGTACGCTCGGTATTCTCATCACTTTCTTTATCACATAGATAAATAATAACAGGATGCCTTTTTCTCCAATATCTTTCGTTCTTTACTCTTCAGGGAGATTGTAGAGGTTACAGTATGACGTCATTACATATATATTGTGACGTCACAATAGGGACAACATTCTAGAGCGACAGGGTCACAGCTTGCAATGGTTTAACATTGGTTTGAACTTGTCTATGAAGTAGTGTTCTTTTAAAATTCGTTTTTTCTTTGTCCGAATTATGAACTTGATAAAAAGGAAATATTATAAATTTAACATCGTTTCCTTTCGCACAGACATCTAGATGTTCACTCAGTGGGATACATCGGGTTTGAGGACACTTTATTTGTTGTTTGTGGACACGAACCCGGGCTCTTAAATTTTCTGATTGACCAAAGCTGTTCATTACAGCCTGTGCATGATATGACATATATTATGTTTTTGGAAGAGCAGTCAAAATTCTGTTTTACATAGAATTCTCCGTGTCTCGTGAAAGTTACAGAGTGTCCTTCAACAATATGTCGACACGTTCCACATTACCTCTGTTGCATCTAGACACAGTAGGATTTGATAAATTCTGTTTCTTTAAATAAATTTGGCATTTGTTAGTATCTTTTTAAGATTCTGATTTTGTCTTTTGCTATTTATTATTTTCTTTAGATTTCAGCATTGATTTCAGTTTTTCATCTTGTTCTAAGATGCACATATATATACTGAGTCAAAAAAGAAACTTCACAAAATGTAATTTGAAAAATAATGAATAATTTTTCTCTGATGATACATCTATGTATCCGAAATGGGATCCCTATCTTTCGACTCTAGAAAAACGTTAGCAAAACCCACTCAAACCCATCCATTCCTCGTGCAAATGACGTTTGTGCCAAATCAGGTTTTCGCATCGAAGTTTTCTTCATATGCACGTGTTTGCATTTGCCTCAAGAATTGAAAAAACACTTTTAAACCACAGTTCCAACGGTACTTGAAATGCCACGATTGTCAAATGTGCAAAGCGAACGTGCCGCTGGCGTGTTGCAAGCGGGAAGATCAGTTATTGACGTCGCAATAGCAATGGGATGCAGCCGTCGTACTGTCGTACTGACTTGCGAGGTCGTCTACAACAAACTGGCACCACTTCTGATCGCCCAAGGTCGGGTCGTCCACGTGTGACGTCACGAGCAGAAGACCGTCAAATCGTCCTACGTCACCTACGTGACAGATTTCTGCCGGCTACACGAACCAGGGCTGAGATGTTTAGAGGTCGACTGTCCTCACAGACCATTCGAAATAGGTTGCGGGCTGCCAATCTCCATTCTCGACGTCCAGATCGTGGGCTAATATTGACGACGTTTCATCAACGTCAACGTCTGCTGTGGGCCCTCCGATGGACCCAGAGAGACTGGAATCGAGTCGTGTATAGCGATGAATCCAGGTTAACCCTCAGATTCGCGGACGGCAGGCATAGAGTCTGGAGACGACGTCGTGAACGGTATGCCCAATGTTGTGTACAGGAAGTCGACAGATTCGGGGGCGGAAGTTGCATGGTGTGGGGTGCTTTCTGTGGGAACAACCGTTCCCGACTTCTGGTCATCCGTGGAAACCTCACAGCTGCTGCTTACCGCGACCAGGTGCTCACCCCTGAACTCGTTCCTTTCATGGCGGCTCATGGCCCAGGTCTACAGTTCCAGCATGATAATGCTCGGCCGCATACCGCGATGTTGACACGAAATTTGCTTCAAAACGCTGGAATCAACGTCATGGACTGGCCATCGAGGTCCCCTGACCTTAATCCAATAGAGCACGTTTGGGATGCACTTGGGAGAAGGCTTCGTGGTCTTAGGAACCAACCTCAGAATTTGCAGGAACTTAGCGCTGCCTTGCAAGAGCAATGGCGCAGAATCCCCAACCACGTGTTCACAAGAATCAGGCAGTCGATGAGGAGACGGTGTTTGGCAGTGGTGAATGCGCGGGGCGGCCATACACGATATTGAACTGAGAAATTTCGCATTTTTATTCTTGTGACTTGACATTCTGTATACCCATGTTTTGGAACGGCGGTGTAGCCTAATGGAACTGATTATGGCACTGTCAGTGTATCGAGTACATCACACAGATCCCAGCAATGAAATAATACCAATTTAACCATCTTACCATCTCTTGTTCTTTTATAGTGCCCTGAAGAAAGAATGTGAAGTTTCTTTTTTGACTCAGTATATATTAAACAAGTGATTTCTGCAGGTGTATAAGCAATAAATATATAAAATATCTGCACAAGATCTTTCGCCGTTCAACGGCTCTTCAGGTGCACAACGAGAGAGCCTGAACACCTGAACACCTGAAGAGCAGATACAGCTCATAACAATCTAGCAGACAGCATCCTGCTAAGGAACGCCACTTTACACAGCTGTAGGAATACCTTGCGGAGGAAGTCGGTGCAGTAGGCTGTTATTCGGCGTTTTATTTTCGGCATGATGATTGCTAAACCTGTCGTCTAGATTCCACGTAATTTCATTGACTGGAAAACAAGCGCAGCTAGTTTGACATCTTTGACACAATGGTACAATTAGTCTTTCATGTTTCCTTTTTCCAAGACTGAGTAGGTGCAACATCGCTGTCTGGTTTCAATCGGCTGTAAATCAATACATCATCACCTCTACTCGAGAAATCTATCCTTGTTTCAGTAGATGATTGCGAGATCCCAGTCACACTTTTTGTCCTATAATAACGTTAGAAGTACTATACAGTGAGAGCTTCAATTAACAATGCAAGATAGAACTGCTTATTTACGGATGGTAATGGTAAATGAAAACATTTTGTATTAGTATTTTATTTGATAATACAAATTTTTTTAAACTGGATAAAGTATTTGGAAACTCATAAGCTAGAGTAAAAGTTATAGGCTCAGACATGCTATTTACCTGACAAACGTAAAAGTTTGGTATCGTAGAGTTAAATAGAGTCTTTCTTTGCAATTCAAAATACGATGATAAACTCATAGCATAAGAAATTCATCGGCAAAAAGCCATATGTGGTAACAGGGCTTTGTGAAGGGGTAGTGAGAAAATTTAATGTCACGTCGAAGGTAATCACCATTTGCCTGGACAAAGACGAGGCAGTGGGGGGCGCACTGCAAACACACCAGACTGAAAACAGTTGTGGGGGTGTTGTTCCAATTGTCAACTAAAGATTGTCCCAACAGACTTGCTTCCGGCTTTATTTCTGTGCACATCAGCCATACCAGTACCGCAATACCATGTTGTCTAAAAGAAGTCTATCAAAATACTGATACATGTGGGCGGGCATAGCCTCGCTGCTCATTGACGTTACGTTATTGCAACTGCACAAGGGATAGAACATGATCTCAAACGACGTAGATCTGGTAGCCTTTGAGAAAAGTACATTAGCAAAGACGAGGTGTGATATCCGATGTGAAGTCACGCTGAAACGTCCTGGACGCCTCTAAGCCCTCACACAATAATCAGAGCTGTCCAGACAGAACTGCAAATAGTGTACCGTTCCAGTCTTGAACCACAGATGTTGTGTACACTAAGATGGACCTGTCTGGCGGTGATGTGGAAACGTAGGCGTATTGGTGGACGTCGAGGACGGATGTCATGCTCCATCAACTGGTTTGGTACGGTTAACGTTCTGCTACTAATTGATCTCACCCCAGGAATTGACCCAGCTATTTATCTGCCGTGCATGAACGTGCACGTACAAATTGTGAATCATCACTTCAAAGGAATTATTCAAAGTCAGAATAGATATATTATATGATCCAACTGCATTTTAAGCACAGTGTCTCTTTCCATAAGTATATTGTAAGCTGAGGATGAGGTTTAATATTGCTGTGTAGCGGAAGGGAATACTTGTCAAATGATCTATCCTGTCAAGTCATAATTTTCAATTATATGAAGTATTCCTATTTTGGACAAAGCATACTGACATACAACCATAGCAATTAATGCTGCATGAAAGGTCAGGATCAGGAAGGAACCGGTTTTCCTGTCACTGATCTTTTGACACTGTTAATACGATCCTAAATACATACACGTCACATGTCACGAGCTGATGTAGATATATATTATCTCGTGTATTGATCTACAATGCATCTTGACGAACATCACAATCTTGGTCACAACAAAAAAAGCACACACATGGGGACATAGTTATCCCCACCAGCTGATACTGATAGTATGCTGGCTCATTTTACTGGGTAAGCTGTAACTGTTCCTTGTTTGTCAAAACGCCTGGTTTTGTGGTTTGTGTTGTTGAATTTGTATTATTTCATTATTCTGGTTCTTTTATGTGCTTTGTGTTTGCTTGTTTGTTTTCCTTCTCAAAATGAAATTACACTTGCGTTGTGGAAGTTCCCCTAACAACTTAACTCGTCCGAAGCAAACATGAATATAGCAAGATAATTCCTGCATGTTAAACATTATTGTAGCAGTCGAATGATGTTTCTAATACAATTTATTTTTTCGTCAGCTCTTGGACGCACCATGGTATACAAATACAATTGTCATTTAACTGACGGTGTGGTAATCAACATGTCCTTCCTATATGGCATACAAATACAATTGTCATTAAACTGACGCTGCTGTAATCAACATGTCCTTCCTATATGGCATACAAATACATTTGTCATTAAACTGACGGTGCTGTAATCAACATGTCCTTCCTATATGGCATACAAATACAATTGTCATTAAACTGACGGTGTTGTAATCAACATGTCCTTCCTATATGGCATACAAATACAATTGTCATTAAACTGACGGTGTTGTAATCAACATGTCCTTCCTATATGGCATACAAATACAATTGTCATTAAACTGACGGTGCTGTAATCAACATGTCCTTCCTAATTGTCCTTCTTGGTCATAAATGTCATCGTGTCTTTACTAAACCACGTATTTTGTCAATAAGTTGATTGATGAAGGTCAGAATTCCGTTACAGACTGCGTATATATTACTTCAGTTCTTTCACGTCTTTCATTTGATGTTTACTTCAACTGCCGAATACTCCATTACACCAATTAACCAAATGGTTAACGGCCCGATGGAACTGTTGACGCCAAGCTGGCAACGGAAAAGTATGTGACCCTTTAAATGTGATGCATGAATTACATCAATACTAAACACACAAGAAAGGTAAAGTAAAAGCTAGAGGCTCAAACATGCTATTTATCTGACAAACTCGCATGTTTGGTATCGTGTCACCATGTAGAGTCTTTCATTACAATTCAAAATCCGATGATGTTAGTCTAGCAAAATGTCAAGTCAATGATAATTGTTCATGTTTTCATTATTTCGCTATATCCATAGGTCTGAAATAGTGATGTCCTGTTACAGTAGAAAACCCGTCAAAATATAGATCGCACTGTTAATACATGATACAGTGACAATCATGTTTTTGTTTTCTGAATTAATGGAGCCATTCCACTAGTTAAATAATGTTGTCACAAGTACCGACGTATTTTCCTAAGGTCATTACACAATGCTCCAGATTATAATGGCATACATTGTACAGGGAAGTTATACAGCTAATATCAAAGCAGCAGTTTATTCATGTTGAAAACTCATAAAAATAAGGATTTGAAAAAGTTAAACGTTTAAGTCAAGGAAAAGGTATTTCATAATATTACACGTCTGTATCTTTCTCCTTTGATAACAAACTGAGATAGAAATCAAGATGTCAGCTATTATTCCCCCAGCTCAAGCCTTTGGTCTCTACTTGAAGATTCCAAAGGGCACTCTACGAATCTTTCTAAAAGAATTCTTCGTCAGGACTACAACATTCAAGGCCTTAGAAACACTTTTGAGGGTTATATGATAGGCATATGAAGAGCTTTGCCATAGTTGATCGTAGATCGTTTTTTATTTCCAGAACTCTTAATCTTATTGAACATGTTTGTGGTAAGAAGGATCGACGCCGGCGACAGAATCAGAACCAGTCGGTACTAGTTCAGTTGGAACGATCTTTGGTTGTCATTTGGAGCAGCATCTCCCTTGCTGCTGTAATCATTTAATGTTGTCAGTGCGCCGCTGTTGCCCCGCCTGCATCAACAGAAATGGTGGTCACCTGACTGTCATTAGATTGATTGTGACAACACCTCTCCTTTAGGTCCTGTGTTCCGTTATCAGGTATGGGTTTTGTCAATGAAACTTAAACACTGATCAGAAGAATGACTAAATATTATGTTGGCTGTTGTTTATTTTAATAATGAATTATTTACATCACGTCATATACATTTACGAAGCAAATGAAACATAGTTGCTTGTAGTATGTTTGGGACAAAGTTGCGTTTCCAGAGAACAGTTAAGATTTTCGAATCAAATAACTATCTCATTATGACGGTTGTCAGTTGCCAAATATACAGCGCAGACACAATGTTTCATGTCGTAAATAATTTAGTTGAATAGTTGAAAACGACAAAGAGTTTTTATCTAACTTCAGTGAATTATCATTCTCAATTATACAGATTCCAAATGAAGTAAAAGTCTAGATCATGACAGTAGCACAGATGGATCTCTGCGTGGTAGCTTTCCAATTACCTTTACAATTAACACACCACTGACATTATACATTCCAGAAATGTCTGCTTATTTAATCGTAACACTTAGGTTTCGGTTGTGCAATGTTGGCAGGGGAAAATGGACAACATGATATGAGATTTCAGATTAGAATCGTTTAGGTGCAACCTTGAAAAGGTGGCGTGAACTTCTGTGAACATTCAACATTGTTACGTCATTAAAGCACATGATGACAGTACGTGTTAAAGAGATCATAAAAAGGTCTGTACTCGAACATAACCCTTTGAAATAAACTCGTATATTTTCCATCTTTACATTTTCTCTCGAGGAGTTTTACTACAAATAATTTTAGCGAAGAGTGCTGTACAAATCACAAGCCTCATAATCTTTGGTAAAGTTAAAACCTCTCCTAAATTAAGAACACAACAGGTGACAAAAACTCAGCGAGGGAGATTTTCTCAAAAGGTTTTTGTGAAGTCATGTCAGTTTCGTAATTTGGCAGCCCTTTGAAGTGTTAATATCACGACCATGATGTTCGGACCTACTGGGACTCACTCATATTGAGTCAGTGACGTGTAAAGTTGTACTTATTGTGTCACTGTTCAACCCCTTTGGAAACAAAAGCAGTTCCCAATTGCAGGCAAGTCCAAGAAATCGTAACATGTTAACAGGATTGCAGTAAAAGCAATTGCACGCTTCGCAGATATACTAAATAGGTCCACTTCAGTCATACACATGTAACTGTTAATTTGCAGGAAGAAAGAAATGTGGGTGATTTGTAAGAACATATTTATCACTTCATTGCTTCAGCCCGTTGAGATCCAGGTTAGAATCGGTCTTCGTAAGAGGCAACTAATGGGATCAGGTGGTCAGGCTCCCTGACTTGGTTGACACATGGTATCGTATCCCAATTGCGTAGATCAATGCCCATCACTGGGTTGTCTCGTCCAGGCCCGTTTACTTACTGACCACTTCCATTTTTCGCTTACAATGTTCAATCTCATCAATCATATACACGCAACGATCGTAGTCAGACTGTTAATGGTGGAAGACGTCCTGTACATTACCTATATTATTCCCTAATTACATCAAAGGGAAGTCTACGACAGTCTTCTACTCTTACATCCTACACCGGTCTTTCACCGTGGATTATCAGTTTGAATGTCAAACATGATATGTATAGGATCTAATCTCCATCTAATGACGAGTTATCGTTAATGAATCCTTTCGTTCTCTGACTGCATCGTCGGGCAGAAAATAGGATATTATTGAATTTCACTCAATAAAGTGCTGTCAGTCTTATATCAGGAATATATCCCTTTTCAATGATATGTCCAATAGGATATACTGTTCTCATCGCAAATACTGTAACTAAACACCTGGCCATGGGCTGCAGGAGGAGTGTGCATTGATTAGAATACGTTTTGCTCGTTATTCAAAGACGCTGATGTTCTATATTTATTTCAATGGAGTCGATATTTCAGCTGGTGGACAGAAGTATCCGCGTGTCATACTAAGTACAGCAGCATTTATCCATGTTGAGTCTTGTAGTTTGACAAAATATTATAAACATTTGGACCGAACTGTCTTCTACTGTCTTTTAAATCTGGGGTATTTTTTACAAAAACAATTAAGGGTGACGAATGGTGCCAAAAATGCCTACTGTGTTCGAAGAGCTCGAGTTCGAGACCTTAACGTTAGTGATGTGTCCGATTGTAGGTCGTCATGTCCAAACTTAGTGCATGATTGCCAATTTTATCAACCACTATAGTCCTTTCTTCCCAAGACTCGATCTAGTTAAAGATTAGCTGCAATACCGCAGAGTGTGACTCAAAACAACGTTCACGACGAGCGATCTAGCACCTACGATCTTAGCTATAAAGCCTGACAATTGATAGATATATCAAATCAATTTAATGAACATAGAGAGCTGTTCTTAGGTTAAGCACTTGTGTGGTCAAGGTAGTGACAATCCCTCAGTTTTCAAAGAACGATTCTTTGATTCATGAGAACAAGATAAATATGCCGTTATTCCTGCACCACAAAAGCAACTTCGAATGTTTTAAATGAATATTCGAGCCATGTATTATTACTCAAAGTTAATGTTGCTGGAAGTGCAACTTTTCTTCTTTCCTCTAACATAGATGGACTACGTGAATAAAAAAACTAATATCGCCTGAGTCCCATGGGAAGAATTAAAGTCTTCCGATAATTAACTCTCTTTCTTTCTCACTTTTTCAAAAGATAGACTTATCTTCACATGGTACATGGCAGAACAGACCAACGCTGCTCCTTTGGAAGATTTACAGGCTCATGCAAACGTATTTTATATTCTCCTGGAATATTCACATTCACGATCGTACATTGTTAAAGTGACGAGCTGGCAATGAATACAACGTCATTATATCGTTTCTTTTGCGGAAGCTGTGAACACCCGGACAGACAGTGTCACCAACTCCCGCGCTGTGGTATAATGAACTAGACACACAGTAACGACATGCAGCGGTTGTTCTCTACAAACACAGGGTCAAACAGGTTGTGTAATGCTAGAATTATTTTCGAAAAAGATTAGGATGTAAGAAAAGATTCAGAAAAATTAAGATGTAATATAAGAAGTCACGGAAGTTGTTTGATGCTCCACAAATCTGTTTCCTGCAGGTCACAGAAGCTGTGTTTCTCAACAGATAAAAAGTAAATAACCAATATGGACACAGCACGGCAATTTCCTGTCGTAGGCTAACTGGTAGTATTGGAAAAGCAATTTTACGTTGCTTTTTTCAGTCTGAATTGTTTGTCTTATTATCCAAAAAAACGAAGTTGAAAAAACCCCAATTCAATCCAAATACATTAGGTACTCTATAGAACATTCATGTTGTGTAATTCCTAACTATGTGCACAGAAGATAAATGAGTAATTTAAGACACACCGTGTATTTTTAACTCTGACTGCCTGAAGCCCAATATATACATGATTAAGAAAAACACAGAAGTTCTAAATATTGTATTACCACAATAGAGCACATTTGACTGTATAGATTGTGAAAAGCGTTTGCTCGTTACGCCTAAAACCAGGTTGGAATCCACTCATTGGTACAACATGCGAAAACCCAGTTTTGGTGTTTTCCAGATGAAAGCTGTTTTAAAGTGTCGTAAAACCATACTCACTCCAAGATGCTCGATTTCTGGTATTCCCCCGCTGTGATATTCCTTGAGTTTTACTAAAAGCGGAGTAAAACCATACTTATTCACGATGTTGAAGAGTTTTCCCGCAAGATGAATGTCTTCAGTAGCATCTAACATATAAATTACCAGTAACAGCTGACAGCACAGGGTTCAGTAAAGTCAGACTAGCTACTGCAGCTGATGTATCATTAACGGTTTTGTTTGATGACGATGTACATCAGTGTAACACTGCAGCTGTAATATCTTTAGTAACACCTACATAAACTTGTCAAGATATGTCAGAATACCCCGAACAGTAGATTGTCGATGAGAACTAATCATGAGTTAAGTGCAAAACGCACATCACTAAAGACCAACATGTTCTGTGGCTGTTGGGTGAGTGAGGAGGCAGTTTATGATGCTGACAAACCTAAAAGTACAATGATCACAGTGATGGGATTTGAACCCACTATCCTGGCACGCCAAAGGGACGCGACTCTGAACACCTAATTCCGGCGTTTTTGACGATTGAGACCAATATAAAGAAAGGAATTCTAATTCTGTATTTTTCTTACTACAATGCTTGTGCCATGTAATGATATTATTCGAATGATGATTTAACTTCTCCACAAATACAGAACGAAACTCGGGCCGACAGATCGCAACTACAAACTGTCCAGCTGACGTGAAGCCACAGGCGGTACACAGTGACAGCGAGACTGTATTTGGAGAAAAAGCAATCAGTCAGTCGTAAGGATTCCAGCATCTCGATTATTGTTGTGAAGATGGTGAAGGATCATACAGGCAGGAAGTACTCCTGGTTGTGACATCCTAATGTTCTCTGATGTCACTGCTCAGCTTGGCCAGCTGGGACAGATTGGTTCCAGATGAGATCGGTCCAAGTCGGGTTTGTGATGAATACTCGTAAGTTTAAACAAGTGTTGTGTTCTCATTTTGGCGCCAGGTATTACACAAACACTTTCAATTGCGTAAAACCAGTAGCGGATCCTCCCGATAAGACAGGACATGTTTCCCCTTTTTGCGAACAAATGGTGTCATCACTTATTCTCATTGGTTGATTATTACCATTTTCATCGCCGTTTTGCCCAAAAGTTCCGGTCGATAATTGAAGCTGATTATTCACCAGCGTGGACGTTTTCTTGTATATCTTTTTGAAGAAGGTGGATACAGTGACATTGTTGCATTTATTTTCTTCCTTATACATTACTAAGATTGTAAATTCACGTTAAACAGTACAAAACATACATGGTCATATATACAAAAGAGGAGTGTGATGCTATCCTCTCATGTCACAGCAAACATACATACATACATACATACATACATACATACATACATACATACATACATACATACATACATACATACATACATACATACATACATACATACATACATACATACATACATACATACATACATACATACATACATACATACATACATACATACATACACACACACACAACACACCCACCCACACACACACACACACACACACACACATACATACATACATACATACATACATACATACACACATACACACACATACATACATACACACACATACATACACACACATACATACATACAAACACATACATACATACATATATACATACATACAAACACATACACACACATACATATACACACATACACACATACTTACAAACAAATACATACATACATACACACACACACACATACATACATACATACATATACACACATACATACATACATACACATACATACACACATACAGACATGCATACATACACGCACACATATATAAATACATGCATACATACATACACATTGATATTCTTGTGCCTGTCTTCACAAACATGATAAACACTAGCCTCAGACTTGGCATCATGCCCACTCCATTTAAATCAGCGATAGTGAAACCTCTTCTGAAGAAATCAAATCTGGATCCAGATGAACTCAAGAATTATCGTCCTGTATCCAACCTTACCTTCATGTCCAAGGTCATAGAGAGAGCAGTGGGAGAGAGGTTATCTCAGCATCTGATGCATCATGACCTCTACGAGCCATATCAGTCGGCTTACCGTAAGGACCACAGTACTGAGACAGCTCTTGTCCGTGTGTTTAATGACTTGAGACTCAGTGTTGACAATAACATGACTTCTTTATTGGTCCTCCTCGACCTCAGCGCCGCATTCGACACCATTGATCATAGCTGGCTTCTCTCTCGTCTCAGGAATAACTTTGGTATTGATGGGATAGTGCTGGATTGGTTCACATCTTATTTGACAAATCGTCATCAGGCTGTATTCATTGATGGTTGCTCTTCTGACAACGTTCATCTCCAATGTGGTGTTCCTCAGGGATCTGTATTTGGACCGGTCCTTTTCACACTATACACAAAGGATCTCGGGACTCTAATTGACCAGTTTCAAGTCTCGCGACAGTTGTATGCGGATGACACCCAGCTTCATAACAGCTTCAAACCAAATCCAACTGACGTGCATTCTGCAACAGACCATATGACAGAGTGTTGTGACCAGATCAAGTCATGGATGTTCACTAACAAGCTGAAGTAAAATGAGGACAAGACAGAGTGTCTTCTGGTAGGGACAACACCTCGCCGAGAACAGACCAACATCAAGTCGTTTCACTTTGGCGAAACCACCGTTCCACTAT